>NC_027753.1:27273746-27317473 GCF_000695525.1 Brassica oleracea var. oleracea
CTTAACACTCTTCCCTCAGTTGCCTCATCAACTTGCATAGGCTCTGGCATAGTGTCTGAAGGGTTGGTTGTAGGTTCTGGTGGGTTTGCTAAAGGTTTAGGTGGTGGTCTGAGTGCGTTGATTCGGTTACTATCAATAGATGGTAACCGCACTCGGTTGGTGAGAGGTGCCCGTCGATCCATGTGAGGTGAGGGGGGTCGATCGATGTCGGTCTCTCTTTGTCGATCGATGGCTGGCTCATGCGGTCGATCGATTTTGGCGTAGAAAGGGGAGGCTGGGTGAAGATGTTTTTCTGCGAATTCCTCATGAGTAATGATTCGAACTGCACTACAATCCGCAGTCGATTCAGCAGATGACGTCGATCGATGTCCAGAGTAATCTGTCGATCGATCTTCGTCCTGGTCTGTCGAGCGATGTGCATCCATTGACATCGGTCGACACCATTGTGATCCGCCGAAACTCATGGAGCTTTTAACTTCGAAATCTCCTTCTCCAAGCTTCTGATGCTTCACCACTTGCCAGGAATCATCATCTAGGATGGCATTCACGTGGTGTTTTGCTTCTCTCTAGCCAAGGCTTCTTGCCTCTTTACAGTGTCTCCAGTCTGAGCCACTTGCATTTCAAGCTTTCTCACTTGAATCCCTAAGGTCTCAATCCTTGTGTTCAGATTGTTGTAGGCTGAATCTATCTTCCCATTGAAATCCACAGTGAGTTGTTGTTGTCCTTCCAGAACTCTGTCAAGCATTGCTTCAATCTTGCTTTCCTGAGTCTGTGGTGGTGGATTTTGGTAGTATGAGTTTCCATAGCCTCTGTTGTTATTGCTGAAAGGTTTCTGGAACTGTGAACTCTGGTTACTCCTCTGACCATTGCCAAAGTAGTTTATGTTTCCACCCTGGTTTCCAGACCTCTGAAATCCAGTACCTCCAATGTAGTTCACATCTTCTTCTCCTTCCATGTCTACAGCTACTTCTCCTTCAGCTGAGCAGACCTGCTTCCTAAGAAGCTCATGAACTACATCTAACTTTGCTCTAACTTCGTCCATCTGTTCCTTTCCTAAGGATGCAACAGATTTCTTCCTTTCGAAGTCAGTGTTCTTGGTGTTGCTGCTATTTTCTAGATTTTCTATCAGTCTCATAGCCTCCACCGGATTGTTGAAGTTTTCCTCACTAGCTGTATCAAGAGCCATCTGATACCTCAAGGCGATACCTCTGAAGAAAGTGCTCAGCAATTGCACTTCATTGAATCTGTGGTGTGGACAGTCTCGCTGGAAGAACTTGAATCTGATCCACGCATCTTTGAAAGACTCTCCAGTCTCCTGCGCAAATGTGGCAATTTTGCTCCTCAAGTCTTCAGCGCGTGCATCATCAAAGAAGTTTCGTAAGAAAGCATTCTTGATGTCGGCCCAGGATGTTAGAGATCATGTGGGTAGCTGCTTAAGCCAATGCATCGCTTTTCCAGTCAGAGTATACTTGAAGAGCTTGCACAATAGGTAGTCCTCAGGGACTCCATCCATACGAATAGCAGCGATAAGATCCTCGAACCTCTCCAGATGGTCCATAGGATGCTCGTGCAGTAACCCATAGTAGGGTAGCTGCGACACGAGTGTGTAGTACTGAGGCTTCAGCTCAAAATTCTCCTTCTAAATCTCTGGAAGGCGAATAGCTGATATGTTGGTGTAGTACTCGTCTGGACGATTGTAGTCGGCCAGTGCCTTTGGTTGAGCAGCCTCTTCTACAGGTTGAGTAGCTCCTGTAGCATCAGCATCAGGGATTACATTCCCCTGAGTGTCTAGTTTCTGACCTGTTGCATTACGCAGATGACCATCCTGGTCATACAGGCTTCAATTCTCATCCTGTCTGAGAATAACAATCGCAACCATGTTTCGCGACTTAGGATCGGTTGATGTAAGTGGTGTAGTATCGATCGATGTCGAACAATGTGGATCGGTCGACGATGAAGGTCGGGTGTCGGTCGATGGGTGGGTGCGAGAATCAGTCGGCGTGAAAGCTGCTGCATCGAGCGATGTGGAACGTTGGTCTTTGCAGATCGAGCGTTCCAAGTAAGCAGGATCTTCTGAGAATAGCATGTGTGTTTCCTTGTTGCTTCTGCTACTGCTGGACATGTACCTGAAAAGACAAGAAAAAAAATGTTGGGTCAGAATGGGGGTAAAGAAAAGAATAAGAATCAATAACACTAAATCTAAAGGCGATCAAAGCTCCCCGGCAACGACGCCAAATTTGATACCACTCAAACTAAGGAGTGAATTACTCTCTCAAATAAGAGGTTCAATTGTAGTACTTAGGGATCGAATCAACAAGGTGCTAGGGAACCTATTAAATCAAGTAATTTATTAATTTTAAGTGTTTGTTATTTTATGGTTTAAATTTAAATAGCAATCCTAATTGAGCAACTCTATTGCTCGACTAATAAGATGATTGGGGGTGTATCTTATTGGAAAGGTATTAGATGCAGGGTTTCTATTCAAGTGTTGGAGATTATAATCCTATAGATGCCTATCAGTTGCATGCATGATATATTAGAGCTCAACCCCTTGAACACAGTGATCAGCGATGGAAATTTTTCACTGGTTAACTAACTAGATCTTGGATCTCAACTGTCGTCTGTTGATCACAAGAAAGTGTTGATCGATGGTCCTATAGGGGATATCGATCGATACACCTTTCACAAATATCGATCGATTGTCAGAAAACAATATCGATTGATGCTTCAAGTTAAGCCCTAGGCGCATGTTGATAATGCTCACTAGCTGTCTAGTTCAGCGGTAGCCTTTTTTTCTAGTTGTTCTAGTATGACAGATTAGTTTCAGGAATGGATGGTCAAGGATGCTTGACTCATGCAGATTCCTAGGTTCAATATTCTAGTTAGCTAATCTAGAACAAGCATTAAGAACAATCAATCAATGAATACCACAACTTAGCAATCTATAGTTGGGGCTAATCCCTCTAACCTATTTGAACCCTGAATCTAACAAGTAAACTACTCAGACATAGCTAAGTTATTCATGACACAAAATATAAATAAAAACTGCATAGAATAGAATAGATGAATCAATGGAGTTCCAATCACAAATCTCTCTATGATCTTCTCTCCTAAAACTCTTTGCTGAAAATAAGAATACAAAGGTGGCCAAAAGCTCCCTTGCCTCCTAACACTTAGGCAAGTATATAACTATTAGGTTAAAAACTCGTCAGGGGTAATCTTGTAATTTGGTGAAGTCTTGGGTTTAAAGTCGGCTGAAACCAAGTCGTGCTTCCGCGTCTCGGCATCGATCGATGGTACAGGATGTACATCAATTGATCATAATCTTCAATCGAGGCTTCTCTTCTGTAACGTCACTGGATGTGCATCGATTGATTGTTTCTTCTTCGTATCAACCTCTGATGGTCAGTTCGGATGAAATCTATTTTAAGCTCCTAAATGCTCCATAATCATCATTTTACTCCAAGATACTTATAAACCTGAAAACATACCTAATAGGATAGAATATATAGTATATAGATAGTAAAATACTTATATACCATGGGTAAAAATGGGTCAAATCCATGGTATATCAAGTCACTGAGTAGAGAGGTCCGGGGCTGTCACATCGGAGGGTGAGCAGATCCTTAATAGAAAAACCAAAAGGATCAAATTCAACAGAACATCTATTATCGGTAACAAATTGACGGACAGATATAAGGTTTTTGATAATAGATGGGCAAACAAGAACATTTTTAAGAGAGAGAGTTTTGGTAGGTGAAGAAATGGCTGAGGTACCGATTTTGGTAACAGGCGCAAGAGAACCATCACCTACAAGAACAGAAGGAGTCATGCTCGTACTAAAAACGGAAGTGAGAGTACCTTGATCAGCAGTGATATGGTTGGTAGCCCCACTGTCCATATACCACTGAGATGTAGTCGGGTCCTGCAGGTTCATTGTATTGAACGCTGACGCAAGAGCCTGAGGTATCATCGTCGGAATGTATGCAGGAGCCGCAACAGTCTGAGCAACATGGGACTCTAGCGATGTATACGGTCCAAGAATGATGTTTGGTCGTTGAGGTGTTGCATTCGGGGAGATGGGAGCAAACTGTGGTGGATATTGAGCCATTTTGGGTCCACTTGGATAGTACGAATATGGCCACTGTGGTTGAGGAAATTGCAACGGTGGATATCCATAGTTACGTGGAGCAGAGTTGTAAGGAGCGTTGTTGTGTCGGCCCCGTCCACGATTGTTGTTACGTCCCCCACGGTTGCGGTTGTTGCGGTTGTGAGATCCTCTATTGTTGTTGTTGTTGTATGATTGATTCTGAGACCTAGAGGAGTTGGAGTTGGTGTCAACAAGCAGCACATTTGGCGATGAAGTTGTATCACTGTGTGCTATCGCAGGTTTGACATGCTTGTTGAGGCGCTCTTCTTCAGCAAGTAGCATCGACCGAGCTGTGTGGAATGATGGGAATGGGCTACGATGGCGAATGACATTATGAATGCCATCGAACTTGTCATTGAGGCCGTTAAGACAGTGCATGAATAATTGTCGATCTGTGACTGGAGAGTCGACATTGGCGAGAAGGTCTGAGAGAGACTTCCGTTTACGGCAGTACTCTTGGACAGAGAGATCACCGATAGTGATTGTACGGAGCTCGTTCTCTAGTTGAAGAGCTCGGTTTTCCTTGTTGTCGCGAAACAAATTCTCCAGCGTATTCCAGAGATCGCGTGCGGTGCTTTTTGGTGTGAGGATTGTCTCGACGAGCGAGTCAGTAATCGTACCGTAAATCCACATCTTAACCAGACCATCACGTTCCTTCCATGTTTTCTCCGTTGCTGGAGTGGCGACAGACGATCCGTCAAGGTGATCGTCAACCCCAAAGGTGAGACAGTGGGTTTCGAAAAGTTCCCTCCACACGTCGTAATTCATCTTGTCAAGATCGAGCCTGATAGGAATGTAAGCTCTAATCTGACTAATGCCCAAAGGCTTTTCAAATGGATCTGCAGCGGGTGTGGTGTTGGCCATCGAGAGATCTGCGAGAGAGAAATAGGTGGAGAGAAGAAAAGGAGAAAAGGAGATGAGATATCGCAGAGATCGGGAAGCTAGGATCGAAAAGCTTCTGATACCATAAAAGTGTATAAGACTCGATACCTTTCTCATTGATCACAAGAGAATATATATACAACGTAATCATATCTACGTATCACAACTATACATAGAATATTCTGATTCTCTAAAGATTGGATATTCATATCCTAACTAACACACACAAGGACCAAGCATGAGCGTGCCTCGAAGACAGCGCAACGCAGCTGTGGAAGTGATCAACAGGAAGATTTACGTACTCGGAGGCGAACCATACATCGACGGATGGTTGTTTCATCAAGTCGAAGTTTTTGATCCAGAATCGAAAACTTGGGAGGTTGCGGGGATAGAGGACGCGCGTAAGATTTCAAACTGTAGTGCCACGGTGGAGGAGAAGGTGTACATGGTGGATTACGAGAAGACAAGTGTGTACACAATCCGAGAGGAGGTGGAGGAGGAGAACGGTTGGTTCAGATGGTAAGCCAGAGACTCTCGGAAGGTGGTGGAAGCAAGGATAAGTTAAATGACATGGCGCATTGGGTGTGTGTGGTGGAGGATGTTCTCTTTGCTTTCTTTAACAAAACTGGTTTGATGTGGTTCGATACAACGCTTAATGTGTGGAGAACTTTGTTTGGTCGTGATGGGAAGGAACTAACGTTTATCTTAGATGCGGGTGCCATGGCGGAATACGAGGGAAGGCTTGTGGTTTTGTATATGGGGGGATGAAGATATATTTGATGTCCCCGTTACTCAAGAGTGTTCGGTGTATGTTTGTCTCACTGGACAGAGCTGGAGAAAAGATTTGTAGGACAATCGATTGGTCTGGTACTGTGGCTACAGTCTCATATATGTTTCGTTTTCTTCATTGTTTAGCTGTTTCCCATTGACTGATCACAGTATATGTGTTCTTGAAGCAATTTGTTTTGATTTTTTTTTTGTTCAACTCAATTTGTTTTGTTTAAACTCATGAGTGTTATTGAAGAAAATGCAAGGTGGTTTCTTTTTCTGTTCCTCGTATTGGTTGCATCGTTATTCAAGTTGATATTAATCTAACTGAGTTTTACATCATTGATGATTACACCCATGGAGGAAGATAATGATATTTGTCTAACTTATTTGGTGATGTCGAATCGGCGCAAGATTTGCAAAATAATCTTAGCGCAGTCTAGCGAGTATTTAATAGTGGGTTCGCTTGAGTTGGACGTAACGGTGGTTTCGTTAGGACCACGAGCAATTTCAACAGCGACGTCGTCGTTGGATTGTTTTAAGCGAATAAAATCGGACTGATGGACGGTGCTTTTGTCGGGAAGAGACGGTGATGAGGTTATTACACCGTTGCGGTAACGGATTTTTCTGCGGCGGACTTCGGTGCACTTTAGCTTGACAGTAAGTGGAGTGGTACTTGACTGCCGGGCGCCGGCGAGGAGAGACACTATACTCAAAATCAGTGTACTCCGTCATGGCTGAACTCGTTGTTTAATGGAGAGAGGTTATTATATGAGGAGGAGACCAACATAAGAAGAAGAGAGCTCAATGAAATGGTTTTATATCGAAGAATGTTATTTCCTATTTATACTCGAAGTAGGAATGGTAATTTAGTAAATTGGAAAGGTAAAAGATTCATGCATACATAAGTATTAACTTTTCTTTAATTGGATGTGTTTGAAACAGTAATCGGCTAATGATGGATGTACATGTACTCATAAACAGTGGGGGAGCTCAAAAAAAAAAATCAGTGGGATCAACATTAATATGGTTAGTAATAATGTTTTTAAGTACGTATAACCTTTATAGCTCTTTATCTTAAAAAAAACTTGAATTTAAAACATTGTTATAAACTCCATAAAATACAGTTATTTGATTATTTATACTAGAGAAAAGGAAAAACCTACGTTGTACGGAAGCTTCATGACGTCCGCTTCCCGATTCGGAACTGGAATCGTAACTTTGTGGAAGCTTGCGGAATCTCGCTTGCAAAACGTTTCTAAAATATTCTCTTTAAAAACCTATTGGAAGCTTACGATTCCGTTTTAGAATCACGCTTCCGTTTTTAAAAAAAAATGCAATGTATATCAATAAAATATAAAACCATAGTTTTAATCTATATAAAATTAAAAAAATTAATAGTAATGAATATTGAGTTATAAATATATAAATATTAAAAATAATACTATAAATTATCTTTATGCTTTGAGAATTTTTATTAAAGATATAGCACATATTAAAATATATTGTGTCAATTATTTATGAATATTAAAAATAATTAATATAATATTTTTTGTATACTTAATTTATGTGTATTTTTACAGTTTTAATATAAAATCATTTCAAAATTATTATAAATGAATAAATGCTTTATTTCAAATTTAAATCATATAACTTTTAGTCCTAATTTTTTTTAAAAAAATTATATATATATATATATATATATATGGATATACGCTTTCAATACGTATCCGCTTCCTAATATTTTAAAAAATCTCGCTTCTGCGCTTCCTTACGCTTCCGCTTCCACGTACTCTCTTCTGTTTCCATGTAAAATAGGGAAAAACAGACTACCAACGATGTATTGGGATAGTAATTTAGAGTTTAGAATAACGTCTATATCATCGGATATCGCCAAAAACCGCACCTGACCTAATGAAATTAGTCAGGCCTAAGATCCGAAACTCCTCCTAGTTAATCAAAAAAAAAAAAAGAAAAAAAAAACTAAAAAAATAAGAAGAATAATAGAGATACATGTCAAGAATGGTAATTTTCTGCTCAGGCGTTTGATCATCTCTGCCATTGCTCTTTTGATAGCGTCGGCAACTGCGGTTAACATGATCTAAACCAGTCCCATCACTGTCTCCTCGCTCACGTCATTCTTCTCTTTTAGTTTCTCATCTACCTATTTCTCCATAACAGCTCGTCTAAACCAATGTATTCTCCCAGCCATATGCTTTCATGGACACCTTGTCACTAGTGAACCAAGATGAAACCCAGCGGCTTGGTACATGCCCCTCAACTTTCTAAATTTCCTTTTTTGTAGCAAGCATATATATCTTTTGGTCCAATCATCTCACCTATTTATTAGCTCATTTTCAGTCTTATCATGTTATTCTCTTTTCTATGGTGTGTCAATCTCCACAGTCTGGATACTGTTATAATGAGGTAAGTTATACTTTTATTTTCCATATACATCAGCTACATTTTTATTTTATGAAACCAGTTTCAACTATGTAGTAAAAAAAGAAAAAAAAATGTAGTAAACTTTGCCATGCCTCTAGTGTTTTTGACATGACTTCATCTTCTTCTCCCTAATGAGAGTCATCATGGTGAGTTTCCATTTTTCAACCCATATTTAAAGATATAGCTCTTGTGGCAGCTCTCGGCGAAGCTAGTGCTTCCACTGGAGTCTTCATGACACAAAGTAATCCAGGAATCTCGCTCATGTCAATAGTCTCCGGAGGAATAGGAGAACTCCACGAGAAGCATTGCAACAAGTTCCCCATCACCAATGCCATCAAGTTCATGCTGAGCTGTGCAGCTGGACACACCCTTCTCCCCGAGCCAAACGGAAGAACCCTGAAGTCTCGACCTTTGACATCAGTGTCCTCTAGGAGAAACCGCTCTGGTCTAAACTCCTCAGGGTTTATCCAGTTCACTGGATCCCGACCAATCTCCTTCACGTGGACATAAACCGTGGTTCCTTTAGGAACCGTATACCCACCTAACCAGACCGTTTCACTTGCTTTGTGTGGAAGCATTGTTGGTGTTGACGGGTGAAGTCTCAGTGCTTCTTTGACAACACATTGTAGATACGGCAGCTTTGGTATGTCTGCTTCAGTCATTAGCCTTTCTGATCCAACCACGGCATCAAGCTCTTGCTGAGCCTTTCTTTGAACGTTAGGGCATCTGATCATCTCTGCCATAGCCCATTCTAGGACAACAGCTGTTGTGTCTGAGCCTGCGGTGAACATGTTCCAGATCAATCCGTGAACCGTCTCTTCACTCAGCTCTTTATTCTCTTTCAACACCAACAGTTTCCTAACAAACCCCTCGTGATCCTCTACTGCTACATCTTCTTCCACCATTATAGCTCCTCTAAACCACTTTGTCCTCCTATCCATGTGCGCCAAGAAGTCCTTGTCGCTAACGAGCCACTTCGAAACCCATTTGAGCCACCAGATGACATCTAACAAGCTCCCTGAGCCACTAAGATAATGTTCTTTGTGGACAATCTCTTTGAACTCTTTACCTTCCTCGGTGCTGAACTCTTTCCCAATCATTAACTTTGAGATTGTGTTCAAAACAACAGCAGCTAGATACTTCCTCACTACCACTGGCTTTCTTGTCTGATCATCTGTTGAATCTATCATCACGTCCTTGTAAACCGACTCGACCATGGACCTTGTTTCCATCTCTCTCAACGATCTGAAACTCTCAATGCTCTTCAAAGAGAAAAGCTCCAACGTGCATAGTTTCCTCAGCTTCACGTAATGTGGACTGTAGTCAGACCAAACAAGATCATGACCTGACTGAGTCATCTTTGCGACCCTTTCTCGATTACATAAATGATGGTCGTTGTCTTTCAACACTTGTTTGGCTAAATCAGAGCTAGAGACAACGACAGAGAGGTTTGTTCCAAACCATACAGATATGATGGGACCATAAGTTTCTGACCATTCGGAGAAAGAATGAGTCCAATGTGGTTTCAGTTGATGAATGTTTCCGAGCAGAAACCGTGGCTTTGGTCCTGGAGGTATGTTGGATGCCCACCACCTTTGATAAAGCATGTTAGTGGTGATGATGATGGTGATTACAGATATAATTAGATATAGAACCATTTTCTATTTATGAGTGGAAGAAAATATACAAGTTTGATAGATTATAACATTTACCTCACGCTGAAGATTTATTTATACACATTATAAAATATTTTTTTTTCAGAAACTATATATTATGTTAGCATTTTTGCGTACGTTTGTTTTAGATAGCAACACACAACTTTGACATGCGCATGAAACATGCATTTTATACTCTCACACTCTTTGCATTGTCAATTTGGTGATTTATATCAACAAAATGCGTTTTAGCGAGTTTAAATCCGAATGATACAACACATCAACAAGACTAGTGAAACCCAGCATGCTAGATGGCAGATGCTTTGTCACATATCTACCTTGTTTGATTACATTACATAAATATGTATGTAGAAAATTAATTATGCCCTTGGTTTTATGAGGAGTATCATTTTGGCATTTTCACACAAATTAAAAAAAAAAAGATTAATAATTACATCTATTTAACTAGTAGTTTTTGAGATAAATAAAATCACTTATAAGATCACAGCATTATACAACTAATTTTAATCTTAAAATAGGTACAAATTGCATTTGAATTATAAGTGATATTCCTTTGTAACAAAAATATGGTCAAGATAATTTTCTTTATGAAAGATAAAGACTATTTCATAATTATGGTGACTTTATAATAAGAATTGAGAATAAAAATGTGAAGTTGAGGATAAAAGTTGTTTCATAATTAAAATGGTTAAGTAGCTATTTGATGTTTAGCGATCAAATAGGTACTTAAATCACCATTATTTATCCCATGCTTAAGGAACACTATAACATGTTTCTTGTTGATTAAAAGCAAGCGTCTAATCTTATATGTTTCTCGAAACTTTAAATGTAGAACATGTTAACGTGAATATGTGATGCAAAGACAAATGCTTGATTTTGGGATCTTGTACCTTTGTTATGTATTGTATACATTCATTTCCTTTTAGATTTTATTTTATAAGCTTTATCAAAGATTGTATATGAATTATGAAGTAGATAGTTAGTTGGAAGGTTGTTTATCTTTGTGCTAGATATTCGTGGCAGTAATAACTAAAGCTGTTATGTTTCAGATCCTACATTAATGTATTAGCATGTGCCACATTCATGCAAGACTACATAAGTTTTGGGGATCTAGTAATATCAGAAGCTAAATTAATGTATTAGCATGTATCACATTCATGCAATACTACATAAATATATCAAAATTGTTCAGTTTAATAGTGCTATATAAATAGATGGCATAAACACGCTGCCAATTAAGTTAAATTCACATTGTTCTTTATCATTTCTATTCAAATTTCAAACTTTCAAAGTTCTCAAAAATGGTTAGTTAATTTGTGAGGAGGGTAGTATAAAAATCATATACATATAGTTTACACATTCAGAACCAGTATTGGTTATATATAAAAAGTTCTTCAAAGTTTTAATTGTAATTTCATTACTTGCAGGAAGAAGTGAGATTCCAGTTTAATTCTGATTGTCAAAAAGCCAGGAAGAAAGCTCTAGATTATATCTTTGATTACAAAGGTACACTAACACAATTTAATGATTAAGTTTAAGCCAAAATATTGACACATTAATGTATCCTAATGAATTTCTCATTTTGTTAATTAGGAGTTAAATCTGTAGAATTAGAAAACAGCATACTTATCGTGCAAGGAGAAGGACTAAATGAGGAAGAAATGAAGAGAAAGATGGATAAGATTCTTCTTTCACCCAAAACGGGATTTCTATCGTGTTTAACTCCTAAAAAATGATATGATCTTCGTCTTTTAAAATAAATATTTGAATTTAAATTATAATCTTCTTATTTATGGCTTCATGTTCTATAAAAGTCCAAGTTGTTTTAGTCTACTAGTATAATATTTCTGTATACTAATTTTCTTATTTAACATTATATAAAACATATTGAGAGAAATCTAAAGATAAGAGATGGAAAACTTGTTATTTTTGTGTATGGTCAAATTAAATTTTTGTTTTAATAGTAAAACTAGTTAACCTAAACATCTCACCACATGAAGTACTAATAATGGAACCAAATTTACAATGTTGAGAGATAAAGACAACATGAAGTTTCTTCTTAAATCTTCTTCAAATTTTATTGAAACATGTTCAGTTCAAAGATTATGCCTTAACAACAATAACCCCACAAAAACAAAGAAGAAAGACAAAACAAAAGTGTTTAAAATAACATGTAAGAACCCCTAAATAAAGAAGTCAACAACTTTTGAAATGGGCTCTCAAGTTTTCATCAACATCCCATAACAGCACAATTATACACAAAGCTTTCTGATGGCTTTGAAGCAAGAACTCTCCAATGCAGCGCCTCACCTTCCCTTGGGACACAAGCATTGATCTCTATGAACCCTCCACCAAGTGCCCTAGGCCCTCCAACCACCACCAGCTGATCTCCACAGGCCCTAAACGCCATTCCCCAACCGTTCATCGAAGAAGCCCTCTCAGGCAAGCTCCCAACTCTATTCCACACGTTACACCTTTTATCATACTTCCTCACCTCTTGCTGCGCATAGTTGGCTGCATAAAGCTCGTCCTTCACAACCGCCAGAAGCGGTGGCGCCCCTGACACCGCAGCTGCAGAGGAATCTCCTCCGCCTCCTCCCCCGTTGCTTCCCTGTAACATGTTAGGTATCACTGTCCATGTCCTCTTCTTCAGATCATAGACCTCACCACACATAAGCATCTTTGTGTTCCCCTCTCCGATACCTCCAAGAACATAAAAGTTCCCATCCATGAACACACTCGAGCACATCTTCCTCGCCTTGTTCATGCTTGGAATCACGGTCCATTCCCCAGTCTCCGAGTTATAAACCTCAGCAGAGTTCAGTATCTGCCCACGAGGGCCGCATCCTCCAGCTACAACAGCGATCTCACCTAGACTCGCTGATCCAAACAAGCACCTAGGAGCATTCATTTGCATACCTGACGTCCACGTATTGGTCAAGATGCTGTACTTGTAAATCACATGGGACAAGATCTCTTTACCGAAGACAAGAAGCTCTGTGCCGACAGCAAGAGATTCTTTGTCTGAGCTCTTGAAACATTCGTTGACTGTCATTTTGGGCACACGCAGCCATCTGTCTCCGTTTGGATCATAAGCTTCCCATTCCAAGAGCACGCATGAGAAGTATATCCAATGCTCAACAATGCCCTTTGCTCGTCTCAGCCTGTAGATCTCGCTGTTCTTGATGAGCGAGCGGAAGGTTCTGTTCGTTGAGGCGATGGAGCGGAAGTCGGATAAGGAGCAGTGTGCTAGGCAGTTGAGCAGAGCGTTTTGGTCAAGCGTAGTTACTGGTGGAATCTGTTGATCACCACCACCTTGCTGACTTTGGTTAGACCTCTGATAGGTTTCATCAACGCGTAGCATTTTGCTCCTGTAACTTCCTTCTGTATCATCCAACAAACGCTTCTTAAAGGAGAGCTGAAGCACGCAGTGTGCGTTGTATATCCATTTGCTCTCTTCCTCGCATGAAGAGGGTAAGTCCCTTGAGACCAGATAACTCGGAGCCTCCAACATGATGAGACGACGCTAAGAAAGACAATCAAAGAACCATCAATCTAATCATCCAAGAAACAAAGAAAAGAGATGATTTATAATCTAATTAATCTTGTTTCTTTAAATCAATGATCCAATGAAAATTCATTTAACTGTAGAGATGATAGTAACGTTTGAGTGAGACCAGTAAGATGAAAAAGTACAGTTCTTGACCAGTGAAAGATTAGCTCTGACATCATCAGAAAAAAAAGGCAATCATTAACAATCCACAAGACAAGATCTAAACCAAGCAATACGATCAGATCAGAAGCAATTCACCAATGGAATCAAAGAACAATCATTTCCTCGGATCTCGAATTCTAAAACCCACTTACTAAATCTAAAAAAGATCTGAACTTTTACAAAGGGTCATCCACAAAAAATCAAAGCTCACCTGAGAATAACCCTCCGTTTCGTCTTGCAATCAAAGTCGATTGAAGATCTGAAATATTCAGACAAAACCCCACTTTAGATCCGATGGTTTTCAACAAATCGAGCAGACACATAAAATAAGAAGAAAGAAAGAATAAAAAAACAAACTTGTGTGGATGCAGCAGCTTCTGAGTGGCTAGGGATGATTTTCATTCATCATCTTTGTATTCACGGCCACATTTTAGCTGAATTGGTAGCTTATTTGAGCTGTGATTTACATTTTTATTTATTTTATTATATATAATTTTGGGGGTTATAAAAAGATGCACGAATGAACCAGTGGGGTGATTTCTACAATATTAAATCAACAATAAAGCTGATGAATTTATATTCTTTACTACTTTTTCTATACCAAGATGACAAGGAGTAATGTGAATAAGGGTAGTTTCGGTATTTACGATAAAAGTTTGACGACGCCGTTGGTAGTGGGCGTTAACGGCGGATTGTTACACGTGTTTCTGCTTCGGACAACTAAAGCTCTTCCTTTTTGCTTTTTTCACGTCAATGTTTTGTTTTGGATTTTGTCCTAATCCTATTTTGTTTCCTCTTCTCTTCTCTTCTCTTCTCTTCTCTTCTAACAATTAACATTTGGATAAACAAAAAGATATATATAAAAACTAGATTTTCTTAATTTTATCATGAAATCATCTCATTAACAGAAAATAATACTGATTGTTTTTATTTTTATACATATTACTGAATTTGCAAAGAGAATCCCTATCACTTGACCAAAAAAAACAAAGCATAAATCTATATATATAAAATGTTTGGTTCTTCATAATTGATTTTGAGTTTCGGTCTTTTGGATTGGATTGAACCAATCAGGAGTTTGAGATCAGAATATGAAACCAACTTAGGTCTTACAGCCCATTTATGACCCTATCCTGCTAGCTCTTTTAACGGGCTGGATCTATTCTTAGGCTTTAGCCCGTTTATTATCTCATCAGTTTTGCCGTAATTTTCAAAACAATATTTAAATCAAGTGAAAAACAAATCATGACTTCTTATTAGCTTGTAGACATCTCAATTAGACCGAAACCCGTAACCCGAGCCGTCCAACCCAAAAAATTGAGGTTGAGCTTAGTTTTATAAACCCAAAAAATTGAGCTTTTCGGGGTAAGTACATTTGGGCTTTGTGTATTTTGGGTCTAAACCCGTTTGGGATAGGGTCAGTCCAAATATCCGAAACTTTATACTTTATCTTAAATATTATTGTACAATCAAAACCATTATTAGTATTGACATATTATTTTAATATTTTTGTCCAAATTCTAATAAAGCAAATATAAAATTTGTTAATGCACTTTTTTGTTTGATCATTTTTTTTTTAATTATACAGGGGTATTCTTGCACCACATAAGTGGTCCAGACTAGTCATGTGTTGCCACGTGTCCGTCTCATGTCCCTCACACTTATTGTTTGATCATTAGAAGTGTCACATTTTAAATTTTGCAAATGTATTTTCTTCTTTTATGTACAAAATGTTTTTTTTATTTCAAAATACAAAGTATGAAAAGTTTGTCATGTTTATCAGAAATTTTATTCTCTTATATATTTAGTTTTAATTTATATTTGATTATTTAAATCTTATTAGATTTAGTTTGTTTATAATATGTTTTTTAAGCATACGAAAAATTAAAAAAAAAATTGATAAAGAAGAAAAGTTTAAACTCGCTTTATATTTTAAAATAAAAAGATGAAACTATTTTTTTATGAAAATTCACATGTATTAAAATGATGAATGTGACAATGACAAATTATTTTTCGAAAAATAAAAAAAAAAACACGAAAAATCCTATAGCCCTATAAAAGTCGGGCTGGACTTTGAATTCTAGGCCCAAATATTTTTGGACCAGGCCGGGCTGGACTCAAAATCAAGTTATTTTGTGGATTGGATTTCACTTGACTGTCTACGGCTCCATTGCGTGTGCTCGGAATAGAAGTTTTGTATAAATGTATTGCCATGCTATTAAGTATTTTGATTTAAGTTCTTTTTTTTCTAAAAGGTGGAATGGGCTTCCCTCTTCGGGAGCCTGCGTCCCGGCGTTTTTGTGCAATAAACCCCTCCGGCCTACGGGTTTAGCAGGTTTGGACTAGACTGGACCAGCCCGAATTGACACCCCTGATGACGCACTACTAATAGGCAATAGTGCTTTAATTTATTTCCACTTAAATCTAAAGTCTAGAGATGCAGGTTGCAATAGCCTATATGTTGTTAACTGAGAATATTCTGCAAGGTATAGCATCTTTTCTGCTTTTTTATGTAGCAAAGAAAGATTATTATGCTATGTTATTTGACCTACCACTTAATTTTACTTCTGATGACTTGAGCTAGGACTACACCTCCATCTTCTAAACACCGCATTACTTTTGTAATAAATATGACCAATCCGCGACAAAATCTTGTTTCTTTAACTAAAACGAACGAGACTATAGATTAAGTCACAATAAATATTTACCCCCACGAGTACATGGAACCCTGTGCAACTACTTTGCTTTAGGACTCTTTTTCTTTTGTCTCGTTACAATCATTTAAACATAATCGAGGAGATTAATTATTGATT
The DNA here is from genome assembly GCF_000695525.1 of Brassica oleracea var. oleracea. NCBI lineage: Eukaryota > Viridiplantae > Streptophyta > Magnoliopsida > Brassicales > Brassicaceae > Brassica > Brassica oleracea. The sequence goes on from NC_027753.1 coordinate 27,290,196, forward strand.
AATGTAATCTAAAAAATTGCAAATTGTGAAAAGAAAGAACCTTAGACGATGGTGGACGTTGTCGATCATATTAATATTAAAATGATGGCAACTTGGGGTTACCAAGTTGTAGACAGGAAACGTGTGGTCAAGTGGTAATTCGGGATTTCACCGCATTTTAGTTTCGTTACGAAACTAAGTCACATTTTCATGATCATCCTACACGGATATGGGTTACTGTATTTTAGCCCATTTGAATATCCGGAAGAGGGTCTATCTGTGGGCTACACCTCTTACCTGAGGATTAGATATGTGTTTTTAATAGATCCGAATTTAACCTTCTTATTTTCAAAAAAAAAGAAATACCAAGTTGTAACATAGAAAACGAATCTGCATGACGTAGAGGGACCGAGATTTGATTTGTGTTGTTTAGATCAAACACATTAAAACCAGTAACCTACTGTCTTAATTTTGGTTGTTTATGATTTATGAATGAGAATCTGCATGACGTAGAGCGACCGCGTTTTGATTTGTGTTGTTTAGATCAAACACATTAAAACCAGTAACCTACTGTCTTAATTGTTTATTATGATTTATGAATGGTGACCAATTAGAATGTCAAGAAGTGTAGCATTTAGGGGAAGTTATGAATTACAACGCATGATACCATAACGTTCGTGAATACATAATGCTCAAAAACATAAATTAAATTTCGTGAACATTTAGAATATTTTTCGACACTCTCTTTTACAAAATGTGCATGCATTGAGTTTTGTAGCGTTTTTCACCTCGTTCGCCTGGCAGTTTTTGGGTAAATTCATTTGTTAGTTTTAAACGTTTACTCCAAATACAAGCCGAGAGAAAGTATAATTTTAGTATTTGGCGTTTTACATGTTATACAGCAATATGAAAACCTATTCCAACAATGTGAAAAAATTATCAAATATTTTCATATAAACACAAACATAAACACATAAATTACGTTTGGAAGCAGTCTAGACTTTATTTTCGGTCAATTTTTTTACATTTTTAAGTTTTACAAATCAGCATAATCGTTTCTAATACATGATTCTTCATTCTATTCACATATATGCTAATGATTTGTTTCGGTAGAGCACATATATATTCATGTCAAATAACTGAATCACTATATGGCTATATGCTAGACACCTAGTCTTAGAGTTTTTTCCTAGTTTTAGAGTTATTACGGAATTAACACGACTAGTCTTATATTATATATTTTTTTTGCTAAATATAAGATGTTATAACTAAATATTTAAAAAGGCTAGCCGTCAAGAGAAAAAGTGAGAGATTTTTTTTAGTTTCAAGCCGATGGCCGGAGGCTTCTATAGCTCCAACATCGGCGTTTAATTCACTTTGCTTTTTTTTCTTTGGTTTGTTTTACTTTCTATCACTTGATTTGTTTGATTGTCAATTTATTTTAAATCTGACAAAGTTTTTTATTGTTCTTTTATATGTTTCTTCCAATGGATTTAGTAAGACAAAAACTTCGGTTCAATTGAACCGTTTAGAAAAGGTAATTGACAGATTTACTGCGGATGGTGACGACGGGTCTTACCGGCTTCAATCGTTGATGGTTCTTCATTTGATGGTGATTGAATTCTTGTTGCAAACTATGGTTACTTCGAAAGGCATCACAAAATTCTATGGAATTGTAATCTCTTGGACTCTGTTATTTTCAATAGAGCAATATAAAAATTTGTCTCGTCTCTGTGAGTCCTACTGGAGTATTAAAAAGAGAGTGGCAGTCGTTCCCAATTCAGTTTGAAACGTGGTGGTTTTGGATTAATATGAAGATTATCTCCCTTGAGATTCAACTATTCCAAAAGCAAATATAGAGCTTTCATATGAAAAATCTTTAGTCATTCACACGCAAGATAGATTTTTGTTAGTTTACTTTCGATCCCTACTGGTGTATCATTTTTCTATATTTGTTTGGCTAATTCTCATTGTTTAGAATTTTTTGCCTATAAGGCTTAATAATACAATCGACAAAAAAATGGTAAATCTCATTAATGAAAATGAAAGTTTGGTTACAAGATTAATTGAAACCACAATCTGAAATAGTTGATAGTGACCGCGAAAAAAAAAACCACTAGGATACATAAGGATTAATTCCAAGCTTCAAACACACAAAACTTGAAAGTAATAGACAGAAGATCAAGCAGAATAACAGTATAATCACCCTATTCAAAGCGCTTCTTACCGTACCTGAAACTAACCAGATGAAACAAGAGAATGTCTAGAGAAAGTTTGGTCGAGAACTCACCAAAGTAGCTCCGAGCAGGCATCAACGGAAGCACCTGGCTTACGCCCCGGAGCCTCGCTGGAGGAGGGCCTCGACCAACAAATCCTAGCAATCTCGACGGAGAGACAAAAGTTCAGTCGTATCAACACTGCTTACGCGGAAGCTCGAGTTACGGGCAAGCATAGGCGGTACAACAGGCTCCAACACCACCCACACGACACATAAGATACAGCATAAACCCGAAGGAACACTAAGTCAACTCGTCGGAGCTATGAACACTAGGGCATGAAGCACAGAAGGAGGCATAACGCGTCTTGAAAACAGGCAGCCTAGAAACGATAGAGAACTCCGCCTAAGAGCAAGTGAGTCACCACATCGGGTTGTCCTCAAACCCTCGCAGACGACGTCGGTAGCAAAGAGGAGGAGACGAACACATCACCGAAGGAAGCCATGGTTGTTGTGTCTTGAACTAAGTGAGAGGTCCCCAACGAGCTATTCAGTCTCGTCGCTTCGTCTCAGACCATGGGAACTAGACGGGGAAGCTCTAAGAGTTGCGACCAAAGCAGGAGATAGGGGAGAGCAGAGGAGGCTGAAGACCGGGAGAGAAGAGGCAGAGACGCACTTCAAACCGGTGAGCCTCCGCGCCGGAACTGACCCAGAACCAGCACAAGACAAACCCTAGATTTACCCAATCGACGGCGCCTCCTGCAAACAAACAGACTGCCACAACCTCGCTCTCTCTCCACAGCCACTAGGTACACAACCAGTCATCAATTTGGTCACTGGATCTGGCCACAATCCAGCAAGAACCAGAGGAGGAAGAGCAAGGAAGAAGTGAGAAGCCCTTAGTATAACAGGGAAAGGAATTCGATCAGCGGGGAGATTAGGGGTGGCGGACCAACGGGAATCGACCCACCGCCGACCACCAGAAGGAATCGGAGGAGAAGGGCCGAGGAGGAGAGGCTTGGGCGGAGAGAAGAACGAGAGAGAAATTGCCTCTATTTAGGCGGAGAGTAAAATATATATATACTTTAGTTATTAATTATTAATTACTGCAAAGCACAATACTTATATACTGAAGTAGCATAGAGAGATCACTATTTAGGCAGCTACATATAAGCAAATAACAGTTTCAACTCTCCGCTCTATCGGATTTGACAGAGAGAAAAAAAAAACACATCTTATCAAATTTAGTACCGCTAGATTGTGAACTGAGTCACTGACGCTTTTGTTAAGTATGTCATGATATTGTAACCCATGATTTACGATTGGTTAATTCAGAAACACAAACTCCACTAATACTAAAGCACACACACAATTCCTAGAATACAAGATGTCATATTGAAATTCCTTCTCTATATGATGAAAGTGTCTTGTTTTGTTTTGCCTTCTTCGTCGTAAACGCATTGGAAAAAAAAAATGATTTTGTTGGTTGATTAACTCCATGTGCAAATTCAGAGTAGATAGGCTTTTGGGACTCATCCTAAGTCATAAACTTATAATTAACCGCATCCTATAAATGGAGTCTGCCAGTTCTTTTGCATAACAAGGAGTTTGCTGGTTGCCCTTTTCAACCTTCAAACTATTCGCCACATTACAGTACAGTTTTTATTATTGATCGACAAATAGTATTAAGCAAAAGAAAACAGTACAGAGTATAAAATATGCTGTTAGATGATAATTGTTATGTTTAAAAATGGTTTACTTTAATAATATGGTTCGAGTACGAGCAAATATATATAGCTGGATCACGTTTTTGTAACAATACTATACGATTAAGCTTGTTTTGGTCGGTGTCAAAGAGCAGATACAGGACACCCGAGCTTAGTTAAGAGTTAAATGCAGATCAAATCATATTTACCATTTAAGCATCTTTGCATTCAGAATATGAGATTCAAAATTTCTGACAAAAGTCTTACTTAAATTATATATATTGTAGTAAGAAAAACATATTTTCTAAACTAAGGACATAAAATAATTTAATTTGTTGGTTCTAACTAGCATGTATTAAATCATATTTTATATTAAATTTATACATATATATATTTATTTTATAATTTAAAAAATCATTAGTTTAGGAAATGTTGATTTAATTTATATTTTACTACAGATGAAAATTTTATTTAAGAGAAAACAATAAAATGTTCTGATTACTTAATTAGAAACATCGACGAATAATTTTATAACCAAAATAATTTCTATGTACTATAAAAATATTTTTAAAAAATTTGATAATCTGAAGATGTCTGCCGAGCCGTGGTCCAACTACATTTTTTTAGATTTGTCTATAAACGTTAGATAGACCCAGTTTTGCTGTAGAAATAGAATATTCATACCGTCTGAGCACATAAACAAATATGTGAGATACTAGATTTTTAATTCAAAGTGTTTAGAACCTCTCCAAATCCGTCATTTTTTTTCTGGAGTTAGTTCCCATCAATAATTTAGAGGTATTAATATAGTTTCCACCAAAAAAAAAAAAAACTTTTATAACTATATCTATTGTCTATATAACCAAATCTGTCAGAAACAACAAAATGTCGAAATACAATAAAAATTAATGGATTTATATATATATATATATATATATATATATATATATATATATGTTTATTATAAAACATATAAATTATACTCAATTCAATATCATGCATTAATTTCTTGTCTAACGTAAAAAACGAGGGAACAAGACGAACCTAAACAAGCGTTAAAACGAAAAAATCAAAAAAGATTTTAAGTTTTTAACTAAAAAGAAAGATTGCGCAAGCAGGGCCGGTCCTGAGCAAATCCGTATGAAACATTTGCCTAGGACCCCCAAATTTTTTGAAAAAAACTACATAAACATAAGTCTCTAAATTTTTTTAAAAAGCTCCCGAATTTTCTTAAATTTTTTTTTCAATGAAATCTTTACGAATATCGCCTAAGGCCCCCCGAAATCTCGGGGCCGGCCCTGTGTGCAAGAATGGAATGCTCGTGAAGTTAAGCTTAATCTTCGCTGTGAGTTAAAGATCATGTGCCCCGAGAGACACGCTGACCTCCATTTAACTCATCTGAGCTCTCTTTGTTTTATTTTTAAATATAAACAGAAATCGATTTTTCTTTTTTTAATAAAAATGTACAATTAGATCTTCTCTCAAAAGTAGTCAGTTCTAAATATATTTAACTTTTCGTAGTCAATAAATTTTGCGATTGATTACTTTGGTTGACCTTGTATATATATTTATACTCGTCTGCTATTTAATTCCTACTTAAAAAATTATCTTTAGATACTCAAAATTCTCTTATCATGTTCAATCCTAACACAATAAATATCATATTTGTTGGATGTTTTGATATAGAATAATCGAGAAGAGCTGTCAAAAAAAAAAGATAATCGAGAAGATGTCTCTAATATCTTTTACTATCTTTCCTAATATACACATAAAATTTATTTTATTTTGAAAACAATAATACTATGAAAAAATTATAGAACTAAAATTAATTTGCTACATAATTTTTAATAGTATATACTAGATTGTTTATCCGCACATGCAGACATCATTTTTCGTATATGTTTTTTAGTAATACCAAATTTATTGATCAAAAGATTATTGCACATTTACAAAAATATGAGGGCAACAGATAACTTATGAAGAAAAGAATGAAACAATGTGAAAACTCATACTAAGTTAACTTCAAACAATGGGATGATTCACGGCGTAGTGCAGTAAGAAGATAAGATTGCGGATCATCTTCTCAGTGCTTCTGCTGAGCTTATCTTCCGAAATCCAAGCTCCACCATGACGTCTTAAATTGATTTCTCTCTAGATAGCATATAGCACAGTCTGGAAGGCCATCCTCATGAGAATTGTGTCAATATGAGACCGAGCTGGAATCATGAGTGCAGCAACCGTGTCATCCCAATCAGGTGTGATGACTTCTCCAATTAATCCTCATGTTGTGTTCATTCAGACGGTAAAAGAATAGGGGCACAAAAAAAACAAGTGGTCTCTAGTTTCATTTATCCTCCCACCGAGCATGCAGTCTTGATCCCCATGTTCTCATTCTGTCACCAGTTGATAAGCGAGTAAGAAAAGCAAGCTATGCCATTAAGAAATGTCTAGGCACTATCGTTGTTTTGAAATAGTTCCAAGTATGAAGTGAAGAGAAACCGGGCTTTAATTCGTCATGATCGGTTTTCACAGTACCATGTCAGCTCCCGAGTGAGGATTAAGTGGTGGTGTAGCAGCAATTGATAAAATAAACCAAACATTATTTGATTTAAAAGTACACATTTGAATGAGTCACATGCACCTAATTTCGATATATGAACCATTTCGTGATAATTTCACTCTCAATTAAAGTAGTATATATTAAAATATCTAAATGTATAAAATTGAACACATATTGAATATAGAGATACAGTAAAAATTCTATAAATTAATAATGTTGAAAGTATAATATTTTATAAATTTATAACATATAATTTCATAAAATAAAAAATATATTTGATTTTACTATATATGCACTATTAAATTTTTGAAATGCGACCTTCATATAACTTTTATCATATGATTTGGTGTATATAAAATATGTTTCATAGAATTTAAATGTAGTTTTAGATATAATTCTACTAAATATCATAAAAATATATTAAAATCTATCACACAATGTTTTTATATAAATTGTAATATACATATAAATTCAGGGTATTCTCTCAAATAAAATTTTTAAAAAATCACCAGAAAAACTTCCAAAGAGAAAAAAATGATTAAAAGATGTTTCATTTCAGAGGTAAAAGACTACTGTACCCTTACAATATAGATATTTAAATATACATAATTATCTAAATAATAATAATAATAATTTTTTTTCAAATAATATAATTTTGAATTCAAACATTTTTCAATTTTTTCCAAAAATATTAAAAATTATTTAGAAAGCCGAAAAATTATTATGGAAACTATTTTAAAAATATTATTTTTTTAATTTTAATACTTATTATCTTATTTTTAATTCTAAATCCCACTCCCGAAGCCCAACCCCTCAAATCAAAACATTTAATCTATATTTGTTAACCATAGGGGTATTCCTGTCTATTTATCTTTTAATGAAACTTATTTTGGTCATTTTCTTTATTGACAACTCTTTTGGTGAAAAATCTAAAAATTGTTATTTTAGAAAAAAATTCTATAAATTATTTTCATATGATAAACTAAAATAAAATATTATCTTATTGATTTGTGCCATATTTAAACCGGTCCAACTTGGGACTGAAAAAATTTATTAATTTATCGAGTATTAACTTATAGAGTTTCTACTGTATATGTTTCGATAAATGTACAAAGCTAAAAATAAAATACATAATAAAATTGGTTACTCTTATAGATATAATCATTAAGTTAGTCAATGAAAATTTATTATGTTAATATACAATTCTTTTAATTGTGTAATGAATTATATATATAATAATCTATTAAGGATCCTAACGATTTTAAGAGCCCTGGCTTTTATCGTGAAATTTTGGGTCAAAAAGAGTTCAGGTCAAAAAATCAATTTGCAAATAAAAATATTTTCCTATATAGTATTTAGTTTTTGTTCTCTAAATAGCTTTCAAGGACAAAAGTTTTCAAAAATAACTTTCAGTAGTGGATAAAAATACAATTATATATTTAATCACAATTTTACTTAATTATTTAATATATAATAAATAAATATTAAAAGTTAAAATACTAAAATTGATTTTTTTTTTCAGAAATATATTTTCAGTTTGTTTCTTTCATTCATCAATGCCTTCAAAAACGTGTAACTGGACATATTGATTTAAATGCATATTTAAAAAATATTACTGAATATAAAAAAAATTTCTAAAATTTTACGATGATATTTTTAAATATTTATAATATCGTTATAAAATTTAGATATTAAATACATTAATATCATCTTAAAAATTCAGAGAGATATTACATATATTCAAGCATATATTGGTAAGTGTCCATATAATTCAGATTTAGTAAGGTATTCATAATATATATTAGTGAAGGTTTATGAATGTACTTTTAAATACACATATATGAACAAATTTCTAAAGTTTATGAAGATATCACGCATATATATCAATATATTTCTAAAGTTTTGGAAGATATATACATATTTTAGTAATTTTTTTAAATATGCATGTAATTCAGTTTAAGAAAATATGATATATACACACAGGAAAAGATCTTTCTAAACTTTTTTAAGAAAATTATTCTGCATTAAATTAAAAATATTTGAGAAAAAAATCAAAAAGTTACAAAATCAACTTTTTGATTTTAAATATTTTATTTATTTTTATATATCTCTGAAAAAGATAAAATTACCATTTATCTTTTAAATATAACTTAATTTGGTTATTTTGATTCTTGTGTACTAGTTTGGAAACAAAATATGTTTTAATACTATTTGAAGTAAGTTATCGACTAAAATAATTGCGTATATTTTTACGTATGATTTTTAAAAGTGTGATATATGTAAAATAATGTGTTATGAAATATAACAAATATCATATTTATTAAAAGCAGGTGTATGTTCTACATTATTTATATAAATATCCCTAGCTGCGATATTTTTATTTATAATTTTGCTATCCATTATTATCAATATTCAAAATAAAACAGATGAATTTATATATACCCTTGAACTTATGACGGATATGACGTTCCCAAATCTAGAAGATGAAAACTTGATAAGACACGTAAGAATATAAATGAGTGAACCAAGTAGTTGGATCAGTGGCGGATCCATAATCAAATTTTACTGGGGGCAAAAATATTTTTAACAAATTATATTATATATAACAATATAAAAATTGAATGTTCATGTTATTATTATATTTTAATTTTAATTTTTAGTATTTGTGTATGTTTCTTGCTTATATTAAATAGAGTAAATATATGAAAATTAACTTAACAATAACCTATATTTGTAGATGCAATCTAACATTTAAATACAAACATAACATATAAAAACTAATAAATATAATTAGTATTAAATCTATTATATATTATAACATTTTTGATAGTAAGATGAGTAAAGCTATAAATGGTATCTATGTATATATTGTCTATGTAAGATGTGCTAAAACATTAAAGTTTTAAACAATAAACAGAAATAAAAAGTGTATATTAAATGGAAATTCATAAATGTATATCCTAATTAAGAATAGAATGAAAGATTACCAATTTAAAAATGATTTGAAGAAAAGACTAAGGAAACTATTATATAAAAAACATTCAACATTTGACATAACTTTACAAATTAAATGGTTAATACCAAAAGCGTTTCTGGACATTAAACTTCAGTTTTCCAGAAATAATCTGGCTTCAAGATACGTGGGGGCATAACAAAGATTATGAGTGGGGGCATCAGTTGAAAACCTTTATACTTTGCATTAATCTAACAATTTTACTGGTGGCAACTGCCTCCTTCCTATAACAAGTAGATCCGACCCTGCAGTTGGATCAGAAACCTAGCAGGTTAATCTGAGTCTCACGGGGACATGACCATTCATTTAAAAATGAAAGACGTGTAATATACCATCAATTTCATTATCTTCGTTTTGGATTAGAGGACTAGAGGTTGAATTCTTCTTCAATATACTGTTAGCCATGTTTTGAGATTGAAGTTCAAGACCATATCAAAAGAAATCTAATACAGTGTTTATCAATACACAAGTAATATTCTTTAATATTTTATCTCTTATTAATAAATTATAGAGGATATGATAAAATAATACTTTTGTAAAACAGAAAAAAATTGAAACGAAATATATTTTTCAATAATGTATATAAGCAGTACATTTTTATATACCACTATAATAGCGTATATAGTTATTACCTTTTCACCATATTTTCTTATCGGCTTTCTACTGTTCTAATGATTAATAACGGAGTTCAGTTTGTACATAAAGCAGTATCAATTAAGTTTTTTTAAAAATAGATTTTACAATTATTCTAAAAGACTTTTACCTAAGGCTCGCTTCAAGATACAAGGAATTTGCATCTAATGAATCAAAAGTATATTGCCATATATTTCTCCAATGTATTAAAATCTGAGATTTGTTGTTTTGCTCCCCACAGCTCACACTTCGAGTTTTCATAGATTCTTCTTGTTTCTACTCTATCTTTTCAAAACATATTTCCTTAATTTCTTCGCTTATGTTGGACTGAAAAAATGTATATGGTAAAAAGGAGAAACTGTATTCTTCAGGTTCGGAACTAGGAGGAATGTATCAAGTTAATAGCATATACATGTAGCCATGTAGACATGAAGCGTGTAAGAAACACAAAGTTGGCAGAAAAAGTTTGTCCGTAAACTTTTTGCGCTAGCGTAATATCAATATACAAAGAGAAAACTGTAGGTACATGGAGTTGATAACAAAAGCAAAATTACACGATTTTCTGTGTTTTGGTGATTTGATATGAATCGTGATAAAAAAAAAGGATTTGATACGAGTTTTTGTGCTGCAACAGATTAGTGCATACATGAATAAATTAATAATGAACTCATATAAATTAACTACAAGGTCGTGCGTGGTCTTTAGACGGATTCTGGAATGCTAAGCAATCCAGATTCGAATACATTACATTACATTTTACTCTGTGGCTACGTAATTATGTATCCATGTTTTAGTTTTTATTCAAGTATTTAGAGTGAGAAAGTCTATCTGTGAACCGTACCATATCCGATTAGTATGAGTCTTTTGGGATAGCTTCGAGGTTAAACCAAAAAGAAAAAAAAATCTTTATGAATTTAAACTTTTTAAGTGTTCACCTCGGTTGGTGAAAGTGTACGCACCTCCCGAAATGCAACGTGTGTGTTGTTAATCAAAGAACATGGGCGTGTGCGTGCGTTTGAGTGTGTAAACGCTTTGACCAGTCAAACAACTCACACTTTGCCCCTTTCCTTAGAGTCTTGCTTACACAGTTGCATCTGTGTCTACGTAGACGTCAAAAGAAAACCATGGCTAGTGACTAGTGAGTATTATAGTGTTTCAAAGGATCTCCATATTTTCTTAAATATAACTTAAAAATCATGATCAAAGTCTAAAGTAATTTCCAAAGCTTGTGATGCCACTAAACTACATGCACGGCCGGATTTTTAGACCAAGATCAATGAAACATTAGTATTGATTTCTAAAACTTTTGTATGCTTTTAACATAAAAACAGATGTTCAAATTATTTAAAAGAAGTTATAAAATTTTATAATAAATGTGTAAGAGTTTAAAATTCTCAAATCAGGTCTTGACTAGATGACATAACTTTATATGTTATAATATTCTTAAAAAGAAATACTAAAGTTTCCTTTGTTAGATATTTTGTGTCATGTTTTTGAATTAATATTTTTAACTTTATATTTTTGATGTAAACTAACTAAGTAATAACCCGAAACTAATTAAGACAGTAACGTAGAAAAAAGGTTTTAGAGATACATTTCTGAGTCAATAATAAAATAAAATAATAATTAATACGGTTTTTTTTGTTTTGTTGACAATTAATACGGTTTTGCTGTCAACATTTCGATTTAAAGTGGAGAAAAATGTCATTTTCCAGAATAATCCTTTGATTTTTTTAATAAAAAGCGAAATCAATACTTTCCGCTGTTTTCAAAGATAGATTTTTTAATATTTTCACACATATTAAAAAAAGCACATTAAACTACCATAATAAATGTATTGTTTTCTGTAATTTTTAAATTTTAACAACTTTTAATCAATAATAATTCAATAAAATTAATTAATTTTTTGAAGTTTACAATTTTTTCACAGAAAACACAAAAATGTATACAAACTTTTTTTCTAAAAAATATATCTTAATGAAACAGAGGAAATATAATAATTGAATAAAAATACACGGGTGGACGAAACCCAAAATATCGAAAATGTAGATTTAGAGATCGAGGAATGGATATGCTTATTATAGTTAAGAAAATATAGTTTTTTCTCTTGATAAGCGCACAAAATTCAATTACGTATCTTTTTGGGCAATTCTCTCAGATATCTTTTTTTTTAAGTTTTTGTTAAAAAAATAGCCCTAAAAAAATGATCAAAATAGTCTTTTTTACTTTGAAAATTTTAATTTTAATTTTTTATTTTTAAAAAATTTGAAACTCTATCCCCAAAACTCACCCCTTAACTATAAACTCTAAGTCTAGATTAGTTAACCCTAAAATTAAAATATATTTTTGCCTTTTAATAAAATTTTTTTGGTTATTTTTCTCATTGAAATATATTTTGTGACAAAAACTAAAAAAAAACTATCCCAGAAAAAAAATTTATCTTCTTTTAGTTTAACATTTTTACCGTAGATATAACAACATATTTATCATAGACGGGGTCTGTCTGCTCTTGTAAAGGAGATTACCAAATACATATTTCACTAACTAATACTCCATCTATTTTATATTAGATAATGTTTTATCATAATGCATAAATATTTGAAACACTACAGTTATCAAAATATAACATTGAAGTATAATTTAAAATTAATTTAACTAAGTATAAATAAATAATATAAATACAACTGGTTATACTGTTTTTAATAAAGTTAAAGTTAAATAATTTTGTGCAAACATTATATATTGTGAAACAATAAAAAAATTTTAAACATCATGTATATAAAAATAAAGTATTATTTTATGGCGTTGCCAAACCTTTATTATGTTTAGAGAATTAAGATTAATTATTTTAGTTAATAAAAACTCTTAAGTATAACTTTAGGAAATACAACGTATTGACTGTCGTTTACAAGCCTTTGGAAAATTTTATGTCCATTAAAGTATAATTAGTTTAGTTAGTTGAAACATACCTTTAGAAAATCTAACATATATACGAACTGTAACGCAAGTGTCGAATTCCAAACTGAAAACATTTCAATAAGTTTACAATTTAAGGAAATTTTGGGCTAGGCTCACATATATCATTATGTCAAACTTAGATATATATATATATATATATATACACATATTAAAATTATGAGATTCTCTGAAATCGATATATAATAAACAAAAGTTGTCAGGACGGATATAATTCAATATTTGAAAAACAAGATTCGCATATATATTTCAAATTAAAATAAAAAAGGCTAATTTCATTGCTTGTTTATATTTTTCATTAACAAATATTTTAAAAGCCTACATAAATACTACCGTCACTTCACTTTTTTCCTTCATACTCTCATCTTTACTGACTTACTCTCTCTTTTTCTCTCCTTTTCCCGGCATAACTTGTGCGTGGTCCTAAAGTCCATAACCTGTTTCATCCATAAAGTATAGTTTGCTTCAGTACCTATTACTCTTACTAGTTTCGAATTATATTCAAACTAAAAAAAAGAAAATGTCGGGAAGAAGATCACGTTCGAGGCAAGTATCAGGAACTTCAAGGATCTCAGAAGAACAGATCAATGATCTCATTATCAAGTTGCAGCAGCTTCTTCCTGAGCTCAGGGACAGTCGTCGCTCCGACAAGGTAGGCTAAATATAAGAATTTTACTTGATATACGTTATATGTATATATGGCATGAAAATGATGAAATATAGATTATATCTTGACAGGTTTCAGCAGCGAGAGTGTTACAAGAGACGTGCAACTACATAAGGAATCTGCACAGAGAGGTTGATGATCTAAGTGAGAGGCTATCTGAGTTACTTGCAAATACAGACACTGCTCAAGCTGCTTTAATCAGAAGCTTACTTACCCTATAATTCATATCTTCTTCTTCTTCTTCTTTTCTACTAATAATAATAATAATAATAATAATAGTATGTGGATTTGTTTTTCTATAGATGATATGACCTTATAGATTTTGATGTTATGAGTTAGTCACTTCTGTGTCGGTCATAAATATTCGCTTGTTTCCTATATACAACCTTTGCCCCATTTTCGGTTAATTTGTTTGTCTCTTTCTCGAATTCTGTTAGGGTTTTGTTCACCCATAGACTTGGCTTCATTCCTACCTTTAGTTATCTTTTAGTCATTTAAAGCAAGTCCTAACAACAGATCTTACATAAAACGACGAATTTGTAACATAAACATACTACTCTAACAATTTCATGTTATATTATACTGCGATAAGAGGAAGCCTTACAATTGTTCAAAAATAGAGTGGAAGCCTTACAATTCTTCGAAAATATTAACGAATTCTTATTTCAAAACCAAGAAATATTCAGAAATTTAAGATACATAATACCGACTAAATGACTTTGATTCATTTCCAATTTTTTTAAAGAACATATTGAATCTAGTCCACTAGCTAGTTTTTGGTGTTGACGACATATATTGTCGAATGCCATAACCTTTGGGGACAGAATAGTACCATTATGAGTTTATGGGGTAATTAATTAATAAAGTAATTAATTAGTTTGGGACCGATCGAGGCATCGATAAAACAATGTCATATCCGCGTATTAGCATCTTGAAGGATTGGAAGATTATATGTTTATGGACAACAAAGTATGGGGTGAATTTGAGGCTATGCACTCAAAAAAAGGAAAAAAAGCTGCAAATTTTATGACATGACCTAATTAATTCATTTTTGCCAATCTTGTTATATATATTTTACTTTTGTAGTCTTATTTCCTTCCCACCGAATATGTATCCTTTTTTTTACAAGATATTTTTGAATATTAATAAATTACATTACAAATGAGAGGATTTAACAAAAAAATTACATGCATATGAAAGAACACCTACTTCATCTTTCATATTGTTTTTCTTTCCTTGTAAGTGGCTTTCATATTGTTTTTCTCGAGTTGTAAAAATCCTAGTATATTATTACCCACTTTCCCATTAGTCCTTGACGGTAGCCCATAAGCATTTTTTAGTTAGAGGTTTCATGAAATGCCATTTTGGTGCACTGCTTTTCAAAGACAATATTAACACCAAGGCAAACTGAATCTAATAAAAGAGACTGCTACAGTGCTACTTCAACGTAGGGCGTGATTTATAAAAAATTGGCTGTGTAATTTTTGTTGCAGATGTATCTGCTGTAGCTTTTACATTTTTACTACAACCTATAAAATATTATTTTAGAAAATAAAAGTTTTACAACCATTTTTATTATTTTTTTACTGTAATTTTAGAAATTGATTTAAATTGTGATTGTTATTTTTAAAGACATTAGATAAAAACTAAAACTAAAGTAGGTATCTACAACGCAATCAATCATCCTTATAGTAATATACTGAAACTTAAGTGATTAACGCTTTTTTTTTTTTTAATTAACGCTCATTTTTTAGAGTGAAAATTTTCAACATTATTAAAAACGATACTTATTTAATTTTGAAAATTGTATTTAAACTAGTTGTATTTTTGAATGAGCACGAAGAGAATGTATTTTTTGCAGAACTATCCTGTATTTATGGTCTTTTTGCTAATCCCTTTTTAAAGTTGTTCTTTCTTATGTTACGAGACTAAACTACACTATTAATACAGATTGAAAATTACAAATTTTGATAAAAAAAAATTTTGTATTAATTTAGTATTTGGTGTCCAAATTATCTTGGTCAAAGAGTTAGCCAATAATTATATTGCCCCATAATTAAATAGCTTATATAATAAAATTTTGGATTATATTTCTCTTCAAACATGAAAATCTTCCATAACATATTACTCTCTCTGTTTTACAAAGATAGATTTTTAGTGTTTTCACACATATTAAAGAAACACATTAAATCACTATAATAAATTTATCATTTTTTGTAATTTTTAATTTTACAATAATTTTTAACCAATAGTAATTCAATAAAGTCAATTTATTTTCTTGAACATCATATTTTTTTTTCATAGAAAATACAAAAGACTATTTTTGTGAAACAAATTTTTTTTCTAAAACATCTAGCTTAATGAAACGGAATGAATACAAAATAGTAATGGACGTTAAACTGTGGGCCCGTGGCCTATCTAATTTTATTTATAGCTATACTCGTTTATCATATATTACAAGATAACAAAAAATATAACGAAATGAAGAAAAAGGTTACACATATTTTCTGACAATCTAATGCTCAGCCGAGCAATCAACAACGACATGCAAACTAAAGAAATCTACGGAATCTTCCATGACATCCAACGGATCGCCTCTGCGTTCGTCGCTACCATCGTGATAAAAATGTTGAGGTCGATATTTTGGCTAAACGAGTCCTAATGGATGTTTCTGCATTAAGCCCATTAGTAGGGTAAACTTTGGGCCCGAGGCCTTTTTCAATTTTAAGAAATATGTTTGAGCCAAAAAAAGCAATAGGTTACACATGTATGATTTACATCACAATATAAATAATTTAGTTCTTTAACTAAAGGGAAGTTGATAATTTGGTAAACTCAAAACAACAAAATATTGAAAATCCATGGGAAGAGTCAGGGCACGGGAGTTGCACGTGACAAAGGATTAGTCAACTGGTAATTAATAGGTTACTCTGACAGGAAGTTAATACACGGAAACTCCCTATGCATTCTCTCTAATTATAGTTTATCCAATTTTAATTAAATTTTCCCAATTTTCTTTGCTTCTCTAATCTCCCAGCCCAAAATATTTCAAGCACTCTGTATCAATTTGGAATCCAAACACATTTCGATCCCACCAACTCTAATCTCCACGTTCTTCCTTTCGCCGGAGGAAGAACGTCGGTGAAGACGACGGTGCGAAAGATCGATCTATAGCGTTTTACATTTGTCCAAGGGTTTTATATAATTAGACCATAGGATTAACATGGGGAATTGCTTTGAATCTTGCTCAAAGAAGAATGATAATAAGAGTGAAAACGTTGACTCCTCAGTGAAGTTGAAACCTTTTTCACGTAAGCTCTTCTCAACCTTTTGATATATCTCCTTCTTCAATTAACTATATTCATACTGGAATCTTCTAGGGTTTCTCTGAATCTTGTGAGTTAATGCATTTCTTAGGTTATTTAGGGGATTAGGTTTATGTGTAGTTTTTGGATTCGACGATGATAGAAGAAGACAAAGCTCGATTCCCCATGCAGGATCAGTGATGAGATTTTGAGAACTATAACATTTAGTACAAATTTAAATAAGATTTTGGTTTTACCAATTTGGGAACTCTATGTTTATGTATATTAACTCATATGCCAATGTTTCTTTTGCCTATACTCTAATTAATTTGCCATGACACCATGTTCTTGAAGTAGTTAACTTTTCTGTTCATAATTTCCCATTTTGATGTAAGAATGTGGCACTGTCATGGTTCAGAAGGTGATAGTGATACTGAAAGAATTTCGAATCTTTCGTATCCATGGAGTTTAAAACCTCTGATTACAAGAAAGAGTGAAGCTAGCAGCGCTCTACATGCACCGAGCAGAGAAGGAGACGTAATGCATCCCCAACATTTGAAGTCCTTTACGTTAGATGAGCTAAGGAATGCTACAGGAAACTTCTGTCCAGAGAGTCTCATTGGAGAAGGAGGGTTCGGGTTTGTTTACAAGGGTTGTATTAATGGTGGACCTCGAATCGACCTCGCTGTTGCTGTTAAGAAGCTTAAAATTGAAGGGTTTCAGGGCCACAAGGAGTGGCAGGTAAGCTTATTTTCAATATTTTGTTATGATTTCTTAGAGCCGGATCTGAAATTTAAGGAGGCTATAAACATTTTTAGGCTAATCTTCAAAAAAATTCGACAATTTGGAGATCATATGGTGTGTGTATAGGACCGGCCCTGGATTTTATCTGGCTAATATATTGAAAATGTTTTACTTTTATATTGTTTTCTCCAAAAGAGGGAAGTGAATTATCTTGGGAGATTGCATCATCCAAATCTGGTGAAATTGATTGGCTACTCCTTGGAAGACGAGAACCGTCTTCTTATCTATGAGTATATGCCTAATGGAAGCTTGGAAAATCATTTGTTTGAAAGTAAGTAAAGAAACTCTTTTCTAAATCCAAAACTTATGTTTTTTTTTTCTTTTCATTACTCATGGCCTGAGTTATGCTCCTTCTAGGAGGTTCCAATGTGCTTTCTTGGTCACTACGTATGAAAATCGCGATTGGTGCTGCTCGAGGACTATGTTTCTTGCATGATGCTAAGGACCAAGTCATTTACAGAGACTTCAAAGCATCAAATATCCTTCTCGATTCAGGATTCAACGCCAAACTCTCAGACTTCGGATTGGCCAGAGAAGGTCCAAAAGATGACCGTTCACACGTGACAACTGAAGTCATTGGTACACAAGGTTACGCAGCTCCAGAGTATCTAGCTACAGGTTTCTATTTACTCACTGATTCCATGTACGTACAAATAAACACAACACAAAAATTTCTAAAACACTTTGGTTTGCTTCTGTTCTGTTCCCCGTCAGGTCATCTAACTACGAGATGCGACGTCTACAGTTTCGGTGTAGTCTTGCTAGAGATACTCTCAGGACGTAGAGCCATAGACAAAAGCAGGGCTAGAGAAGAAGAAAACCTAGTGGAATGGGCGAAACCTTACTTGCGGGACAAGCGAAAAGTTTTTAGGATAATGGACACTAAGCTTGTGGGTCAATACCCTCAGAAAGCAGCTTTCATGATGTCTTTCTTGGCCTTACAATGTATCGGAGAGGTTAAGGTTAGACCATCCATGCCTGAGGTTTTGTCTCTTCTTGAGAAAGTACCGAATCCAAGACATAGAAAGAGTAGAAGCAAAGGTTTTGCTACCAACTCTTCTTCTGTCTTTAAAACGGTTTCTCAGACGCACTGAATAAAAAATCTTCAACCACATTATATATAATCCGTGTCAGACACACTATGTATTTGCTTGTTTTGGATCGTTTTTTGGTGGGCTATAGCTTTTTTTTTGTAGCTCACTAATAGCTTATAATCAATTCGGAAAACATAAATAAAAAGATTCCCATGATTTATAATAAAGTTTCATCCTTATATATGAAGTTATGAACATATACATATGTGTATTGTATTAGTACTACTTTTTACTCAAAGTGATTGCATTGATATATCAAAGGTCCAAAAGATATTTCAGTTCATTTAAATTATTAGGAGGTTCTCAGAGAGTCAGAGTAAATTTGTAATCTTCAATGCCTAAAAGGCTGAAACCATAACATAATAATGTTAGTTTTGTCTTCTTTATTTTTTTAAGTTTTGTCTTAAGATTTTACTTGTGTAATTGAGCTAATGACATTTGGTTATTTCAAAACAAACAAAAAATTGACTCTTTATTTCGTTTTCATTTGATTTTAGAGTATGACTGAGAGTTCCTTTGTGTTTACTCTGTTTTGGTTGGAAACAGCCTAAACTTACCAACATTTCTCTAGTTGTCCAACGGTTAACCTTAATATCTTTGAGCCAGAGTATTATCTTCGGTCCATTGGGCTTGATTAGATCCATGATTTAATCTATATTATTAAAACGGAAAAATTGTGGTGGACCTCAACTTTATTTTGTAAGTTTTTAAATTAAATGCATCTTCTTACTTTATAGTTAAACGTACATTAAATCACTAATAATACTTTCTTTATACTACTATTAATGTTTCCAAACAATATACTCATTTCTTTATACTACTATCCATGTTTCCAAACAACATTATAATTAATATTATGTCCAAACAATATAAAATATTAGAATTCATATTTTTAATATTTCAAACAATTTTCTTTCAAATAATTTAGATAGATTAAATAATTAAAAAAATTCAAATAATTTATAAAACAACGAAAAATAAATAGAACTTATTTTTAAAGGTTTAAATACTACAAAAACATTTCAATCAATAATAAATTAATTAAATTAACATATTATTTTATTTATAATTACTAAATAATGGTTATATCATTGATTTAAGTAACATAACAATTCAATAATAGCCATTACATTTATGTGTGTATATATATATATATAAACATTATACATTGTACAATAAATATAATAACAAAAAAAAATTATGAAAATGTTCAAAATATATGTTATCTAAATAAAAATGCTTAACACTAATTGTTAACAGCAATTTAAACCGATTAAAATATAAATTATTAACAAGATAAATTATTAACAAGATAAATTACACAAAACCGATTATAATATAAATTATTTCTAATTACTAAATAATGGTTATATGTTACATTTATATATATATATATACATATATATATATATATATATATATATATATATATAAACATTATACAATGTACAATAAATATAATAACAAAAAAAAATATGAAAAATGTTCAAAATATATGTTATCTAAATAAAAATGCTTAACACTAATTGTTAACAGCAATTTAAACCGATTATAATATAAATTATTACCAAGATAAATTACACAAAACAATCATTATAAAATTAATTAAGCTATGTAAAAGGAGCAATATGATCAAGACATATTTATAGTTGTTAATTACTTTATCTCTATCATTTTTCTCTATCAAAATTTTGTAGAAATCATAATTTCATAAAATTACAAAATAAGGAACTTTAAAATTTGGATTAAAAGGTGACAAATTATGAAACTATAACAATTTAAATCAAGTTGGATTATATATTGGTCATCCATCATTTCAATTGATTAGTCTCGGGTTTTAGTGATTTTTTAAATATGAATATTTTTACAAATCTAAATCGAATTGTCGGATCACCGGATTAACCAGTTAAACCGCGAGTTTTGGGTCGAATTCAAAAGCATTGATTTAAATGCAAAAATACTATAAATACACAAAATTCTTACAAATTAATAAAATATTTGTTAACTTATTAGTGAAATTTTTCGTCATAAAATAATCCGCGCTTGCTAAGCGCGGATCAAGATCTAGTAGTAGCTTAAAAGAAGAAATTACAGACGAACCAAACATTGAAATTCTAGAAAATACTCGGAATAGCTTTTCTCTATGGAGTTCACAAACTAGACTTTGAAATTATTATGTTGTCACAAAAGCTTTGAAGTTATTTACCCCCACGAAAACAAAACAGTTCCCAAGAGAAACAAAATTACGAATTTACGGACAAGAAACGGTTACAACTTATGAGACCAACACGAGGAAAGAGTAGTTGAAAGTAGGTTTGAATAAAACATAAAACAAAAAATAATATACAAAATCAGTTGGTTCATCAACTCAAAATCTACCTTCACTTTTCTTACTTGTCTTATATTTCACCTCCAAACCCCCTTTTATAAACCACCAAACAAATCGTTCTCAATCAACACACATTTTGATTTTGTTGTGCGACATGAAGTACTTCTGCGCTATATTCGTGTTGCTCATCGTTCTTGGACTCAATGCTTCTGACGGCTACGATTGCAAGATCGTCCAGTTTATATTTGGGGACTCGTTGTCTGATGTAGGCAACAATAGGAACCTACCGAGGAGCTTAGCGCAGGCGAATCTGCCCTTTTACGGTATAGATTTTGGCAATGGTTTGCCTAATGGAAGGTTCACTAATGGCCGAACTGTTTCAGACATTATAGGTAAGTCATGTGTGCATGTTATATAACGAACGTGGTATATCATGTGCATTACTTTCTTATATAGCGGTTTTATTTGAATTTTCAGGTGATAAAATTGGGTTACCAAGACCAGTAGCCTTTTTGGATCCATCAATGAATGAAGATGTTATACTTGAAAATGGAGTGAACTATGCTTCAGGAGGTGGTGGAATCTTGAATGAAACTGGTGGCTATTTCGTAAGTCTCATTATTATTTTTATTTGCATAAATAAATGAATAAGTTTCAAAGAAATGATTTTTTATTGTGTTGTTGCTTTCATTGTGAAGATCCAAAGATTTTCTCTATGGAAGCAAATAGAATTATTCCAAGGGACACAAGATGTAATTGTGGCAAAGATAGGGAAAAAAGAAGCAGACAAATTCTTCCAACAAGCTCGATACGTCGTCGCTTTAGGCAGCAATGACTTTATTAACAACTACTTGATGCCTGTCTATGGCGATTCTTGGAAGTACAATGATCAAACATTCGTCGACTACTTGATGGAAACACTTGATTCTCAACTCAGGGTTAGTATTTAAACAAAGACTTTATTACATACTTTTATTTTTATAAATCGACCGATACATATTCTTTGTGATATGGTGTTTTAGGTGTTGCATAGTTTGGGAGCGAGGAAGCTAATGGTGTTTGGGTTAGGACCAATGGGTTGTATCCCACTTCAAAGAGCTTTAAGCTTCGATGGTCAATGTCAAAACAAGGCTAGTAATCTTGCTAAGAGATTCAACAAAGCTGCAGCCACAATGCTCCAAGATCTCGAAACCAAGCTCCCAAATGCAAGTTACAAGTTTGGTGAAGCCTATGACCTTGTCAACGACGTCATCACTAACCCACAAAAATACGGTATGTATATATATAACCAAAATAAAATATAAAATTCATGACCACTATTTATAACGTTAATTTAAATAATTAATTAATCTAAATATGAATACTTGGTAAATGTAATGAATGCTTAAGGGACCCAATTGAGATGTGAAAAACAATATACAAGTCATGACCGTTATTTATTTAAAATATCTCAGTATTCACACACACAATTTAGTTTCTACGGTTGTACCAAAATAATTTGAAAGATTATATATTATGATCATAAAATGCAAAAAAAAAATAAAAAAATCAATCTGGTTAATAGAAGTAAATGTAGTACTAGTTGTGATAACTTAATTGCATATATATTACCTTTTCTCTTAGTTCATTTCTACAATGATCGGGTTAATTAACTTATTTATACGTTTTGTGTGTATGCAATGTATACACAGGATTCGATAACTCGGATTCGCCGTGTTGCTCGTTCTACAGAATCCGGCCGGCGCTGACATGTATTCCGGCGTCGACGTTGTGTAAAGACAGAAGCAAGTATGTGTTTTGGGATGAGTATCATCCCACCGATAAGGCGAACGAGCTCGTTGCTAATATTCTCATCAAAAGGTTTGATTTCATGCGTGCTGACGACGGTCCTTCCGACTCTCCTTCTCCCGCCCCGGATCTTGCTCCTTCTCCCGACGATAACTAACTGATTGATGTCTTAATTATATATAATGATTTTCGGTTTATGTATATTTTGTTGATCATGTTGTGGAGAATCTCGTTTGTCCTAAATTTTTAATTACCATTTTTGTTGGGTAAAATAATGTTCTGTTTCTGTAATATCTTCATATTCTGTTGTGTGTCTTATAATAGTAAAGATATCATCATGCGTTGAGGTGGTTGTTGTGTCCTCCACTCCAATCTCCACCAAATAAAACTAAAACAACAGTAGCTCAGTGGATGACATAACGTTAGCTAAAAGTTAATTGCCAAATTGTTTAATTACATAAACCGAAAAGTGACCTTTCTAGACATGGGTTCATAAAGTTGGAGTCTTAAAAGAATATTTGATATCTTCGCATAGCCTTTTAGATTAGGATTCCATAATGTTAAATCTTTGATACGTAGCATATAAAATTGTGATTATTAGTACAATTTTTGTAGGTGCTCTACATTATAATAAATTAGCAGTCAGGGCAATGTGATCTTGGAGTGTGACGGTTATTAGCACCTGACCCTGGATAATCGTTAATCTCCTCAACATCCATCAACCTCCGTGTCCTTGTTCTTCTCTTGGGATCGATCTCAATTCGTCTCTAATGAAACCATTCAGACAAACAAACAAAAAATCAAGAACAAGAGTCAAAACACAGAAGAGATACGGTCTTTGTATGCGTTCGTGTATATGTGTGGAGTGGTTTCTTACCAGGTGGGTAGTCTCATTCAATTCTTGTCCTTTGGTTCCATAGCCGATCTGTGTCTCAGTTTCTGTAATAAGCAAGAAGTTAAAGCAAGAAAGAAACTTGAGGAGGTTAGAGAGACTAAAAGAGAAATATTACAGACTTGGAGTAACTAGGACAGGCTTCAATACGATCACAAGAGACAGAACAGCTAAAACCAAGAATGTTCGAAGTTTTAAGAGTTGTCTTCTCGCCATCTTAAAAAACCGAAGACGTGTTCTGTTTCTGCTCTGTTTCTTCAAGCAAATCTTTGTCCGATATATATAACAAGCATATGTGATCTTTCTTTAAAGATCAGGGTTTATCGTGGAAGAAGATATAGATATTAAAGTAGAGGAGATTGTGGAAATTTTATCACTTTCTTTTGATATCTACCGTTGATTGTGGAAACAAGCCTTTTGTGTTGGAGACATCACATGATGCTCATCAAAATAAAAGCTCTTCTTATTTTAAGTACTAGTGTTGTATTATACAATACTCACACTGACACACAAGAATATATACAGATCTGCTGAATATCATGTATGTACACACAACATACCTAGACATGTGTATACATAAACTTGTATGTATTGCTACAGTGATTCAAATTAATGTCTGATCAGAACATACTAAATGGCCTCTTTCGAGTTATTCTGGTTGGTGAGAAACACTAGATTAAGATCCGCTTTTTGCATGAGATGAACATGGAGAATTGCCACTAATACCACTTTTCTAATACCACTTTTCAACTTTACACTTTTCAACTTTACCATTAAAATTTTAATGGGTAATGTACCATTATACCATTATCTAATCAAACATAAACCTATGTCTTTTCCAACAAGAATTTTCAAATTCTCCAAATCGATCGACGAATCCAGCGAGAGAAATTAGACGATTCCGGCTTCGACGATTTCGGCGAGAGATTCAACGATTCCGACGAGAGATTCGACGATTCCGGCGAGAGATTCGACGATTCCGGCGAGAGATTCGACGACTCCGGCGATTTTCCTGACGAGATTTGATTATTCCGACGACGTTGACGTCCGACGAGATTTGGCGAAGACTACAAGCTTAAACGAATAGAACAATCTCTCTTCACGAACGCGTAACAAAGGTCAGAGGATAATAGATAGTGATTTTCGTCTCTTTTCTGTAATTTTTGCTTGGTTTCTCAAAATCGATCGGTTTCTGGGAAAGAGACGAAGTTTTTCTCATGAAGTTTTCAAATCTCAGATTTATAAAACCCTTATAAATTTTTATTATGAGGAACATAGTGTTATGTATTTTTCTTTTTGATATATCTTGTTGATCATTCCTTCTTTAATCCTCATGTTCTTATAATCAGGTTATGATGATCGAAATATGTTCAATATGTGGAGAATGGAAACTAATAAATGGAATTCACTGGGATTTCATAGTGGATGATCAACGAGGATCCTCTCTTAGTATGATTCATGAAGATATCAGCTACAATGATTTGATTGTGGCTGTTTTAGAAGATTTTGGAATTGATGGCAACATAAACAGTGTAAATCTTAGCTATGCCTCACCTTCAAAATTAAACTTTGGTACAAAAGAGCTTCCTCCAGCATTTATTAGGAATGATCGTCAAGTAACATCTTCTCTGAACAAACTTAAAGAGAATGGAGACTTTCATCTATGTGTAACCATTAAGGTAACTGCATGAAACTCTTTTGTTAACTTGTTTGTTTATTAGAGTTATCAGTTATTTTATAAGGTAGTATGTAGTACTAATGATTTGCTCATTGCTTGAGGAAGTATGCCATAGCAGTATCTATTACAAACTTTTACATTTATAAGACCTTATAATAATAATTGTGCATTTTGGAGGATCATTACCACATATATTTTAACTATTAGCTTTTATGTTTTTTTTTTAATGTTTCAGAGAAGAACTCAATTATCACCAATGATTGTGTCAAATATGATCTAGTCACGGGGTGAAGTTTTAATTAATCATGATTTGACTATTGCTAAAAATAGTAATTCGCTTGAGGTATTTATTACAACTCTTATATTTATAAGGCCTTATAAAAACATTATAAATGATTCTATATTTAGCTTTATCTTTTTATGTTTCAGAGGGAAACACAAATATCACCAATGATTGTGTCAAATATGGTTCAGACACAGGATGAAGTGTTAATTACTAATGATTTGCCTATTGCTGGTAGTAGAAATTTCTGTTTATGACACCTTATGACACCTTTAAAGTTTATAAGAACCTTATAAAATACAAGGTACAAGATTCATTACTAGCTTTATGTTTTAATGTTTCAAAGAGGAACACAAAAATCATGATTGATTATGTCAAACATGATGCAGACACAAGATATATTAGAGACAGTCTTATTTCTCCTTCAAGTGGTCTTGTTAGCAATAAAGTACATATAATTTTTTTCTTTGTTAAATATAAATATATAAGAGTTTAATCAATGTCATATAATAGGTTATAAATTCTATTTTTAATGTACATGTTTCATGTTTTTATCTTAGAGAGGATTTGACTCGATTGGACTTGTTGTATATGGGTCTGGAAAGTCAAAATTGACATTTTTTTCTAGTAGACGTGGTAGAGAAAGCATGAGAGAAGATTCACATTCCCATTCAGATATCTTGTCTCCAATTTGTTTAACAAATCAATGTGATGATGATGATGATGATTTGTTATGCGGGAAGTTTTTCAAGGATAAAAGGAAATGAGCAGAAAGTTGAGGTTGCATGCAGTTAGCAAAAGCTTTGAGTTCCACACAGAATATTCAGACAAAACACGTTATGTTCTTAGTTGTGTGGATGAAATATGCAGTTGGAGTTTACGTGCAAAATCAGTTAAAGGATCTCAGAGTTTTTTTGTTCGCCATTATGTATCTAAACATACTTGTGACACTTCTCTGAGAAGTGTTAGTCATCGGCAAGCTACTGTGAAACTGTTGGGAACTATGGTCATCAATCATTATGATGGAGGAAAGATTGGGCTGAAACCTAAACAGATCATGAAAAAAGCTAGAAAAGATCATGGTGTTGTGATTTCATATTCAAAGGCTTGGAGGTCTCAAGAGCACGGCCAAGATATAGCTAGGGGTACTCCTTATGACAGTTATGAAACTTTGCCCAGCTGGTTTCACATGATAAAAGAAAAGAATCAGGGTTCTGTGATTTTTATCGAAGTTGATCTGTTGGGAAATTCAAATACGCATTTTTGTCGCTTGGTCCATCTATCAGAGGGTTTAAGTTGATGAGGAAGGTACTTTCTGTTGATGGTGCCCATCTGAAAGCAAAGTATAAAGGGACT
>NC_027753.1:27317676-27318660 GCF_000695525.1 Brassica oleracea var. oleracea
AATGAGATCTCCAGCTTTCAACAGAAGGGCTTGGAAGGATTCAGTGAAGCCTGGGAGAGATTCAAGGGCTACCAAGCTCAATGCCCTCACCATGGTTTCTCTAAAGAAAGCTTGCTGAGCACATTCTTCCGTGGTGCTCTTCCTAAGTACAGAGCCAGACTGGATAAAGCTAGCTGTTGGAGCGACACACCAAGGTCGCTCGCGTCCTCTCGCCCGGAGACACCAAAGTCGAGCATCCTGGAGCGACCTCTCAGAGCGACCAGCTCAAGTCGCTCGCGTTCCATGGTGAGATGACCCGGGAGCGACGTCTTCGGAGCGACACAGCCAGGTCGCTCGCGAAGAAACGACCCAGGAGCGACCTCTCGCAGCGATGTACCGAAGTCGCTCGCGTTCCATGGCGAGACGACCCGGGAGCGACGTCTTCGGAGCGACACAGCCAGGTCGCTCGCGAAGAAACGACCCAGGAGCGACCTCTCGCAGCGATGTACCGAAGTCGCTCGCGTTCCATGGCGAGACGACCCGGGAGCGACGTCTTCGGAGCGACACAGCCAGGTCGCTCCAAAGAAACGACCCGGGAGCGACCTCTCGCAGCGACGTGCCGAGGTCGCTCCGCGTTACTTTGCTGCCGAAAATCATGATTTCTCGAGGACCTTTTTGCAATTTATTTTGGACGTTTTGCACTTGGAAAAAACTATGTTTTAAAGACTTTTTGTAGCCGGCAGGCAGAGGAGCTTGGATCTATTGAGAAAGACACAAAAACTCTCTTGAGAAGTTCATCTCATTGTTATGTTCTTGTGTTCTTGTTGATTTCTTATCTTTTTCTCTACATGATTAATCTGAAATCGAATATGGGTTTAAGAGGAATCATGGAGATTAGTGAGTAATCACCTTTTGAATTCATGGGTTAGGGAGATTAAGGGTGATTAGGTTAGTTCTAGGATGTTTTAGTGTAGATCATTCTTGTTCCTTGCTAGTAGAGTATTC
>NC_027753.1:27320600-27321347 GCF_000695525.1 Brassica oleracea var. oleracea
CAAGAAAGAGGTAGATGAAATTGAAAGATTGGTGTTTGGAACTGAGATTGAACAGGTTGACCATCTGATTGTAGCAACAGCTGAGGCAAAGATTGTGGAGGAAGCTGACAAAATGGTTGAAGCAAAGATTTTGAAGAGAGATGAACCCATGGCTGAGAAACCAGTTGCGAAGAGAGCTAACCAGAAGCTGAAAGAAGTCAAGCTGGAGGTCACCATTGAGGTTGAGCAGTCACCCTATGACAAGCTCCCATTTCCACAAAGGGTCCTCACCAAAGCTCAGAAGAAGGTGATTTCCAAGTTCAGAAAAGACCTAAGTGATATTGGAATTAAGCTTCCAGCGATTTCGGGTATGCGTGAGGCTCATGTCCAAATGATGCTCATCAAGGACATTGTAGACCACCAAGCAGAAGTAGCAGAGCTTCTCAACATCTCCACTATGAAACTTGATCCACCAGTCACACCAAAGTCTCTCCCTAAACTAGAATCCCAAGGGAAGTTCACCTTATCTTGCTCCCTTGGTAAGCTCACCTTTGATGATGCTCTTGTTGATTCTGGTGCAACTGTGAATGTAATCTCAATGGAGATGATGAAGAGTCTTGAGATTGAACACATGGAGCCAGATACTTCCACTCTCACGTTTGGGGATTCTTCTTCTACTACCCCTATTGGTCTCATCAAGGACTTCCCTTTGAAGATTGGATCTTGCACCATCCCTATAGACCTCACTGTCTTGAAGATGGCAACTGA
>NC_027753.1:27325447-27330753 GCF_000695525.1 Brassica oleracea var. oleracea
ATCATGACGTCAAACTTGGCCGAATCTATAAATTCTTTGCTGAAAGTGAGTCGTGAGTATCCAATAGTCTGTCTTTTTGACACTATTAGGATGATAATGACTAGGTGGTTCACTGAACGACGTGAGCAAGGAGTTCGTCACATGCACCTTGTCACGTTCGATGTGGGGAACAAGATGAAAGAGCTATATGATTTTACATCTCGCTTTCTCGAAGTTTCCAAAATCAATGATTCAGAGTTTGAGGTTAAGGGAGATACAAGAGATCAAGTGGTGAATTTTCAAACAAGGCATTGTTCATGCTTTGTGTTTGATGTTGAGAAGTTTCCTTGTACTCATGCAATTGCTGCTGGAAACAAGCATGAAAATGATTATGTCGATGAGTTTTTCTCCAATGAAAGGTGCATTTTTCAGTCATTGTGGTAATACATTACCACGTTTATAAATGTTTATATAATTGATCGAATTTATAAGGTTTTATAAATATTGTTCTACAACACTTCTTTTTCATTTTTCTTTCTTGGTTGTACTTTTATCTAATTCTCTTAATTTTCTTATTAGGTTTACACTAGCATATTCAGAGAGTGTATATCCTGTTGGCGATAAAGCATATTGGGATATTCCTCCCCATGTAGCTTCGTTTCTCTGTCGCCCTCCATCTACACGCTTTCCTAGTGGCAGGAGGAAAAAAAAAGAGGATACCAAGTTCGTGCGAGTATGGAAAATATCGGCCCATATCCAAACCATCACCCAAGTCTTACAAATGTAGCAGATGTGGACAGAAAGGTCACAACAAAGGTAGTTGTGTAGTGTCTATTTGATAACAGAATAATATAAAAACTTGTATGCAACTGATTATTTTTATATGATATAAGAGAGAATTAGAATCGCATAGCTTTTGGGAAACCTTTTATTATTACATTTATCATTTTATAATGCTTTCTAAAGTTTACAGGTGTCTAATAGAAATTATGTTACTTATTATACAAAATGTGTGGTTACATTAACCACCCTTTATAAAACATTAGGATTCAGATTAATTGCAGAAATTATATGTTCTTTTGATATCTTAGCTTACCTTCATGAACATAAATAAAATATGTTTCCTTATCAAAGGATTAAGGTACAAACCAAAAGATATTTTCCTCATCATGGAGGATTAAGGTACAAGCCAAAAGATGTTCCTCATTGAAGACATCAACAAAAGATAACACTAAAACTGAAAAAGTTTCATTGATATTAGTTAAAAGCCTTGTTCGGAAACTCGCTAGGCGCTACGCGTGCGGCACATGTGGGCCTAGCGATTTATTGAAAAAGCGGAAAAAAATCGGGGAGTACGCGGGGAGGAATTTTTTGTACTTTATACGTGTAATACTACATTTTATACATATAAATTAGAAACCACCATCTCATAATTTATTTTAAATGTTTGTTCAACTGACTTAAGTCGATAAAATCTGTGGAAATGTTAAAAAACTCATTCCGAGTCTGATTCAGTCTAGGCCCAATAAAATGTACGACTAAATGAAATACGAAATGAAAAAAACTTGAAATTATAACATCCCACATCATCTAATGATAACAAAAGTAACATCTAACATCACCTATAAATAAACGTAGCACTAGCTAAATAATTAGTTTGCAAAATGGGCTTCGTATCAAGCCCTATATCTTGTCAAAAAGTTCAAAAATACGGCTAGTTACGTGCTGAGAAATCGGTTTTGAACCGAGTAAATCAGTTAGGCGGCCGACTATGTGGTCCGATTAATGTGACCGAATTGTTCTTAATCGAGTCGGTTCATTGACGTCGAGTGACTACTCGGCCGACTATGCGGCTAGGCGGCCGCCTTTTAGAACAAGGGTTAAAAGCACTAAAAACTGAAAGAGCTTCATTTCTTCAAATTCGCGATGCTTCTAATCAGTTTTTTTCAGATCTTCCAATACAAGTTCTATCGCATCAGTAGCTGAATCTTCTTGTTTCTTTTGTCTTTTTGATTTGGAGGTGTCAACGTTAGGTTCCTTTATAAGCATAACAATTAAGAAAATCAGAAATGATAATTGGATGTAGTCAATGAAATTTGAAAGAACATTTTATAAACCATTATACATAGAGAGATATTTATCTTTGTAAACTTCATGTGCTTTTGAGATGCATTCTCATTCACTTCTCCATCCTTCAATTTTAATGACACAATAAGTGAAGTTAAATAGACTATATTAAACATTTAAAAAGTCAATCAGTTTATAAAGATTTATAAATCAGCTTACTTCATTGGTTTTTGGATTTTCACTTTCTTTAGCATCGACTTCTGCATCTTCTTCTACTTCACGTGGGGGTGTTACACATTTCTTTATTCCCTAATATTACAAGACAAAAAAATAACTTAGCAATTTTGAATTTAATAACAGCCTTTGTAAATCAGAAATGATAATCAGAAAGAACATTTTATAAACCATTATACACAGAGAGATATTTACCTTAGTTCCTCTTCCACGTTTCTTTGTACCCTTCACGGGTTTTTTAGATGCATCCTCATTTACTTCTCCATCCTTCAGTTTTGATGACACAATAAGAAAAGTTACAGAGTATATTAAACATTTAAAAAGTTAATTAGTTTATAAAGACTTGTAAATCAGCTTACTTCATTGGTTTCTGGATTTTCAATTTCTTTAGCACCGACGTCCACTTCTCTATCATCTTCTACTTATTGTTGTACTTCACGTGGGGGTGTTACACCTTATTCCCTAATATTACAAGACAAAAAAATAACTTAGCAATTTCAAATTTAATAACAACCTTTGTATTATAAACCATTATACATAGAGAGATATTTACCTTAGTTCCTCTTCCACGTTTCTTTGTACCCTTCACGGGCTTTTTACATGCATCCTCATTTACTTCCCCATCCTTCAGTTTTGATGACACAATAAGAAAGGTTACAGAGTATATTAAACATTTAAAAAGTCAATCAGTTTATAAAGACTTATAAATCAGCTTACTTCATTGGTTTTTGTATTTTTAATTTCTTTAGCACTCACGTCCACTTCTGCATCATCTTCTACTTGTTGTTGTACTTCACGTGGGGGTGTTACACCTTTCTTCATTCCCTAATATTACAAGACAAAAAAAATAACTTAGCAATTTTGAATTTAATAACAGCCTTTGTAAATCAGAAATGATAATCAGAAAGAACATTTTATAAACCATTATACATAGAGAGATATTTACCTTAGTTCCTCTTCCACGTTTCTTTGTACCCTTCACGGGCTTTTTACATGCATCCTCATTTACTTCCCCATCCTTCAGTTTTGATGACACAATAAGAAAGGTTACAGAGTATATTAAACATTTAAAAAGTCAATTAGTTTATAAAGACTTATAAATCAGCTTACTTCATTGGTTTTTGGATTTTCACTTTCTTTAGCACCGACGTCCACATCTGCATTGACTTTTGTGTCATCCTCTTGTTGTTGTTCCTCTTCCTCGTGTCTATGTCCCTATTTCAATAAAAGGATTACATATTTATACTGATTTATAAATTTAAAACGATTGTTCAGTTTATAAAGATTTATAAATCCGCTTACTTCATTGGTTTCTGAATTTTCACTCTCTTTATCACTGTCGTCCACATCGAATTATGTATCATCTTCTTCTTGTTGTTCCTCTTCTTCTTGTGGCTGTTCCAATTTTTTTTTTAAAAAAATTACATATTTTAATGATTTATAATTCTAAAACGGTTGTTCAATTTATAAGAGGTTATAAATAAGCTTACTTCATTGACTTTTGATGTGTCACTTTCTTTAGCCCCGTGTTCGACTTCTGTATCATCTTCATCTTGATGGTCTACTTCACGTGGAGGTCTTACAACATTCTTCTTTCCCTAATATTACAAGACAAAAAAATAGCTTAGCAATTTCGAATTTAATAACAGCCTTATAAAATATCAAAAACACAATAACCTTAGCGATTTCCTGTCTTTTGGCATCTATATAATCTTGTAAAACTTCTGTTTCATCAAGTTCATAATCGGCATTCTGTCAATTTACCTTGAAAATTATATGTGAGCACACACATATTGTATTAAGAATATGGAGACGTTATAGATAACAAACCTTGGTTTTTGTGGCGGCTTCAGTTTCTTTTGACTTCTCAGTTTCCTGTTACAATTTAGAAGCATATGAATCTTTCTTTTCATTTACAACACGAAACAAATATAGAAAATAGTTTGCTTTCACTGTTTCTCCACGAATGTTCAAAAGACCTTCAAGGTACTTCACTTTTTCTTCAAGAAACACTACCTTCTTAGTGAGGAATTCAATCTTTTCTTGATCAGTTGCATCAATCCCAGGTGCAAAATTATTTTCGTCCACTTCAGCTTCAGCAACGGAAATGTCGACACTTCCATTGAGCCAATCTTGTCTCTTCAAACGATATCCTCTTTTGACAAGATCAACAACTCTTCCAAATTCACAGTCAACATCTTCAACCAAGTCGCTATGCAATTCGGGATCTCCAAGGATACATTTGACATCAACCTGACAAGTGTTTGCATATGATCAAACAATTGATAAAAGAAGAATGCAAATATTAAAAACATTTTATAAAACATTATAAAAGGTTACCTTCTCCATTTTGTCGAATCTGTTAACCTCTTCAATAGTAAGCGATTTGGTTTCTATCCAATGCAAGCACAAGGGAAACTGTCATTCCTAATACCAAAGAACGTGCCTAGTTGATTCACAGAAGATAACGCCCATAGCTGAAGTGGATATATAAAGCCACAAATCGTATATTGATCTTTCTCCGTCAACTTTGTATTGGTAAAACTCTCCACTTCTTTTCGTAAATAATCAAAGACCAAATTCCCCCAGGGATACTTGCAAAACTCTTTGAAATTTCTAGCTCTAAGCAGACGCTCTTCTGGTATACTTGTCACTGGATTGCTTGCCATTAATATCCCTTCCACAAGGATTGTAGCTCCCTACCTTAATCTCTGATCAGCAGTAAGCTATGTACTCTTTTTCACAAGTAGATTAAGCAAGGTGTTTAAAGTTTGATTCTTCTTCATCCATGGGTCTTTCTTCTTGTTTTTTTGTTGCTGAAGTCTCCACTTCCTCTTCATCTTTGTCAACAACACAAGGCAGACCCGTTGCCAAGTGGAATTCTCTTAGAGAAAATCTCATTAGTTGTTCTCCAAAAGAAAACCACAAACCCTTCTTGCCTATATCAATTCTCCTTAAGAGTAAGTGATGAATCAAATGCCTTGAAAACACCATATGCTTCTGCCTCCTTCCCATCTTAATTACCG
>NC_027753.1:27332023-27333149 GCF_000695525.1 Brassica oleracea var. oleracea
ATGACAACACACAAGGGGGTGATAGTTTAAAACTTACATCTACGGGTTCATGGTTTTGTGTTTCAGTCTCAGTGGCTTCTAAAAAAGAAGTGTTACTATGGCTCTCTCGAGAGGATTTGATTTCGGTGGCATCATCATTTACCGTATCATCTTCATTGGATTCTAAAACAAGTGTGTTACTAGGGCTCTCTTGAGCGGGTCTGATTGGTGTGGCAGCATTATTTTCAAATTCTCTCTGAAAAAATGATGTAGGAAGATTTTAAAATACCCCAAAAATGAATACAACTTATGTGTGAGAAAATACCTCATGTGCTTTGATCCAACTACCACCACCTAGCCACTCTATTGACAGCCTAATCTCAGTATAATTAAAAATCGCATCCTCTTTTGTGGCAGCGAAATACACTTTGTAATTGTTTTCAAGGAGAATTTCCGTCACTCGACCTTTGTGCCACCCATGTGTAACAACCACTTCAACATAGTCGTTCAGACTGTACTCTGCACAAAGATCTCAAGGAGGAGATGACCTGATTTTGCAAATATCAACTATTGAATGTTTTCCTTCCGCTTCATCACTCGAATTTTGTGAGATTGTACATCTTTTGATCAAAAAATTTCTTCTATCACCCCTTTGAATCTCTGTAATTACTATTGCTCGGACCCAAATTTTTTCCTTTTCACTTTCACTAATTTCACGGGTCATTTCCACCAACTTCCATTTTCTAAACATGTGTTGACTCAATACCTCCGATTCCAAAACAATCATATATAAGCTAAAGCCCTCAACAATTCAAA
This sequence comes from Brassica oleracea var. oleracea, assembly GCF_000695525.1. Lineage (NCBI taxonomy): Eukaryota > Viridiplantae > Streptophyta > Magnoliopsida > Brassicales > Brassicaceae > Brassica > Brassica oleracea. The sequence goes on from NC_027753.1 coordinate 27,332,819, forward strand.
ATTTTAGAACTTAAAACATACAAAGAAAACAATACCTTGTTTTTGCTTTTGACCCATTCGGAGCCGATCCAATCAATATGAGGCCTCAGTTGGCTTCTGATGAATCTCATTATGTCTGGTGGATCATCGAAGTAAACCAAAAAACTACCATCTGGCCTTTCAACTACGATAAGACCAGTCCACCAACCATTATTAAAATAAGCATCCACCACTGACCCTTCCTTGAATACGACACCCTCATTCAGATATTCTGGCGACACCGGCCGAATAAAACATCATTCAATAGTTTCCTTGCAAGGATTTACACCGTCTTCGTTGAACAAAGTTTTGT
>NC_027753.1:27333220-27335921 GCF_000695525.1 Brassica oleracea var. oleracea
GAGGATAGCTCTAAACCAAGAACCTTTGAACCCATCTTCTTGAAGAGATACTTCTACTTCACAATCTTTGGCAATAGACAAAAGTTTTCATTTTTTCTTCAAATTCTTCTTCACTGGTTACTCCTGAAAAAGAATCGGCCCCCAAAAAAAAAATCAAGAAAAGAAAGAAAGAAGGTGAATAAAAATCAAATGAATGACATGCATCCAACAAACTGAAACAAATTGAGATTTTAGATAAATCAATTAGGTTCCATACAAAAATTCAATTCGATTTTGGAGTGTATATACAAAAGCAAAGAGAAATTTCAATTTGATCTAAGTTGAATATAAAAAGTCAAAAGAGAATACAGAGAATGTACTTGAATTAACTTTTGCTAAAATCGATTCAAGTTGAATTGGAACTGAAACTGAAACAAATTGAGATTTTAAGTCAATCAATTAGGTTCCAAACAAAAATTCAATTCAATTTAGATTGTTGATTCAAAATTGAAGATGAAACTCAATTACCTTTGCCATGATAATGATTCAAAATGGGGAAGATCGCTGTGTTGATTCTTCTTCTTGGAATTTACGGACATAGAAAAAGATGAAGAAATGATAGAAAACAAGAAAGCAAAACAAACGTGTCGTAGTGGAGAGGATGAAGACGTGGCGTGAGAAGAGTTAAATTTAATGTTTTGCCATCCCTTTGGTAAATGATAAAAAACAGATAAATTGTTGAGGTTCTGGGTCGAACCCGGGATTTCGTCTAAACTGAAATTTAAAGTAACCTCAACTTACCACTAGACCATATAACATACTCGTTACGGTTAGCACGTTTTCTAGTATTGGTGTTTACATATCATTATTTTAGTATATAAATATTGTAAACTGATTTATAAGCATTTCTATTTTAGTTATAGACCTTTATAAATTAATTTTTATAGATTTATATGTCTTTATAACTTTTGAATATGCTTTTATATACCCTAAACTCGATTGATTTTACAAGAGGTAAAAAACCAGTTTTATTTTTTATCTTATATAAATTTATACGCCCTTATAAATTATTTTATACAGATTTATAAATCATTTTGGTTGTTTATATGACTTTATAAACATTAATTCTTTTTTGTTTATGAACTGATGAGCTATTGAAAAACGATTTATAAGCATTTCTATATTAGTTATAGACCTTTATAAATTAATTTTCACAGATGTATAAATCTTTATAAATTTTAAACACTCAACTGATTTTACAAGACGTAAAAAACCAGTTTTAATAAGGTGTTATAAAGCTACTAAGATATAAATTTTGTAATAAACCATTTTGTTTTGATTTTATAAGAGGTTATAAACTATTTTTAATAATGTGTTATAAAACTACTGAAATACAAATTTATCATTTAACTTTCTAAATTAAAGCAAAGCCATAAATCCAAGTCATAAACTCATAATACTCAGAATTCTACAAACAAAGTTTACCAAACACACATAAAACAGATAGTTGTTCACACATAACTATAAGCAAGTGATAATGTTTTTGTTCATTCCCACATTAGTACTCATTGTAATTCCGAGAAGATATCAACCACCAACTTTTCTCGGATGATTGCAATTTTTTCTTCACTCAGCTTTGTCAAGTCAACTATACGCATTGCATGGCACTCTATCAGCTTCAAGGCATAAACTCCACTGTCTTCTATTTTAAGAACCTGAAACAAAAATGTGTTAGTAATATATTAGTCTTAAGAACATAGCAGATAAGTTATAATATAAGTCATTTGATCTATGATACAAATCTAGCATGAAGAGTTATAAGCAGTTATAAAGATGTTACCTGTGGGAAACCTTCAGATACAATTTTTATCGATAACTTGTTTGTATCCATGCTGACATCTTTGAAGAAGTTGCGAATCATGAATGGGAGAGCCATCGCATATGCATTATCGTAAGGAACCAAACTCGCATCTGCGAACTTCATTGCTGCACAATTGAATGCTGTGATACTTCTCTTTTCCAAGTTGACTACAACTCCAAGCAAATACTTCTCTGCTACTACAATAGTCGAATAGAGGAAGTTGATAGTCTTCTCTATGTTGTACTTGTCAAAGCCTGTTCCAAATTGGAAACCTTTCTTGTCATCTAAAAACTCATCATAAAGCTCATCTATTTCTTCAAGAAACTTCACTCCAACAACTAAGGCAGTTTTGTTCAGAAACAAATCTGGATTGTTTATCTGTCTCAGTTTCAGCAACTCAAAACCTGCTTCAATATGCTGAGACAAAAATAACAAATACTCAGAAAAGCGATCATATAGTTTTATAAAGAAGATTAATATAAATTTATAAGGGATTAAAAAGAATTTTTGTTCACATATAGTCTAACCGTTTCTGAAAGCTTTTTTCCCCGGAGTTTTAATATCTGAAAACCACTTTGCGGTTACTATCTCTTGATTGATTCTCAGTTTCCTACATTGGACACTCATACTTTTTACGTAGGTATCTAGTTTCACCTCATTATAAAATAAAACTTACTTTTTTTTGTTTGACATTTTCCATTCTCTCATCTTTTCTTTTCTTGTTTTATCAACTGGCTCAAAGGGATGAAGAATCGGATGTTTCTTCCTTACTCCTGTAAACGGTGGTTGTGTATGAATGGATGATATTTGACCTCTTTCACTTCTTCTTAGTGGAACATTATCTGTATCAGCTTTAAACTT
>NC_027753.1:27336037-27364562 GCF_000695525.1 Brassica oleracea var. oleracea
CTGTCTTGTTGTACCAATCTCTTTTTAATTTTCATTAGAGGTTGGAAAACATGAATCTCACAAACATCTCTCATAAGAACCAGATTCATGCAAATCATTTTTATATAATTGTTTAAGAGGCCTTATCGATCATGAAATAGTTTATAAAGCTTTATAAAATATCACATTTGTACCCTTTCCGTTCCACTATGACTTTCTTGGGAAAGGAGATCAAACTTAGGAGACGTAAATGTTGGAGTAGGCGATGAAACCTTCAAACAAAATATTTGAAAATTAGATGTTTATGCTATATACATTAAACTTTTACAAGGCCTTATAAAATATATTAATTTTGTACCCTTGTATCAAAGTTTGGAGTATTGAATGTTGGAGTAGGCGAAATAACCTACAAAAGAAATAAGAAATTCAATTTGCCAAGCACTAAATCAAAAAATTTATAAACCTTTATATCCTATTTTAGATTCATACATGCGACGTTTGTTTTAAGCAACTTTCTGATTTAAGTTTTTTTGTGTCTTCGTCTTGAGTGATTTTTTGTGTAGTCTCATTTTCCCCAAAAAATTTCCCCAAAAATATTCTCTTCTTCCCTTAGATGCTCTGTACCAGATTTCGCTTCTTCATCACATATCTCTTCTTCATTTTCATCATCTAGTGCACTTTTTTTATCACCAGAGTTTGCTTCTTCATCAATTGTATCTTCTTCATTTTCATAATCTTTTGCACTTCTTCTATCACCAGAACTAGCTATATTCTCACAATGTTCTTTGTTTGGTGAACCGTCATTAAACTTCAAAAAACAAGTGAAAGCATTAGAGAGAATAACACGTGAAATTTGATAAGTACTTGGTAAAATTCAATTGGTTACCTTAACTCCTAAAACATTTTGGATCACTACTACTCGCTTATCCAAATCACGAACCATTTGGATTAGCTTATCAAGTTTCTCGCTGTTAGACATGGAATGATCTTTATCTTTTCTATGCTCCTTATCCTTTTGATACTCTTCATCTTTATTTTCCTCTTCATCTGTCTTGTCCTCTCCATCTTTATTTTCCTCTGCATCTGTCTTTTCTTCTTCATCTTTATTTTCCTCTTCATCTTCACTATGGTTCAGATCTTCACCATGCTCTGCATCTTCGTCTTTTGTCTTGCGTTGTTGACCTATATCTTCTGTTGCAACAAACATATCCACAAAACCATTCTCCCAGTCGCTTCTCCTCATTTTGTATCCTTGTTGAACTAGTTTCACAACACTGTGAAAGTCAGCATCGTCACTATGTGTTGCCTCCACCAAATGTTTGTATTCCTCAGCCAATCCTATCATTGTGCTAACCTCAACCTGTAGAATAAATAAAATAAATCTCTGTAAACCTCATATATATTAATTTATAAGCCCCTATAAAACTACATTTACAATCTTTTATAAACACACGTAACATTTACAATCCCTACAAGACACCGATTTGTGGACCTTTTCAAGGAGTCTCTAGAAATTCACTTTTCAAACAATACAATACGAATATATTTATAGACGCTTATAAAAACTCACATTGTTTATCTTCTCCAGCTCTAACACTTCAGTTATTGTCGGAGTTCTTGTTGAGTCCCAATGTAGACACAACGAATCTGGAGAAGAGGATGTCTCGCATGGTTTTCCTAAAGATTTACCAAGCACATTCACTGATGACATTGCCCACAAATGTATGGCTAGCGCAAAACCACTCACTTCATAACTATCTCCTATCCAGGAACTTGCACTCAAACTTTTTACACTTCTCATCAAGATGCTATAAGCAGTTTTACCCCCAAGCCATCTTGGGTAAGCGATAGTTCATATAACGCTGCAACCTTCCTCTCGGGATTTTAGAACTCGGGTTTTCTGCCATAATTACCGCTTCTGTGATTATTGTTGTTCCAAAGGATAATCTTTCTAGTGTTGGCATGCTTCGTGCTTTCTCTTTAAACTTTTCATACAACGTTCTCACCGTAAACTTATCATTCTTGCCCAGCATCCAAAGGTATGGCTTCTTCATTATTTTGAACTGTGGCTCTGTTATTGTTTGATCTTCCTCACAACGTAAGCCTGTTATCAGATGAAATTCCCTTAGTGAAAACCTCATAGGCTGGTCCGAGAAATTAAACCAGAAATCCTCTCCTTGCGTCAATACTCTTCGCTGCATTAGAAAATGGAACAACTCTTCTGAAAATTGAACCCTATTCCTTTTAACCACCTTCAAAATGCTCCCAATGTGAGAGTTCTCTATCAAAGAGAACTCTTATTTTCCTAATATATCTTCTACCTTCTCGACATAATCAATCTTTGAGTGATGGATTATCGCTTTGGGATTATCTGGTGGTTCTACAGCTTCATAAACCCTCCCAGGCAATCTCAAGGTTGTGCAAAACTTGTTGCTATCCAACTGCAATACAGGACAACACTTCTTGAGTTCACGCATCTTATAATTACTTGAAACCCACATCTATAAAGGCTTATAATTTTTCAAAAAAACTCAATGTTCCCTATCGATACTCTTTCTCTTAGATCTAACTAGGAACATGACAATCCTCAACCAATCTTCTTCTATTTTCTTATAAGAGAAATAACAAATTCAAAAAATGACTTGAAACAAACAAAAAGATACCCAAATTTAGAAACTTACTTGTAGAGAATCGTGAAGATGAGAATCGTGAAGAGGAGAATCGTGAAGAGAAGACGACATTTTTGAGATGAGATTTTCAATCGTGTAGTGTTATTGTTATTCGTCGTCACCGGATGCTCTTTCCAGAGAGACGTCATGACTAGTGAGAGAGAAGACCTTTTCTCGTCGTCGTCGTGAGAGTGGCCATCGTGAGTGTCGCCGTTGTTAGAATCGCCGTCGTCCTAAAACTTAGATTTATAAAGAGTTATAAATTTTCAAAAACTTAATGTTCACTATCGGAAATCTTTATATTAGATCCAACTATTAATAGATAACTATTTCTCTTAGATCGAAACAACAAAATCTGAGAAAATTACTTACAAGTTGTGATTCTTTTCGATCTCGTCGTCGTCACTCGATCTCGTTTGCTTCGTGCATGAGAGAGGATACACTCGATTTCGTCACCGTCTTCGCTCGATCTCGTCGCCGTCGTCGCGTTGCCGTTCGAAGCTTTCTCTCGAGAGAGAAAGAGATAGGAAACGAGGTTATAATTGTGAGAGGGTTATTTTTGTCTTTTGCCTATTAATGATTTAGGTATTTCTGAAAAATGTCCTATTTCTAAGTGTATATATGAATAGTGGTACTAAACAAAGTGTAAAAGTAAAATTCTCCCGATGAACATCGTATATATAAATTATTATATGTATCATATGTTCTTTTATATATTATAAAATTATATATATATATATATATATATATTAGATAATGAAAAAGTCAGTAACTATTACGTATATAATTAAATTGGTGTGAATACGTAAATAAATTTTATTAATCCAAACGATCACTTTTTCTATTTTCTATTTTATATAATTAAATTTACATAATATATACATAGATAAATAGAATATTTTAATATGGATATATTTTAAATGATGCTTTCTATTTATTTATATCTTTTTATAACAAAAAGTTTAAATCGCTGATAACAAATTTCATTGTGCAATATTTTTGAAAGTTTTAGTAATTTATAATTTTTATAAACATTTAATGCAAATTTTAAATATTAATTTGTCAGTATTTGGTCAAATATTTTATCAAAAAAAATTGTTCAATTAAAATATATGGTATATAGTTTAATTAAAATATATTAATATATATGAGACTTTCTACTTACATGATTTTGTAATAATTTGTATCTTGTCATAAAAAAAAATAATGGATCATAAAAATTTCATTGTGAGACTTTTTAAAAATTTCGAAATATAGCATATACGGAAAAATCTAAAATTTTATTATATGGTTAATGTGATTGTTTAATTTATTTTAATAACTTAAAGTCAAACAAAAATGATAGATAATACACTAATTTGTATCAAATCTTTATTATTCAAAATCATTAATTGTCATATATACTTTAGTCATATTAGACAATTCCGTAATTTTTATTTAAAGAAAGAATTGAGAACATTAATAATTAATTTATGGTTAGTTTAATAAAAAACTTATTATATATTTAGATGAACCAACATATTTCTGTAAGGATTCTAAAATTTATTATGGTGATGGCACGCGGCTAGCTCAAATGTTGTAATGTTTATCTGGTATCAGTGGATTTTGACTCTCTTTTTCAAAAACATTTTATCTCTGCACTTGCACGGTTAAGAGAATATTTGGTTTGGGCCTTCAAAATTTCTAACGGGTCTTGCATATCTTCACATTTATACAAGGAGCCCATTCAGATTTGTTAACCTCCTTTTTGATCTAACTCTCGCTGCCTCTGCCTTTTTTTTATTTAAAGCCATCAGGATTCTATAGGGACAAAACAGAGCTACTTCTCGTGAAACCCTAGTCTTGTCCACTCGAGGGATTTGTAAACGATTTGATATTTTGTCTTCCATGAGTTTTCGTGTACAGGTTTATCTCTGTTCTTTGTTGTTGTTTGATTTTTTTTAATGCCTGTGATGCTATTAAATATACTTTGAGAGCTAAGTCTCCAGGAAAAAATAAACTACTCTGAGGCTATTCTTATTCCTCCTTTTTTTATCCACTGCGTCAGCTTAGGGTTTCATTCTTAGTTTTCTTGTTTATAAAGGTACTTGTTGCATATTCGGTAAGTGTTTAGTTTTCTAGTTTATGCCGGTCTTGTGCGAGTGCAAGTGACGATAAAAAGACAGGGACATCAGATTCTCCTTAGGGAGAAGTGTAATGATGATTAACGTCTAAATGGGAATCTCTCTGATGCACTTATGTTTTTGAATCTTTGTTTTAATTGAGGTTTGTTAGTTGTGCCTATGATGTATATCTATTGATGTGTTTTCATCAGATTCTATAGTGATGAATTTAATCACAATTGTCACTACCTCTGAGGCATATTATTCTCGTTTTTGTTACTTATATGTTTAAGCCTGGTTATTGCATAGGAAGGGTTGTTTTTGTTGTTGCTCAACATTAAACTGGGCTCCAAAAATTTTAACCGATGTAATAAGTTTTCTTGACTGTATATGAAGGCCGGTTTACTTAGATTCTATTTCTTACACTCGGTTTTGTTATATGTTGATGTACTTGTCCCTGATGCCGAAGGAGAGTCCATCTCATCCTCCCAAGATCATTCTATGTTTTGAATCTATTTAAATTGTTTATAATGGATTGAATGCTTGGACGGCAAGAAAGAGAATGAAATCAAGGAATGGAGAGAAAAAGATGACCACATAAGCTCCAATAATAAAAAATGGTTGTTTACTTAATCAAACCATAATGATGTGATTACTCTTATGAATGGCCTGACTCATTACTAATTAATACTACATCTGCTTTGAGAGATTGATCTATATTATTATTTATGAAATGATTTGGATTATGTGTCGGTTTCTCCATAATTTTAGGTTGTTTTGCTTATTTATCAATAATTTCAATAATTTTATTTGCTTATTTTGCTTAATATTTATCTGTCTATCATGTTTTTAATTATTTTTTGTTGGTAATTTTATTTATCTATCTATTATATTTCTATGGAAAACAGTTAAAAAAAAATAAAACAGAGAGAAACAGCGACGAACCCTAGTCGACTCAACCGCCGCCGTATCTCCCCTCCTGCTCTGGTGGTTGGTGCTTCTCACCGCCACCAGGAGCGGCCATGTTTCTACTCCCTTTAAGTCTCTCTTGCTTTGATTTGGAAACTTGTCACCGATTTTAGTTTGGTCAAAGATCTGGTTTCGGAGGGATCCTACGTCTATGGTGTTGGATCTTGTTCGGCTATTGATTGGATGGAGAATCTTTCAAGTCTTGGGCTTGTCGGTTTTGGTGCGATAATCGTGAGCTTATCCGGCAGTTTCTGATGCTGTTGAAGGCCGAAGGTTATGCATGGCTTCGTTTCTCCCTCTTGAAACCATTCTCAGGTGTTAAGTTTGTTTGTTTCTGTGTAAGTGTGTTGTCTTTAGATTATGTGTCTGGGTTGCTTTGTGATTTGAAGCTTTGATGGATTGGGGTCTTTCGGAGAATTGGGGTCGGGTTTGCTTTACCTTTTCGCTATGCTTGGGGTGTTCTTCCAGTTTCGAATCTGTTTTCTGGTGCGCGGCGCAGTACTTAACCGGCTCTGATGTGGGTAGCTACTTCTTCCATCGGATTTGGTGAGACTCCTTCAGGTGGGTTTGCGATGGGTCAGCATTCTCGGCTGTCCATTCTTCAGTCCCTGGCTGTCTTTGTCGAAGGTCATATAAGGTTTAGTTAAGTGGTTAAGCTTTGGTTGTTAAACAAGATTTATGTATCTATATGGTGTTCGGTGGTCTTGAGGCAGTGTCGTTTGGTGGCTCTTAGGGTTTTCGGTTTGTGTTTCCCAGCTGTGCTCTAAGGTTTCGTTATCTGCTCACGGTGGCGTCATTTCCGTCTTCGGTAAGGTGGTGCTCGACCCTTGAGTTAATGGTTGGAATGATTCATGGTGAAGCTGCGATATTGTGGTGTCATGTTGTTCCTTGGTTAAAATCGACGGATTTCTCCGGATTCTTTGGTAAGGGACTGTGGAGCTTTGGCTCAATTGTGTTTAGTCTGAGTAGTTTGATTGTCAACCGCCTTCCTAATCAGCTGCTCGAGTGGAGATCCGTTTTCTCATAACTTCCTCAGGTGAAGTTTGTGTTTGAGTGACGTTTGCTCGTGGTCCAATGGTGGATCATATCTTGGAGCTGTTCTATCACCCCAATAAATTCGACCTTCAACGCTTTCTCGTTCATCGTGGCTGCCCTTTCGTTTTGCTTCACTTTATGGATTTTTGTTTTAGCTCTATAAGTTCTCAGTGATCTTGTTTCCTCCAAGTTTATGTACTGTTAGTTGCTTTCTAAATCTTCATCTTTGTCTGCAGGTAGTAATGCATTACTACGTCGGCCGTTGGCTCCAGAAGGGATCTGTCCTTTGCTGGCTTAGTGTACTGTCTTGGTGTAATTCGTGTTGAAGTTAAATATTAATCCATCATATGACAAAAAAAATAAAAATCTATTATATTTCTAAATATTTTTAGTTGATTATCATAAATTATCTATACTATTATTTGGGCGTATGTGTCGGCTTCATCACAATTGTAGGTTTTCTTGCTTATTTATCAATATTTTCAATATTTTTATTTGCTTATTTTGCTTAATACTTATTTGTCTGTCATGTTTTTAATATTTTTAGTTTGTAATTTTACTTATCTATCTATTATATTTTTAAATATTTTTAGTTGGTTACCATAAATTATCTATACTATTATTTCCGAAATAATTTTTCACGTTAAAAGTTAGAGCGGTTAATAACATTTATACCCTTAATAAATAAAATATATAAATTAGTTTAAAAATAAAAACGAATTTAAATTATTTTGATTAGATAATAGAATAAATTATTAATAATAAGAATCATCCAAAATATAAAAACATATTTTAAAATAAAAATATAATTCTTATATATATTGTGTTATTATCCGAAAAATATTTTTTAATGAAACTTTAAAAATTTAAAGATAGAAAATACATAACTAAATATTAATCAACTAAAATCATTAATTTTGTCTAATTGAAAAGATAATATTAAGTGATTTATAATATACATATATTATTAATTATTTTTTCGTATTCGAGATCTCACGTTAAAATTTAGAGTGGTTAATAACGAATTTAAATTATTTTGATAAATTAGTTAAAAATAAAAAGAATTTAGATTATGTGATTGGATAATTGAATAAATTAATAATAATAAGAATTATCCAAAATCTAAAAAATTATTTTAAAATAAAAATATAATTCTTATATATATTGTATTGTTATCCAAAAAATATCTTTTAATTAAAAATTTAAAAATTAAAAATAGAATACATAATTAGACATTAATCAACTAAAATCTTTAATTTTATATAATTGAAAAGATAATATTAAGTGAGTTATAATATTTATATATTAATAATGAATATAATATATATAAGATTTATCATTATAGTTTTTAATTAATAATAGATGTATTAATAAGTAACTATAAAATGTTTAAACCCGCATGTGCGGGTAAAGCACCTAGTTTAATACTATTTAACATTTTCTATACGTTAGAAAAAGAACAATTCTCCCAAAAAAATACTCAAATAATTTTTTTTTACCAAAATAACACACCAACGAGAAAATAACCAAAACATGTTTCATCAAAGATGTTAAAGATCCTTCTACCATTATTTTATAGATTTATAAATATAAATAACTATTTAAATAAAAATAAAAGATAAAAAGTTAAACTATTTTTTGTATTTTTGAAAATTACATTTTTCTATTCAAACTTTTCTACTTTTTCAGATTTTTTTTCTTTTGTAACTATTTTTAAGTTTTTTTATTTTAAATATTAATTTTTATAAAATTCTAATCCCCTCTCCCCATTCCCAAATTCCACACCTCAATTCTAACTCTAGATTAGCTAACTTTACGGATATAAATATTTTTTTCTCTTTAATGAAACATTTTGATCATTTTAATTTTAATGTGTTATATTTATGGTAAAAAAAATTTAAGGGGGATGTATTCAACTGAAAGTTTCAGGTGATTTGTATTAAAATGACAAATCCACTGTTATTGAAACATGAATTTTAAAAAACTCATTTAAAATCCACTGTTATTGAATTTGACATTTCTTAAAGTACTCTGAAATCTACTGTTATTGAAAATATTTGAAGTTGTGGAGTTTTAAAGTTTTCGGGTGATTTTAGGGTGTTTGGATAGGATTTTTTAGTTAAAAAAATTAAAACCCAAATTTCATAGTTTTAGGTGTTATTTTAGAATAGTTTAACAAAAATCACTTAAATCTCTGCAACTTTTTGAAATCATCTAAAATCCCATTAAAAATCAAATCAAATCAAATGTTTAATTGAATACGTCCCCTAAGTGTCACCATCCTTTGGAGTTCTCTTACTGCACCTTATGACCCCAATTCCTTACCAAATCATGCGACTTTCAGGGGGAAAATATTATGGAATCACATTGCTGTCGTGCTGGCTTTATAGCACCCAAGGCCTAAAATGACACTAAATCATTCTTGTCGCGTTGGCTTAAACATATGCTTTATGTTTTGAATTAATCAAATATAATATACGTTATTTCCATATATATGAGATCTGGTAGGCGGCTAGCCCAGTATCTAACCGAACAAGTCTTTATATTGCAATAAGAATGGAATTTTTTTTTTGTTGAATACAAAGAGGTTTTGAGCAACCACAATATGCAATATTAATTCCGTCCTGTAGTAATTTGAATCGAGGATTTCAGACACAGTGACCATTGTCATTTTTGATTGAGGTAACGAACTCATAAGAACGAGAATAGAGTTTTTGAGGTAAAAAAGGATCATGAGATTTATGGTGTTTGAATGTTTGATACTTTGATAGCTAGATCCACATGATATTATTATCTTTTAAATATGTCGCGGATCCTACACATACTAATAAAGTTTCAACAACACACCAGTATGACGAAGCAGTCAATAATAAAATATTTTACTGGCTTGTTTCATTGAAATGGAATGAAACCCCTTCTCAGATATGCTTGTAGGGCTCATAAGCATGTGCAAGAAGTTACAGCCAAAACTTATAAACATTGACCATACATGTCATTTATTGTGGTAACCACTAAAAACACTTGGTTTCCTCAGAAACCTCTTTCTTTCTTTTTTTAGTCACTCTGAACAAACCGATATAGAAAAGGAATTCAAGATAAATTTTCCTGTCCAAGAGAGTGAAATTCGAGAAACAAGTCAAGTTGGTCATCAGCCTCATGATAGAAATCATACTGGTACACATCGTAGGGCTCAACTAATGAGCAGTCATCAAAAGCAGCCATGAAGCCAGTCGTCGTACTAGTAGTAGTAGTAGACTCACAAAGTAACTCTTCTAACGAAGTCATACTGATCAGATTGTCATCAATCTCCATGAAACAACCATTAACTTCCTCCTCCTCTTCCTTGCTGCTTATCATCAACTTATCTTCTTTAAAGGCTTGTCTTGGTTCTGATAATATCACATTCTTGATCCTATCCAGTCCATGTTTTCTTGAGGAGATTCCAGCAGCTAGCCTGTTTAGTAGACGTGCAGAGCTTGTGGAGGAAAAGGAGGGAGACGTAGTGGAAGAAGAAGGGGTCAGTGTCGGCGACGACGTTGTTTAGGAGGAAGTGGTTTTGACGATGGGCTCATGGGTTATGGGATCGATTCCGCCTCTAACGAGTCTTTTCTTAAGACATGAGTGCCAATGATTCTTTATGTCATTGTCTGTTCGGTTTGGCATTATCTTTGCTATTGCTGCCCACGTTATGTAATTATGCATAACCATCAGTTTAATCATGCATTCACAATATGTCAATATATAACACGATTTCTGATTTATTTATAAATTGTTTAGTCTATAATTAATTACCTGTTACCAAGAAGAGAATGAAATCTGATGATATCTTCTTCCTCCTGGGGAGTAAAGTTGCTTCTTTTAATTCCAGGCCTCAGATAATTCGGCCACCTTAATCTACAACTCTTTCCACATCTTTGCAGACCTTTTCTCATTTTGAAAATAAAAGTGAGGCGAGATTATTACTTTAATATAGTGGCAAGCAGAGAATTTACAAAAATAAAAAGGAGAGATATAGCCTTTTTCCATCAGATAAAAAGGGAGAAAACACAATCACGTAAATTTTCTGATTTTGTAAATTACTAAAAGATATTTCCAATTTGCTTTACACTTTTGAAGACTGAATATATATAATAATAAATCATGATAAAAAGTAATCAGGATGATACTTGTCTTTCATGGGTTCACATACTGCATTATAGGTAATATATCATCACATCGACACACTATGATCGAAGGTTCTGCAAGTTGATCAATATAATAATTGGATAACTCTCATCAACTGCATAAATAATGGCTTAAACATCTTTGTTGTAATTTCGTGTCTCCCAAAATTGATATAGTTTTTAAAAATCTGTATATATATCTGCAAAAAGGTTATATATAGATATTTGTTAATAAATCTCTTCAGACGATGGAATGTTTTACATGATCAAGAAAAATTAGAATCAACAAAAAATCAAAACATACACAACAAAACAGAAAATCTATGACCCGACAGAAACTGGATTTCAGAGATCCTAGCTTTGAAAGAGAGATTTGATCCACAAAAAAACTTTGAAAGATGATAGAAGAATCGAAGAAGATGAAAAATGATCCTGTTATTCAGTTACAGAGTCTCTTACTCTGTTTATATATTACAAAGAACCGGTTTAAATACACGGTTTAATACTAAACCAGCTATACAATCCCGGTTAACTCTAATACCCCTCCTCAAGATGGCATGCATATCGAAGAGAATGACATCTTACTTAACAAGCTATGAAAAAGAGCAGGATATAAAGGCTTAGTGAACACATCCGCGGATTGATTATCTGACCGAACGTGTAGTGACTTGATCAAACCCTTTAAAACCTTCTCTCGAACAATATGACAGTCAATCTCCAAACACTTAGTTCGTTCATGAAATACTGTGTTGTTGGCAATGTGAATTGCTGTGGTTGAATCACAAAAGAAAGCCACAGGTTGATGTTGTGGCGCCGTGAATTCTTTGAGAAGATTAACAACCCATACTGTTTCTCGTACTGCAAACTCCATAGCACGATATTCTGATTCAGCCGATGAGTGAGATACTGTATTTTGTTTCTTGGACTTCCACGAGATCAAATATGATCCAAGAAACATACAATATCCAGAGGTAGAGCGTCGAGTATCAGCACAAGAACCCCAGTCTGCATCTGTGAAAACCTTCAAGACTAAATCAGAAGTAGCTGAATAGAACAATCCTTTGCCAACAATACCTTTCAGATAGTGAAGAACCTTATACGCAGCTTTGAGATGAGTAGCGGTGGGAGCAGATGAGAACTGACATAACTTGTTGACAACAAAGGTAATATCAGGACGTGTTATTGTCAAGTACATCATCTTACCCACCAATCTTCTGTATAAGCCAGGATCAGAAAGTAGTGGTTCTTTACTATCCGCTCGGAGTTTGATACTTGGATCCATAGGTATTGTAGATGGTTTACAAGCAAGTAGCCATGTTTCATCTGGAAGCTCCAAGATATACTTCCTTTGACAAATTGATATTCCATGGCTTGCTCGAGCAATTTCAAGACCAAGGAAATACCGAAGAGGACCAAGATCACGCAGTTTGAAACTCTGTTTCAAAGCATTCTTCAACTGATCCACAACTTCATCATTGTTACTGGCAATAACAATGTCGTCTACATAGACTAGAACTGCCATATAGATACCATTGATATTTCGAATGAACAAGGTATGATCTGAATGTGAGGTATTGGAGATGTCAAGTTGAGTAAGACTCCACTTCTTAGCAGCTGAAACAGCGATCAATGTCTTAACGGTATTCATCTTAGCAACAGGAGAAAAAGTATCAACAAAATCAATCCCCTCCTGCTGTGTATAGCCTTTAGCAACCAGACGAGCCTTATAGCGTTCTAAGGTGCCATCAGCATTCAGTTTCACCTTGTAGACCCATCGGCAACCTATAGCATGTTTCCCTGGTGGTAAAGAACAGACAGACCAAGTATCAATTTTCTCTAAAGCAATTAACTCCTCATTCATTGCTTTAATCCATTCATCAAATTTCTTTGCTTGATTGAAGGATGTCGGTTCAACATGCTTTGTAACTGCACAGACATAATCACGATATCCCTTGGTGAGCTTCTCATATGATAAGTGAGCGGCAAGAGGATATGGTATGTCTGTAGCAGTCATGTTGCAGTAGTAATCTTCCAGATATGCGGGTTGCTTCAAAGGTCTTCTAGAACTAGATTCTGAAATTATAGGAACTTGATTATCAACCACAGTATCTTTGTTCACAACTGTAGGAGTATCACCACTCACAGCTACAGGAACATCAGTAGAATCTGTGTGAGTCTTATTCACATCATCAATCTCCGGATAAAGGTCATGCTGAAGATCTGAATCTTTGATCACAGATGGGAAGATATCTTCATGAAAAACGACATGACGTGATACAGAAGTTGTATTTGTATCAAGATCCAGTACTTTATACCCTTTGAAGCCAGCTGGATATCCCAAGAACAAGCATGGTTTAGAGCGTGGTTGGAATTTGTGTATGTTCTTTGATGATGTAGATACATAACACAGACAACCAAAGACTCGAATCCCAGAGTAATCAGGTTTCTTCATATGCAACATCTGGTATGGAGACTTTTTCTTGAGCAGTGGTGAAGGTAGTTTGTTGATCAGGAAAACAGCTGTAAGTACACAATCTGACCAAAAATCCAAAGACAACCGCGCTTGAAAAATCAAAGAACGAGCAACGTTTAGTATATGTTGGTGCTTCCTTTCCACCACGGAGTTCTGTTGTGGTGTTTCAGGGCATGAATGATAAGCCATAATCCCTTTCTTCTTGTAGTATTCCACAAACAACAACTCCTTTGCATTATATGAACGAAACCCTTTGACTTTGGTCTTGTATTGAGTTTCAATCATCGTGATGAACTCTGGAAACACTTTGATGACTTCATCCTTTGTTCGCAAGAGATATAACCATGTCACTCTAGTATGATCATCCACAATCGTGAGGACGTAACGGTAACCTTCTACTGATGGTACTGAGAAAGGTCCCCATGTGTCGATATGCAGGAGATCAAAGGCTGCAGCACACATGTTATTTTGTGAATCAAAAGGCAAGTGCTTTTGTTTGGCAAGAGGACATATAGCGCAATGAGAAGGCATTTTATTTCTTTGAGAAATTCCTAGTACATTGGCTATAGAATCTAGCTTTTGAACAGAGGGATGACCCAATCTGTGGTGCCAAAGAGTTGCATCTATAACAAAATTTGTGTAAAAATGAGATTGTAGAACAGATCTTT
This sequence comes from Brassica oleracea var. oleracea, assembly GCF_000695525.1. Lineage (NCBI taxonomy): Eukaryota > Viridiplantae > Streptophyta > Magnoliopsida > Brassicales > Brassicaceae > Brassica > Brassica oleracea. The sequence goes on from NC_027753.1 coordinate 27,350,096, forward strand.
CTCCGAATGATGTTTTATCCAAAACGTAAAGATTGGCTATCTCTTCACCCTGACCAATCGTGAACCCCTTGGTAAGATCCTGAATCACACAGGAAGCATCATCAAAAGCAACTCTGTAGCCTAGATCCTTTGTCAACTTACTGACGCTGAGAAGATTCAAGCGGAAATCATGAATGTATAAAACATTGTTCAAGATCATAGATTCATCCAACTTCACTTGACCAGTACCAACTATCTTGATCCCTATACCAGTTGGTAGACTCACTGATCTATTAACTATATCAGATAAAGAAGAGAATAGACTCTTATCATGACAAACATGATGCGTCGCTCCACTATCTATGATCCAGGATTCAGAGGACAAGATATTTCCAGTAGCTCGTAATATTCCAGCAAAACATAAGGTTTTCGAAGAGAAAGCCATACCAGGTAGAGTGGTAATGGTTCCACCAGATGTTGAAGGAATATCAGCTTGTGGAGCATCATTCAGTTGCATCTGAGCATTGAAGTATTCAATAACTCCTTGTATCTGATCCTTGGAAAGGTTATTCATCAAACCTGTGAATGGAGAATCATTAGTATGAACTTCATTAAGAGACATATTAGCAACTAGAGGCTTCGTAGGTGCATTCTGTTTGTCAGAACTTGGTCTCTTGGACTTAAACCAAGGAGGATAGCCGTGTATCTTGTAACATTTATCAACTGTATGACCAGAGTAGCCACAATGTGAGCACAAAGGTCTGCTTGAGCGATGTTGTGAAGCTGAATGTGTTGCATTAACTGCGGCTTGAAACACATCAGGACCTTGATTCACCATATTGAACGCTGAAGCATTAGACACAGGGTTGATGGTACGTTGACTGTAGTCTTGATCAAGAAGATTGTACACTTCAGCAAGATCTGGTACATGTTTCTTCATTATGATCTGACTACGAGCAGTAGAGTAAGATTCGTTCAAGCCAGCTAGGAACTTGATGATCTTAGCATGTTCTGTCTTCTTATGAGTTGATTTGCAGCAATCACAGTTCTAGCAAGTCTTCTCACAATCTGCGCCATCAAGCTCATCCCAAAGAGTCTTCAGCTTTGTATAATACGTAGAAAGATCTAGACAGCCTTGATGAAGAGACCAGATTTGTTGAGTGAGTTGATACGATCTTGGCAGATTAGTGATGCGGAATCTTGTCAATAGATCTTTCCAAATCTTGGAAGCATCGTTGAATCGCAATATACTTCCATAGATTGGCTTCGTAACTGAGTTCAAGATCCATGATTTAACCATGTTGTTGCAACGAGACCAAATTCGATAATGCGGGGTCGAGGAAGTGATCCATCAACAAAGGCTAATTTGTTCTTCGCATCCAACGCAATAGTTATCGCAATATTCCAAGTGTTGTATTTCGTACCATCAAGAGTTTCAGAGATGATCGCAGCTCCAGGATTATCGCCATTCGTTAGATAGTATGGTGAGTATTGGATTCCATCGAAAGAGAAAGGCTCCGTGTTTGAGTTTCTTGGAAAGTGCGTCATCGGAGCAAATTCAGTTGATGAACTTCCTGGAAACGAATGATTCATCGGTTGATTCACCGGAATGGATGAAGTTGGCGGTAGATTCACCGGAATAGATGAAGTCGGCGGTAGATTCACCGGAATAAGTGGATCGGAGTCAGAAGTCATCGGAATAGATCGTCTTCTTGTTGCAGTCGCCGTCTTTGTCACCGGTGTAGCAACACGAGTGCTACGTCGAGTGGATCATCGAAGAGTAACCATATCGAAATTCGTTCTTGACAGAATGATTAGAAGCGAACAATTGATAGATCGGAGAGTATGAAATGCGGAAACGAAGATTGAGAACTGAGTTTTAGCTCAGAAGCTCTGATACCATGATAAAAGAATCGAAGAAGATGAAAAATGATTCTGTTATTCAGTTACAGAGTCTGTTACTCTGTTTATATATTACAAAGAACCGGTTTAAATACACGGTTTAATACTAAACCAGCTATACAATCCCAGTTAACTCTAATAAAAGAGCAAAAGCCTAGGTGATCCGTACGTAATGTATGCATATGTATAGGGTGTAAGTATATATTTATACCGGCTCTCTTAGGCAGGGTACGCCAGTCTCCTAGACCGTATTCATTGATGTAAGCGACGAGTATCCGGTCTTCCTCCGCACTCCACTTTCCTTTCTTCAAACCGTCGTTGTCGAACCAAGTCGTCCTCTCCATTTTATCTCCGGTGAACCAATCAGATTTCACCACTTATGTCAGATGATGATGACCTTAGAAGAAGTGAATTATTGATCACTCTTACGATTTTTTTTCCTTTGGAAAAGAAAACAACCAGTTTTGCTACCAACTCTTCTACTATTGATTTTATTTACTAAAGGGACTTTCAATTATATGTGTGAGGCTCTCTGACACTCTCATTTAATATAGAAGTAGAATGGTCTGTTCTATAGTGAGGAATGGGGGATGTCTATGTATATATATAGTCCCTTCCTTCTTTGTTTTGCTCTTTAAAAAAATTATTTTCAACCGTTGGATTCTTTTTTTTTAATCTTGATGCTAAGATATCCTTTTCACTTTTTTTTTTCTTCCTTAATATATTATTTTAATTAATAATATAAATATGATTTATCTAATAAACTTATTTAATATTTTTCATAGTGTAATAACATAATAAATCATCGTGAAAAATAACTTGTAAAAAAATCCATATGGGTGGGTATAGTAAACCTTCAACCAAATTTTGTGGTCACTTGTAACTTGAATCTGTTTTCATTTTTTTGTTTCCGGTTTCTCTAAGATTTTATGTTATTTTTAATTGACTTTGACATCAAAAGTCTTTACAAACATCAAACTGATATTCCAAGAGTACCACATAATATTTTTCATTTGCGTAACAATTGCACCTCAATAAACGAACGAGTTTTATTTTTTTTGAAACTAACCAGTTCATAATAATTTTATTAAATCAAGTTTAGTTGTATCCCCAACTACTTGAGTACAATATAAATACAATCTTGGTACGAGATATATTCTGACGATTAGTTGTCTAATAAGATCAGAAATCGCAGCCGACCTGGTATAGTAAATGTTAGGTCCATAATCAGAATCCAGCTATGTTACTCACCGAATTTATAAGGTTTTAAGATACCCCTACTGAAAATACACTTCACATTAGGCTTATCCATGTTTAACTGAAAAGTGGCGTAAAAATCTTTTCAATGTGACAACACTGACACTTTAAACCTTGAAACTTATTTAACAAGCACTTTAAACTTTCAAAATGACACTTGTTTTATAAAAAAAATTTAATCTGATTTACTTATATATCAAGTCAAAACGGTAACTAGTACTGTTTAAAATCAATGACGTTTCGGTTTGTTTTAAGAAATAAATTCAAATTATTTTATTAATAAAATAAATATAAAAATACAGAAAATATTAAAAATTCATAAAAAAATTCTAAGCAAATCATAAAGTCATTATAGACAAAAATTCAAAAATTCAAAAATAAAATATTTAAATAATTTTAATAATAAAATAAATATAAAGCTACAGAAAATATAAAAATTCATAAAAATATAGGAAGTCATTAAATTTGACAAAAATAAAAAAAATTAAAAAAATATTTAAGTTACTTTATTATTAAAATAAATATAAAAATACAGAAAATATAAAACAAATCACAAAAAGTCATAAAAATTACAAAAATATTTATATTATTTTATTAATAAAATAATTATAAAATACAGAAAATAAAAAACATAAAAATTTAAAACAAATCATAAAAATTTAAAACAAATCATAAAAATTCACAAAAATCAAAAATTCATAAAAGTGCTTGTTAAATAAGTTCAAGGTTTAGTGTTTTTTGTTGGGGGTTTTCTGGATTTTTATAGCTAGATTAATATAGAGTTTGTGAATAGCTACTAAAAGACTTGGAATTTAACTTTTTTGCTTTTACTTGGTTCACGAGAATCATTTAAAGATAATGAATTTTTCTAATCTGATCGTAAACCAGACATTAACTGTTATTTTGGATTTTTTTTATATGTTATGCTCTGTGTGTGTGTTGGTTGGATTTGGAAAAGTTCAGGATTGTTAAAAGAAAGAATGGATACTAATGATAGCTTGAGGGTAGCCAGTTTATGGCACTCAATACACGCTATTCCTCAAGCACCTTTATAAAACAATATAAAATTTTATTCTTGATTTTTGTGATTTTTTATAATTTGTTGCGAATTTTTGTGATTTTTATATTTTATGTATTTTATACTTATTTTTTAATATAATAATATTTTTTTTTGAATTTTTGATTTTAATAAATTTTATGACTTTTTATGATTAGTTTTGAATTTTAATAATTTTATATTTCTGTATTTTTATGTTTATTTTATTAATAAAAAAGATTATTTTTTTGTAATTTTTTAAATTTTGTGATTTTTTAGCGACTTTTATTATTTTTTGAAAAATATGAAAATATCTAAAAATTATCAACATAGTCACAAGTAAATATCTAAAAATAACAGAAAATGTTTAAAATACTGAAAATATTTATTTTCCATTTTATTTTAAATTTAAATATTTAGTCTTACATTATTCAAATTATAAATTTTATATTATTTTTTTTTAGATTTTGAGGATTTAAGTATATTTAGATTTTTTTGTTAAATAATACATAATTAAAATGGGTATCTGAACCAAATCCAAACCAAAATTTGTAAATATCTGAAACCGATTTAAATTTCCAACTTTAAAAATCCAAAATCCGAATAAATTAAGTGAATCCGAACGGATATATGAATGTTCATCCCCCTTAATGCTATAAAAAAAATCTTTTAGTACATCATACAATAAATAATCTAATAAACTATTTCACTCCGTGCATAGTGCGGGTTACTACATATTTAATATATTAAAGAACTAGCTGATAACCCGCGCCCTGTGCGAAATGAGTTTTTTTAAATGCTTTGTATTTTATTATTATAAAAAATACAAATTTTGTGATCGATAACCTTTTTTACATTTGATTCGGGGTGTGCATTTGGGTACCATTCGGGTTCGGATTCTTGCGAGTTCGGTTCGATTTTGGATAACCTATTTAAATTATTTTTTTTTAAAATGATAATATATATATACTTTAAATTATACCAAATTTCTTAAATTTCTAAAAATAAAAATAATATATAACATACAAATTTAAATAATGTATGTCATAATACTTAAAATTAACATAAAAATAGTTTAGCTTAAATATTTAGATAGAAAATCAATAGATATTTTCAAGTACTTTGGTATTTTGAATATCGTTTAGCTATTTTATACATGTATTTTAAAGTATTTGTATATATTTTCAAGTGTTTTGAAAAACTTAAAAATATCTTATATATTTTGGATATTTTTAGATATTTTTATATATTTTTAGTATATAAATCTGATTCATATCGATTTGAAAACCTGAAATATTTTGGTTTGGGTCGGGATTGGTTTTGGTTCTCTAGATACCAAAACTTTGAATCTTTTCGAATATCTAACCAATTTCGATTTAGATTCGGTAATAATTTTTTGGTTCAGTTTTCCGGATTCAGATTTTTTTCTGGGTTCTTATTGATTTTGGGTACGTAACAATTTAAAAAGAAAACAAATTTTATTATGTATGCGGCCCGTTTAGTTAATCATTAAAATTGTTTTAGGCCCATTTCAGGAAAACGATGTGCTGAAAGAATCAATCCACAAAAGTCTATAAACATAAGTGAAATTTTTGAAAAGTTGTTAGATTGACCAACTTACAAAATAACCATAAAAATCCTTAGAAAACGTAGGGGGGTTTGGTTTAAATGACTTAAATGCAAAGAATAGTTAATTTATAAGATCTAATGTGGCCATATTAAGCTCAACCAACTTCTCGCCCAACTAATATATGTTAATTTATACAGATTTACACAGTTATTATAAGTCAAAAATACAATGTAATAAATTCAAATATATGCAAACTCTTTCACCAAGTTATTACCCCCTTCAATACGAATACAAATATACTATTGATTTCAACTATTAATTTCACACGTTTTAGTACAATCAGCAAGAGTTTTTTAATACATTAAAAGTCATAAAACATGTACAGAAATATTTATAAGGTTAGGTATTTACATATTCGAATAAGGTTTGATATATTATAGTTTTTAGTCATCCATTACATGTTTCGTCCTTGCTATCCTAGTAAAGTCGGTCGATTTAAAAAAGGATGAGGAGCTTTCTCATCTTGACACGTAAGCATGCTTGTCAAAGTTGTCATTTAACCAATGCTCCAGAATTAATATACAGTGGATTAGAGAATTTTACAAAAACAAAATTGGAGAGAACAATAAGTTTGACACTATATGGAGCACAAGAACATGCATAACAGGAATTTTTATTTTCAACTATTAGTGAGTACTTAGTATATAATATAAGGGCATCATTATTACTAATTTTCACGAAGTTTGTCAAGAAAAAAATATAAAGAAGGAAAAGAAAGAGGATGGTCTCTCGAACGATAGATTAACAAACTAATGAAAAAATTGTTTCTACATGTCATGTTTTTAATGATTAATGCTCAGTTCAATAAGAAAGTTTAAATCGTCACAATGGTGCTATCATGCTGATGCTCTAAATCGTCATTATTCGTAAGGTTTTTGTAATAGTGATTTCTTCTTGTCCTCTCAAAAGACCATTTCTAATGGGGATTCTTTCCACTGAAGTTCTTAATATATGTATTATGTACATATATATATGTAAATATATAGAAATATATATTATATATGTGTAAATAATTGTGAAATTCATAATTATGTGGAAACTCATAAATAATGGTTTTTAAGGATTTTTAAGGATTTTTAAAATCCTCTTTTAAAAATTTTTACCTATAGGATTCCACAAAAATTGTGAACCCCGTAATTACTTATACATATATAATATATACATACATATATATATACATAACATATATATTAAGAACTCTAGTGGGAAGAACCAGTGGAGGTTCTCTCAGGCTCTCACTTACTCTTCCTGATCATACGAAGTTTGGAAAAGTATAGTAATAATTAAATAGTCCAAAACAGGTATCGACAAAGGACGCGGAAGCTAGTCCCACGATGATAAATTTGCCACATGAGTTAGATTTTCCTCAATTGGCCAACCAAAAAGAGGAAACTATTTAACATTACTTGTATTTGGTTGTGTCAATACCAAACAAATAGCTAACAGATTAAAGCAAAAACATTGAAGAACGTAAACGTTGAATCATATGAAAATGATTGTCTCCACTGTAATGTCTGAACTTTTTATTGTTAACATAAAATCACAATGAAGTTGATATTTTCGCAAAACGTTAAACCGACTAAATCAACGCAGTAAACAAAATATGTGTAGTTCAATTTCAGATTAACTATGGCTAATATACAAGTGATGCAACACATCATAATATAACAGATTATCGTTTTCAAAAAATGTGTTTGGGATCATGTACAGTCTACACATAATTATAAAGTTTCAACAACACACCATTTTGATAAAACGGTCAATACCTGAAGTAATATAGTACTACATTGTTGACATGAAGAGAATAAAGAGCAAGAGTAAAGACATGAAGAACATGATTGATCATGGACAGGAAATCATGGACATGAGATCATGGACAGAAAATCATAGACATGAAATCATGGACAGAAAATCATGGACATGAAAACTGAAGCAAGGAAAGATGTGAGACTGATTTAAATATCTTGCCTGAAGTCTTGGACGAATTTAAACAAGTGGAGGCAACTGGATGAGCTGTTGGAGTGTGGAAACAAGCCAAAGTCACATGATATGCTAAGGAAGGAAGAGAGAAGAGAGTTGTCACTATCCGAAAGGGATTTCCCCAAATCTGGTCTTCATTAGTTTATTCATCTCCATTTGTTTATTCATTCTCATTGTCTTATTCTCCTTGTTAGATCGATTTATGTAACTATTGTAGACACTAAATCAATTTAAGGAAAATAAGTTCCTCATTACTCTCATCTATCTCTCTTGTTCTTCATGTTCATCACTCTTCATACTCAAACAAGTTCCTAAATCTCTATATTTTTACATGGTATCAGAACCATAAGCTTTTGAAACCTTATTCTCACCAACTTCCGCAAATTAAAACAATTTTGTTTCTGTTTACTCTGTTCTTTACTCTGTTTTTTTCTCTGTTCTTTACTCTATTTTTCCTCTGTTCTTTACTTTATTTCCTCTCTAGTTCAGCTAATTTCAGTTCCTAATCTCTCAATTCATAGCTATTCTGTTCTTTCACAAATTCATGGATTTCTCAAGTTTATAGTTTTATCCAATGGAAAAAAGAAAACTAGCCATGGAAATGAAGAAAAAAAGCATAATTCCAGTAACCCTTGAGGGTTCTAACTACTTGATATGGTCAAGAGTAGCCAAAGTTGCCTTGGGAATGGGACAGCCACATCATGAAGGCTGATACTTCAAAAAGGATGGCTCAGGAGGAAGAGCAGGTGCATGGCCTGAAGAATGGAGACAAGTGGGTTCAAGAAGACCAGCGAACACTTGAGATCATTCACAGCTCTCTCTCGGAAGCAATCTTGGAGGCTTACTCACACTGTGAAACCGCCAAAGATCTATGGGAAAGTCTTAAAAATGTTTATGGGAATCTCTCTAACCTGAGCAGAGTATTTGAAGTCAAGAAGATTATCAATAACTTGAGCCAGGAAGAAGTGGAGTTCAATCAGTATTTTGGAAAGTTTAGAAGCTTGTGGGCAGAGCTAGATAACCTAAGGCCCTTCTCTACTGATCTGGATGTCATAAGAGAAAGATATGAAGAAGACAAGGTCTTCAGCCTTCTCCTAAATCTAAGTCCATCTTACCACCACTTGATCAAGCATATTTTGAGGCAAGAGAAACTTCCTAACTTAGATGGCGTGTGTGCTCAAGTTCAGAGAGAACAAATCTCACACACTCTCTTTACAAAGGAAAGGACACTAGTTCTCAAATATGTGCACAGCAAGAGTGGAAAGATGATGGTGTTTCCAAGACACAAGAAGGCCAAGAATAGAAATATCAGAAAGAAAACCCAACAAAACGTGCTTACTTTCAAGTCTGGTGGAATTAAATTCAAGAAAGAAGATTTTCCAAGTCTTGAAGTGGCGCCTGAAGCTCTATCTATGTACTCAGCTCTTATCAGTGATTCCAATGGAGGAGAAACTTGGAACAAGGCAGTGATCAATGATGGCCCTATCAGAGCGAGTGATATTGAGCCACTGATCAAAGCTGCCAAGGCCATTATCTCCACAAAGAAATCTGGTACACATTCCCTTATCTATAGGCCAATCATAATAGATTCAGGAGCTAGTCATCATATGATTAGTGATAGGAATCTTATTAGTGATGTTAGACCTGCCTTAGGGAATGTAGTAATAGCCAATGGAGATAAGGTGAAGATAGAACGAATAGGGAATCTTAAGCTATTTGATAGAGAATCTACTGCCTTCTATATGCCTGGTTTTGCTTCTAATCTTCTTTCTGTGAAAAAGGCCACGGTTGACCTGAAATGTCAGGTGGTTTTTAGGCCTAATGATGTTGAGGTTCAGGACCTTAAGACAGGGAAGGTGATTGGTGAAGGAAATAGTCAGGATGGTTTATACCATCTCCAAAAGACTAAGCTCTCTAAACCCTCTACTCCTTCTCATTTATGCATGATCAGTAACTCATCTTTGTGTGATAGCACTACTTGGCATGCTAGATTAGGTCATCCTCACTCTCGTGCATTAGAGATTATTATGCCTGATATGTCATTTAACCACCTAGAATGTGAAGCATGCATCTTAGGAAAGCATTGCAAATCTGTATTTCCAACATCTGGCACTATCTATGATAAGTGCTTTGACTTAGTTCACTCTGATGTTTGAACCTCACCCTGTATGTCTAGAGATAACCATAAGTATTTTGTCACATTCATAGATGAAAAATCAAAATACACTTGGATTACTCTGCTACCTTCTAAGGATCGTGTGTTAGAAGCTTTTATGAATTATCAATCTTATGTCACTAACCACTTTAAAGCTACTGTGAAGGTACTAAGGTCAGACAATGGAGGAGAGTATACAAGTCATTCGTTCAAGAATCATCTGGCTAGACATGGCATAGTTCATCAAACAAGCTTCCCTTATACTCCTCAGCAAAATGGAGTGGCTGAAAGGAAAAATAGACATCTAATGGAGGTGGCTAGATCAATGATGTTCCATGCAAATGTGCCTAAGAGATTCTGGAGTGATGTTGTGGTGACAGCATGCTACTTAATCAACTGGATTCCCACCAAGGTGTTGAAGAACATCTCTCCTTATGAAGTTCCGAACAAAACCAGGCCATCTATTCAACACCTTAGAGTGTTTGGATGCACTTGTTTTGTGCTGATACCAGGAGAGCAAAGAAATAAGCTAGAGGCCAAGAGCATGAAGTGCATGTTCATTGGGTACTCACCTACACAGAAAGGATATAAGTGCTACAATACTGAAACAAGGAGAGTACTTGTATTTAGAGATGTGAAGTTTATGGAAGGAAAAGGGTTTTATGCTGAGAAGAATTGGGATGCTCTTAAAGATCTGTCTCAAGCAACAGACAAGGCCAATAATCTGAGAATTATTATGGAGAATCTGGGAATCAGTCTGTCAAAAGGAAAGGAGACCGTCAGAGAAGTGCCTCATGCTCAAGCGACTGAACAAGCAGCTGAAGAAGTCACTCATCCTGATCCTGAAGGGGGCAATGGAAATGGACTGGCTGAAGCACAAACACAACCTTGAGAAAACTCAGTAGCTCATGATCAAGATGAGATGCCATCAGAATTAGATGCTGAGACTCAAGTAGAGGCGCCAAGTGAAGGAAATGAAGCAGAACCTGAGCAGTTACAACCTTTGAGAATGAGTACAAGGATCAAGAAACCTTCACACTGGATCAACACAAGAGTTTACTTCAATGCTGAAGCTCTAGCTCACCCAATAAGTGCAGTATGCTCCCTTGCTCAATATCCAGAAGAGCATCAAGTCTTCATCAGTGAATTGGATCAGGAATACATTCCAAGAACATATGAAGAAGCTATGCAACACAAGGAGTGGAGAGAATCTGTTAGAGATGAGATGGGAGCCATGATCAAGAATGATACATGGTTTGAGACTGAACTTCCAAAAGGAAAGAAGGCAGTGACAACCCGACTTCTCTACACTATCAAGTATGAAGCCAATGGAAAACCAGAAAGAAAGAAAACAAGACTGGTTGCAAGGGGATATACTCAAGTATATGGTGAAGATTATCTAGACACTTTTGCACCAGTGGCCAAGCTTCACACTATAAGGATTCTCTTGTCTCTTGCTGTCAACCTTGAGTGGGATTTATGGCAGATGGATGTGAAGAATGCCTTTCTTCAAGGAGAATTGGAGGATGAAGTCTACATGAGACCACCTCCTGGTCTTGAGAACATGGTGAAGCCAGGAAATGTTCTCAGATTAAAGAAGGCAATTTATGGCTTGAAGCAATCTCCAAGGGCTTGGTACCATAAGTTGAGCACCACCCTCAATGGAAGAGGCTTTGTAAAGTCAGAAGCTGATCACACCCTCTTCACATTAACTAGTAAGCAAGGTATTGTGGTCATCTTAGTCTATGTGGATGACATTATCATCACTGGTAGCAACAAGGAAGATATTCTTTCAACTAAAACCTTTCTTAAAAATGCCTTTGATATCAAAGATTTGGGAGAGTTGAAGTACTTCCTTGGGATTGAGATATGCCGCTCTAAACAGGGGTTATTCTTATCTCAAAGGAAGTACACACTTGATATTTTAAATGACGCAGGAAACCTTGGGAGTAAAAAGGCCAAGACTCCATTAGAAGAAGGATACAAGATGCTGAGAGAGGGGGAGTATGAGTCTACACCATTTGGAGATATCAAGAAGTATAGAAGAATGGTGGGCAAGCTCATCTATCTAACCATCACCAGACCAGATGTGTGCTTTGCTGTGAATCAAGTGAGTCAGCACATGGGAGCTCCTAAGGTGCATCATTGGAATATGGTGGAGAGGATCTTAAGGTACCTAAGAGAGGCACCTGGCCAAGGAGTATGGATGGCATGTAAAAAGAGTACTGAAGTTGTTGGATATTGCGATGCTGATTGGGCTGGAGACAGAGTTGATAGGAGATCAACTACAGGCTACTGCACCTTCATTGGAGGAAACCTGGTCACATGGAAGAGCAAGAAGCAGAAGGTGGTGTCCTGCTCAAGTGCTAAGGCAGAGTACAGATCAATGAGGAAGCTCACAAGTGAGCTTATATGGATCAAGGGACTGCTAAGAGACTTGGGTATTGAGATCAACACACCAATGACTATGCATTGTGACAACCAGGCAGCAATACACATTGCATCTAACTCAGTCTTTCATGAGAGGACAAAACACATAGAAGTGGGCTGCCACAAGGTGAGACAGGCAGTGGAACAGCAAGTGATTCTTCCATGCTACACAAGAAGTGAAGATCAACTAGCTGACATATTCACCAAGGCAGCTAGCAGCAAGGTTTGTGAGTTCATTCATCCTAAGCTTGGACTCATAGACCTCTCTTGTCACTGATCCTCTTGCCATGAAGTGTTCTACTCTTTTTTCTTTGTTTGGTTTTTATCCCAAGTGGTTTTTCCAAGTAAAGGTTTTAATGAGGGAATGCTTCATGGTTTCCCTATGGTCAAGCTTGAGGGGGAGTGTTGACATGAATAGTAAAGAGCAAGAGTAAAGACATGAAGAACATGATTGATCATGGACAGGAGATCATTGACAGGAGATCATGGACAGAAAATCATGGACAGAAAATCATGGACATGAAATCATGGAAAGAAAATCATGGACAGGAAAACTGAAGCAAGGAAAGGTTTGAGACTGATTTAAATATATTGCCTGAAGTCTTGGACGAATTTAAACAAGTGGAGGCAACTGGATGAGCTGTTGGAGTGTGGAAACAAGCCAAAGTCACATGATATGCTAAGGAAGGAAGAGAGAAGATAGTTGTCACTATCCGAAAGTGACTTCCCCAAATCTGGTCTTCATTAGTTTATTCATCTCCATTTGTTTATTCATTCTCATTGTCTTATTCTCCTTGCTAGATCTATTTATGTAACTATTGTAGACACTAAATTAATCTAAGGAAAATAAATTTCTCATTACTCTCATCTCTCTCTCTTGTTCTTCATGTTCATCACTCTTCGTACTCAAACAAGTTCCTAAATCTATATTTTTACATACATAGGCTTCTTTCATTCAAATGGCATGAAATCCCTCCTCAGATATGCATGTAGGGCTCGTGAGCATGTGCAAGAGATAGAGAGAGGTAATCGAACAAAAAAAGAGAGTCCAAACTCAGAATTATTGACCATGCATGTCATTTATAGTAATAAACTACTAAAGGCACTTTTTTTTTTTTTGATAACTCTGTTATCTGGGCAGCCACATTCCCAACTATCCCCGAAAGGGATCCAGCGCCCTAACGGAAGGGATGTTAAATCCGTTGTGGCCAAGGTTCGAACCCGGGTGGCGGACAGTATAGCTGTACTTCCTTTACCACCAAGCTACGAGCGCTTGGTTTACTAAAGGCACTTGGTTTTCTCAGGAGTCTCTTTCTCTCTTTCGTCACTCTGAACAAACGGATACCAAGAGAAAGAGATTCAAGATAAATCTTGTCCAAGAGAGGGAATTTCGAGGAAAAGGTCAAATTGGTCATCAACCTCAAGACCAAAATCAGATTGGTACATATCGTAAGGCTCGGAAAGCAACTCATATAACGACGTCGTACTGATCAGATTATCATCAATCTCCATGAAACAACCATCAACTTCCTCCTCCTCTTCCTTGCTGCTTATCATCAACTTATCTTCTTCAACGGCTTGTCTTGGTTCTGATAATATCACATTCTTGATCCTATCGAATCCCTGTTTTCTTGAGGAGATTCCAACAGCAGCAGCAAGTCCAATGATTCTTTATGTCACTGTCTGTTCGGTTAGGCATTTGCTTTGCTATCGCTGCCCACCTTATGTAATTATGTATAACCATTAGCTTATTGATTGATTTTAAAAAACAAGGTGTGTGGGTTGGTTTTGCATTTAATCAATAATTAGAATACCTGTTTCCAAGAAGAGAATGAAATTTGATGATATCTTCGTCCTCCCGATGATGTATATCTATTGAATATAATCACAATCGTCAATACCTCTGAGGCATATTATTTTTTTTTCGTTTTGATTTTGTCTTTCTTATGTATGAAGCCTGGTGATTGTGATGCAGATTAATTAGATAATTATGTTTTATTTGTATTTTCTATATTTTAATGATTTTCCTATTTTAATTAATATTATCACTTCAAGAAAACATATTTTTTACTAGGACAGTATTCGTTGTAAATTCGTC
>NC_027753.1:27365443-27365689 GCF_000695525.1 Brassica oleracea var. oleracea
GATGCAGGATCCACAAAAACTCCGTCGGATGTGGCGTGAGTCATCTTGAATAGGTCAGACAGAGAAGGTAAGACTCCCGTCTTCTCGAACTACAAAAAAAGAATTAAATTAAATAATATAAATTATATTAATTGAAAATTTTAAAATATATATTTAAAACAAAACTTACAGCTTCTAAACGGACTCCTGCATGAGGTTTTTGTCCGGTTCTGTGAAGCATGGGCAAATGACCATCTTTATCCTTCG
>NC_027753.1:27366603-27366932 GCF_000695525.1 Brassica oleracea var. oleracea
AAACTTCCCGCAACTATTGAACCTTCCACCTTTGCAAGATTTCTTGCTTTCCCCTTCAAATGTTTCATCTGTCGCTCATACGGATACATCCATCCGTTGTGAACAGGTCCACGAAGCAATGCTTCATACGGTAGGTGGACAACTAGATGCTCCATGACGTCAAAAAATGAAGGAGGAAATATCTTCTCCAGGTTGCACAATATGATCGGAATGTTATGATGAAGTTGTTCGATGACTTCTTCCTTGAACGTACGTGTGCTGAGATCTCTGAAAAAAGCGCCGATGGATGTATATTGCAAAAATAATCAAATTAATAACATTTCATAACA
>NC_027753.1:27369383-27380517 GCF_000695525.1 Brassica oleracea var. oleracea
GGATTTTACATGGTTTTAACATATTATTTACAACGACTTTACGACGAAATTAGGTAAGTTAAAGCACATTTAATACACGTTTTCACCTAAATATAACGGTAACATGCTTCGTTGTAATGTCGATGTAATGATTACGACGTATTTCTCATTTCACGTACATTCGTCGTAAACTTACAAGGAGTTTACGACGAAATCAGTTCGTCGTAAATTTACATGGCGTTTACGACGAGAGTTAGATTCCTCGTAATTTCGTTGTAAAGCCCTTGTAAATTTACGACGGAATATTTTCGTCGTAAATGTTCGTTGTTATGGGCACGTTTTCTTGTAGTGTATGGTTTTCTAGATTTAAGGATTTATTATAAATAGGCATTAAAACCTAAAGTTGTAGAGAGATTTTGATAATTAATAAACTAGTTGTTGCTTTATACCCTATCTTTGCTTTGATAAATTCATCAAGCAGGAAGTTGGTCTCAAGAAACTATCGAAAGAAACTCTTTATTGATCGAAAAACATGTCTCTAATAACCCTAAAGTTCTTTGATCGATCGTTCAACCTATTTGTCCGCTGCATCAGGTGGTATCAGAGCCAGATTTCTTTGATTTCTTAATCGAAGACGATTTTGGATGTCATGGTGAGTGCGAACATCTATCCTATCCAGGACGAAAGTCCATTTGTTGAGAGAGAATAAAACTATGAGATCTATCAAGAGATCTAAGGTGATCTGATCTACGATGTCTATGAAGATGATGTCCGCGTTGTCGACTTTGTTTTCTATGAAGATTCTTTTGAAATTTTGTCCGTGCGAAAATCAGACAAGACGAGATTCGTGCAAAATTCGGGCGAGACAAGATCCGTGCAAAGCCCATGCAGGACGAGTTCCGTGCAAATTTCGGGAAAGTCAGAAATTTCGGTTTTATGAAAATTTCGGATTTGAAGATAAATATTTGAAGATTTCTGCCACGAAAAACCTCCAACCCGGAGAGAATGATGCAGATAAGTATTTGGAATATTTCCAAATATTTTGTTATTTATTTTATTAGTTATATTAATTTAGATAATTACATTTTGTTTGTATTTTCTATATTTTAATGGTTTTCCTATTTTAATTATGATTAGGGTTTTCTAAATTTAAGAATTTATTATAAATAGACATTGAAGCCTAAAGTTGTAGATAAACTTTGATAATTAATAAATTAGTTGTTGCTTTATACCTTGTCTTTGATTTGATTAAATTCATCAAGCAGGAAGTTGGTCTCAATAAGCTATCGAAAGAAACTCTTGATTGATCCAAGAACATGTCTCTAAGAACCCTAAAGTTCTTTGATTGACTGTTCAACCTATTTTTCTGCTGCATTAAATTGCATCTAAGAACGGTGATATGAAGGGTTGTTTTTGTTGCAGCCTATAACATATATTGGGCTCCAAAAGTAATACAGTGTAATCAGATTTCTTGACTGCATATGAAGGCCCTTCTAGTTTTGATTTTGTACTTAGTCAGTTTAGTTGTCTTTGATGCGGAAGGAAAGTCAATCTGGAACAATTCAACCTCCCAAGATCATTTATATATTTCAAATTAAAAAGGTACACGTTTTGTCAAAGCAATGAACATAATAGATTCATATTGTATATTTTCTATCTGTATATTTCAACTTCTATAAACTAGGCCTGACATTATTATCCAGGATCCGGATTCAATCCGAGATTCGCTCCGGAAATAAGATATCTGGGGCGCCCGAATCCGGATCCGGATAGTAATTCAAAGTAACAAAGTTAGCACATGAGAGAAAAGCATCCAAGTACACTTCCGATAATCTTTGGTTAAAAAAGTATACATAAGTGACAACAAACCTGTCACGGTCCTCATTTAACCATGTACTTTTACAATAGAATCAAGAACCTCTGTTCCGCTTCCGACATTCCGATGAAACACTTCCCTTACTTTTCTCTCAAATTCATCAAAACCCATTCTTTAAAGCCTCTTGATGAAGTTCAAGTGATAATCACAATGGATTGTTATTGGATACGAGCAATACCCTGGAGTCCAAGCACACATTGATTGCAAGATAGAGAATGAAATCAAGAAACATAAGAGAAAAGAAGATCATGGATGCTTTATTATAGTCGGTGTGATTTTTAAATTGGAAAAATTGTCATTTAAATCACGAACTTTCAAATTTGGTTGAAAAAATCATGAACTTTCTCTTGTACCATTTAAAGCACCAACTTATCTTGACTAGCAACTTAAAACCTCAAGTTAATTTGACTAAGCACAAAATTTCTAATTTACAATCCTCTGAAGAAGAACTCATCATGAAATCGAGACAAAGGTTGGAGAGTTTGTGCTTTTCGATTTCGATTTTGAGAGAATTAGGGATTTAGCTTTTGAGAATTAGAGGTTTTCTAATTTACAAAACGACGTCATTTTGGTTTAATAGAGATTATAAACAGAGATTAACCCTCTCTATTCAATATGTTAACCAAAATAACGACGTCTTAAAATGGATTTAGTCAAATTAACTTGAGGTTTTAAGTTGGTAGTCAAAATAAGTTGATGCTTTAAATGGTGCAAGAGAAAATTCATGTTTTTTTTGTAACCAAATTTAAAAATTCCTGATTTAAATGACAATTTTCTCTTTTAAATTGTTGGTTTGTTATATGTAAGAACAAAGATGTGATAACTACTATAAGACCCGGCCCATTAACTGGCAGTGTAAGCCTATGTATGATCTTTTTTCAAAGAATTCTGGACATGACAATTGGATTTGTATAGATAGCGAATCTTCCACGTCTATAAACATGAACCGAGACTGTCAGAATAGTACGACGAGACGTATCGGGTTGATCTGTTTTGTGATATTTCTAACCTCAGCCTTTTTCAGCTGAACCAGAAGAAAAAGGGTAGAAAAATCGAAAAGTTTTCTAGAAAAAAAACGAAAAAGAACATTTGGCTTGAAAATAACAAAATTTCAAGGGAATAAAATTAGGTCGCCACTATTACGAAAGGATGTGAAACCAGATATGACATTGTAGAGCCCACGGAATCAAATAATTTGAGATTAAAAAACTATTAATTGGAAAACTAAATGCAAGAAAATGAGCACACATAATTATATCACCATGTCTACAGATAATTCAGATCTTCAATCATAAGATTTTTTTAAAACAGTGTTTTCTTCTTGTCCTCTTACTTACTCTTCTTGTTCTTTTTTTTTTTGGACAACACTCTTCTTGTTCAGGATTCAATGTTTAGACTATATAACATTTAAGTCTACAGAAAAATGATCATACGAAGTTTGGTAAAATATATTAATTATTAAATAATATGGACCAGCGACGCGGAAGCTAGTCCCACGATGATAAATTTGCCACATGCGTTATAAAGATTTTCCGCAATTAGCATATCAAAGAAGTGGAAACTATATAGCAGTACTTGTAGTCTGGCATAAATTGTGTCAACACCAAAACACAGAGCTCAAAGATTCAAGCAGAACATGCAAGAACCTATACATTGAATCATATGAAAATGAAAATGATTACCCTTGATAAAAAAAGAATATTGATTACCCTTGATCAAGGCAGTAAACAAAAATATGCGTAGTTCAGTTTCAGATTTAACATGGCTATAGTCAAGTGACGTAACATAATATATACGTTCAATAGGACACTCATTTTACACTTTAAACTTTTAGATTATTGAACTAGCATATTTAACCATGAAACTCAAATGAGATCTGGTGTTTAGATGTTTGATATTTTGATAGATTCACATGGTATTATCGTTTTCAAAACAGTGTGTTTGGGATCATGTACAGTCTACACATAATAATAAAGTTTCAACAACACACCATTTTGATAAAACAGTCAATACCTGGAGTAATATAGTACTACATAGGCTTCTTTCATTCAAATGGCATGAAATCCCTCCTCAGATATGAATGTAGGGCTCGTAAGCATGTTCTTTCATTCAAATGGCATGAAATCCCTCCTCAGATATGCATGTAGGGCTCGTGAGCATGTGCAAGAGATAGAGAGAGGTAATCGAACAAAAAAAGAGAGTCCAAACTCAGAATTATTGACCATGCATGTCATTTATAGTAATAAACTACTAAAGGCACTTGGTTTTCTCAGGAGTCTCTTTCTCTCTTTCGTCACTCTGAACAAACAGATACCAAAAGAAAGAGATTCAAGATAAATCTTGTCCAAGAGAGGGAATTTCGAGGAAAAGGTCAAATTGGTCATCAACCTCAAGACCAAAATCAGATTGGTACATATCGTAAGGCTCGGAAAGCAACTCATATAACGACGTCGTACTGATCAGATTATTATCAATCTCCATGAAACAACCCTTAACTTCCTCCTCCTCTTCCTTGCTGCTTATCATCAAGGCATCTTCTTTAACGGCTTGTCTTGGTTCTGATAATATCACATTCTTGATCCTATCGAATCCCTGTTTTCTTGAGGAGATTTCCGCGGCAAGCCTGTTAAGTAGACGTGAGGAGCTTGTGGATGAAAATGAGGAAGTAGTAGAAGAAGAAGAAGGGGTCAGTGTTGGAGAGGACGTCGTTGAGGAGGAATTAGCTTTCACGTTGACGACAGGCTGATGGGTCATGGGATCGATTCCACTTCTAACGAGTCTTTTCTTAAGACATGAATTCCAATGATTCTTTATGTCATTGTCTGTTCTGTTTGGCATTTCCTTTGCTATTGCTGCCCACCTTATGTAATATGCATAGTCATTTTCACAAAAAATTATGTTAAGCAAAAAAATAAATAATGCATAATCCTCAGTTTGATTATGAATATAACATGATTATTGATTTATTTAATTTGGCAAGATTAATGTCTATTGGTTTGCATTTAATACAAATTAAATCACCTGTTACCAAGAAGGGAATGAAATTTGATGATATCTTTTTCCTCCTGAGGAGTGAACTTGCCTCTTTTAATTCCAGGCCTCAAATAATTCAACCACCTTAATCTACAACTCTTTCCACATCTTTGCAGACCTTTTTCATTTTGAGAAAGAAAATAATATATATCAGAAAAATGATGGGGGGATTATTACTTTAATGTAGTGGCAAAAAAGAACTTACAAAAGAAAAATATAAACTTTTTCATCCATCAGACAAAAAAGGAGAAAACGCAATCACATAAACTTTCTGATTTTGTAAATTAGGCTAGAAATATTTCTAATATCTATTACTTTACACTCGTGAAGACTGAATAATAATAATAATATATCATGATAAAAAGTAATCAGGATAATACTTGGCTCTCATGGTTTCACATATTGCATTATGGGTGATATATCATCACATCGACACAATCTGGTTGAAGGTCCAACAAGTTTATCAATATAATAATCGACTAAATCTCATCTACACAATAATTTTGTAAAATGGCTTACAAACATCTTTATTGTGAATTAAATTTCATGTACTCTCTCTCACACACTGATACACTCCAAAATAAATAGAAAACTTTTAAAATCTATATATATTTTTAAACAATAAAATCCGTATATATATATATCTTTCCAAATATGTTTTTTGTCAAATCTTTCAAAATATGTATATATGGATTTATGTTAATAATCCCTTACTCTAGTGAAATGGATAGCTGATAAAAAAAAATATCTTCAGACGATGGAATATGATCAATGATTGAGAAAATTTAAAAACAACAAAAGATTTTCTCAAAAAAAAAAAAAAAACAACAACAACAAAAGATAATCAAAACATACTCAAAAGAAAATATTTGGTCCGACAGAAACTGGAATTTAGAGATCCTAGCTTTGAAAGAGACACAAACATATGTATGCATATGTATAGAGTGTAAGTATAGATTTATACCGGCTCTCTTAGGCATAGCACGCCAGTCCCCAAGACCGTATTCGTTGATGTAAGCGACGAGCATCCTGTCTTCTTCAGCCGTCCACTCTCCTTTTTTCAAACCCTCGTCGTCGTACCAAGTCGTCCTCCCCATTTTATTTCCGGTGAACTAATCAGATCTCGTCACGTATCACTTCTCTCTGATCAATTCGAGCCCAACGTGAAGTCAGATGATGATGGTGATGACTGAGCTTGAGAACAAGTGAATTATTGATTACTCTTACTATTTATTTATTTATTCAAGAGACTTTTAACAATATATGTGAGGCTCTATGACACTCTCGCTTAATATAGAAGTAGAATGGTCTTTTCTAGAGTGAGTCTATGTATATATAGTCCCTCATTTTGCTTTTGCTCTTTTAAATTATTTTTAACTGTTGAGTACTTATATTTTTATCTTGATGCTGAAATGTCTTTTTCAATTTTATCACTCGTCGATTTTTTTTTTTTTTTAATTTTATCACTCGTTGATATGTTGTTTTCTTTTTAAGTAGTATAAGTATTCGGAATATGTAAACATGATTTTTCCAAGAGGTTAACTCACACATAGCGCATTCAAAGCACATAACGCTACGCTCCTCATTATTCCCAAAGAATAACGCTACGCTCCTCATTACCAGTATGGCAGTATCTATTTGTTAACAAATATATAAATTTGAAATACTTTTACAAAAGTATTTCAAAAAAAATTAACTATCAAGAGAGTATTTCAAATTTGAAGAAATCCAAACATATTTACATCAGTTTTTATTTTAGTATTTGTTAAAACTTAAGGAATATACGAGAGATAAAATAATATAAGAGGATAAATTATTTCACCACTAAAATTTTTTAAAAAAGTATAGCTCCGTAATGGCATTTGTAACTTTAATCTATTTTTTACTTCAAACATCATTTTGAAATAGAATTAGCTCCAACCCAATTTTATTTTTAACTCTAAAATGGAAGTAATGACTAGGATTACTTCCTTTATGAAGTAGTTTTTACCTATTACTTCATTTTAGAGTTAAATTTTTTATTTTTTTATGGTATGGTACTTTAAATCTTGAATATTTTTATTTCATATTTAAATAATATTTTAAAATAATAATAAAAAATATGATATTTCATAAGAGATTATTTAATAATTTTACATAAAATTGCATAAAATAATAAAAATGCCAAACTAAACATAAAAATATAAAATAAATATAACATAAAATAAGTGATTTAATAATTTGTAAATCATTTTTCAGACTGCCATGATTGGTGAAGTATTGTCTAAATGATGAAAATGTCTGATTTTAAAATATTTCTTTCCCACTTAAAAAAAATCATGGATAAAAAACTCATTATTCATAAAGAAATGCATTAGTCGAATATTTGTAAGAAAAAATATATGCTAATACTCATTATTGAGCCAAAATATTTTATCTTATATATATTTATGATTTACTGTACTTCTAATAAGAAACGTTTAATTTAAGAAATTATATTGTGTGGATGTTTTATAAACGTTGGTTAATTTATAATTTTGTTGCAAGTAGAAAGTGTTAGTAACAATTATTAATTAAATAAAATAGAATTATTTAAAAATATTTTTTTAGAGTAAAAATGGTGTAATATATTGAAGTAAAACTTTACCCGATTTTGATGTTGCACAATTTTTAGAATAAAATATAGAATAATACATTGAAGATGTTCTAAATTTCGATCAGTCTACCTATGTACCTGAAAATTTAATAGATTAACAAATTGTTTAGTTTATTTTGATTATTTATTTAGGACAGAACTGCCTTTGATTATCTTTTACTCGTCCTGCAATTTCACCATCGTCCTGAATATGTGTGAAGGACGACTAATATAAATATTTTGGGTGTTGATATCGTCTTTCAATTTTGAGCGGTACCATCTAAACCACTTGTACTTTATTTTCCACAAGTCGGTTAATACCATACTTTAGTTTTCTGATCTCTGTTATTGACTTTGATATAAACTGATATTCCAAGACTACCACATATCTATTTTTATTTGCATAAGATTTACCCCTCAATAAACGAATTCATAATGAATAAAATCATGATTACAGTTGTATCCCAAAACAGTTGGTTACCGCAAAAAAAAAAAACATATTGGTACGAAATATAATTTGACGGTTCTGTCTAATAGCCTCAGAAAAGCTAAGCCGACCTAGCATCATAAATGTTTTGTTCGTGATATCAGCATCCAGACTATGTAACTCACTGAATTTATCTTTAGAGGTTCGAGATACATGAAATAAAAAAATTGCTAAACATTACACTTATCCAAGTTTAACTTTATACTTCTAGAAATTGATAAAATAAACACAGAATATAGCTATGCATATTATTGTTAACTATGAAAAGAAAGTTGTGCTCGCAGAACCGGGGTCTATATATGTAGTTATATACTCGACTACTGACATGGTACAAAACCTTAGACCATGCGTATGTTCGTTAATCCGTTTTCACATAACTCATTCATTTGGTTTTTTCCATTTCTCTAAAGTTTTATCATTGTTTTGCTGTTTTCACCAAACAGAAGTATAGGTATACCATGCTGCAAACGAAATTCTCATGATTTCTTATAGTCTATTCGAATTTCACCTTTTGTTTTCGTTTTAAAATGTTTGACGGGTATTTGGCGACATGCCATAATTTATCTTATCGACACATTGGTAGACATGGTTTGCCTTGGGTGCGAAAACCACTAGTCCTGCAATCTTCAAATGTCCGTCTACTAGACAAGCCAAAGCTCTCTTGCCTATCCTCAGAAGCTTTTTGAACACATTTGAGTGGACTAGGCTAGAAGAAGAAGCTTGGAGATAGCAAATACACGAGAGGAGAATGAAGTGACTAGGTGGGAAACTTCTGAGGACAAAGCTCCACCGATCCATTACCCATGTGTGTCATTTTGATAGTTCTTGGGTCTTGCCATATGCTGCCATGTTGGATCCCCATAATAGATTCATATGCATTGAGACCTTCAAATATGGAATTTTTCAGCTAGACTTGAAGGGGTCATGACGATGATTATCTCCTTTACAAAATCTTTTATAGTTCTCGACCAAATTTTCTGAATTGTATAATAACTTCGATATTGATATTCCAAAATTATCACATGTGACATGTCTATTATTTGTTGTGTACAATTTACGTACACCTTGGTAGACAAATCAGCTTATTTTTATAAAATTCAAAACTTGTAGAAACAACCATTTACCATTTTTTTTTTTTGAATATATGTTAAATTTATTCAAAAGAAAATACCATTTTATTACATTTACAACTAATTTTCAAAGGAACTTGCCTCTTATGTTTTATACCATACTATTTACTTGTTTAGTTGCTCAAGCACGACAGGGAATAAAGTACGTCCGAGTGAATGCGCACACATTTGGTAAGTACTCCATTTGTTTTCAATAATAGCTGCTTTCAGATTTTATAAATTTATAGAAATGTTTGTAATGATTCTTCTATTTAATCGCTATTTAAACCAATAACTCAATTTGAAAACTGAAAATTATGAAACATTTAAAAAAAAATTTTCTCTAAAACATTTGTCAATGAAAATTGAAAAACAGAAGGAATATAAAATATGCTACCATTATCTATGAAGATAGCATCAACAACAGTAACACTTTTCTTTTCTTTTCAAAAATAAAATAAAAAACTAATAATAGTAACAAACTATTGAAAACAGCATAATATGTGTGGCTACGGGCTAGTTAACCTTTAACCTTTCTTTTGTGAGGTGTGCGGCGGCAACTATTCCAAAAAATGAATTTATTACATTCACATTTTGTTTTTAATTTTGATTATAATTTCATAATTTTTAAATTGGCAAAATAAAAGAAAATATCAAGAATGAAAAATGGTCCCTTCACTGCCAAAATATACACTGACCCTCTTTCGAGTCCTCACTTGTGATTTGTGAACCTCTTTTTATTGGATTTTGTATTGACGTGGTTCGTAGATTTTATATGAACATGAACTTTCAACCTAATATTAAAGCATTAAACCTTTTAACCATTAAATCAAAGGCTTCTACAAGTCAGAGTCAATCCAAGTCCCCTGAAAATCTCTATTTCACAGACTAGAAAAAAGAAGAAAAGCAAAAAATATTGTTTCAAACTCCCACACGAACATTGGTTTAAATGAAATGGTACATGTTTATTAATTACATTTCCCAGGTGCTTAAATAACTTGTTTCCTAACACACGCTTTGAATAACAGATGGATTCTTTTTTGTTTCTTATTGTAATAAATTGAAAATTCTCACATAGCAACAAAGTATTTTAAACTTTTCCGGTCCCAGATATTTAAATTACTGACGTAACCTGCAAGGAGAGTGGCACCCATCATGTGAAAACGCGTAAGGTAATAACTTATTACGTTTCACTATCAATGTTCAATGATACTACGGTCTTTTTCCATGTAATCCGTCAGTGAAATTAAATGAGATATTAAAGCAGATCGGGTGAGATTAAACACTTAAACAAGATCGTACTTTTCTTTATCGTAAAAATAGAATTTTTTCTGTTCCCGAAAATAAAATGTTTTAGATTTTTTACCTGTTCCACAAAGATATATTTTCTATATGTTTAAAATATTTTTTTATACTTTTAAGAAACATTAAATAAAAAATATTTGAATTGATTAAATTTCATTGGTGAAAATTATTGGGAAGTGAATAATAAAATAAAAAAATTAAATTATAAACAGTTATTAAAATCGTGAACACTTTGGAAAATCTTACTTTATGAAACAGAGGGAATAGTAGTTTCTTCACTCACTTGGAAGTTGGAACCGATCTGGCTGAGAATTATAGACAAGTCCGTATATATGATAAATGTTTAACATAATATTTAAGAAAAAATAGGAGTGTGTTGTAATTAGAAGATTGAAGAATGAATAGTTCTGTGTTTTATTAATCATGACATGAGTTCCTTTATATAAAGATTACAAGTCAATAAAAAATGAAAGTATCCAAAAACCTAAACCAACTAGGATTAGGAAAACTAATAATACATAATAATGGAAATATAACAATTACAAGGAAAATGAAATAGAGTTTCCTTTTCTCCAAAGCATAAGTCGTCTCTCTCTCTCTCTCCTAAGGTCACGGCCGTCTCTCTCTCTCTCTAGGGTTGGGCCGTCTCTCTCTCTAAATGTATGGACCGGTTATGGACCAGGCCGGTTATGGACATCCATCAATTGATTTATAACACTCTCCTTGGATAA
>NC_027753.1:27380672-27383375 GCF_000695525.1 Brassica oleracea var. oleracea
TGGACGTGCAGGAAGGGAGTAATCAAATCGGCCAAGTTTATTACTGAGCCGTAATTGGACCATTTTGATTTTTCCGGTCTTTTCTCATGTCTTCTGACATCGTGTGTACATGGTTAGGAAGTGAACATTTGCTGTCGACCACTCTATACTTTGGTCAGACATGTAGGACTATGGTCCTCGACCAAAAACATCCTCACGGATACTCTCTTTGGCTATTAGCTGCCTATGACGATGTTAAAATGCTGATTGATAGGTAACAGTATGTATGAGTTTTCTCTATACTACCATCGACTATGCACTAATCTGATCGATCCATGTTGAGTCATAGACTTCTTTTATACATGTTCATAACTTGTCTCATGAGTGTCCAGGATCATGACTTGGTCAATGATCATTGTTGTAATGAATTTTACAATCTTATCTAACTATGGCACTGTGGCCAAATACACTCATGAATCTCACATGTGGTCATCGATCTCTATTGCCTTAGGCAATGCCATAATCGTTTTTTACTGCAGTCCTATCCTTATATTGATGTCGTCTCATGACCTCTCTGTCGTGGATCATATCACACACTGAATATACATTAGGTCATGGACTTCGATCACACATTCTTATGGACTGCAACCTATTGGTATCCGATCGAGAAGGATAGATTAAATGTCTCCTCTCAGCCTCACAGCAGCAGAAAACTGTTGTGCTATGTCGGATCCTTATCTAAGGGATCTGATGTTGGATTGGTCTATCCGGAGAACATGCTATCCGAGGTAGCAAGCTGAGGCAATCCGAATTACCTTTCTTTGGGCCGATCTTTCGTTTCCACTAGCCCGTACTACAATCTAGTCGGTCCATGCTAGTGTCACAGATCTGTATAAACCTTTTGACCTCTCTTTAGATTTAGTATAAATTAAACGCAAGGAAATTTCGAATTTCTTTTGTAAATGTGAACTGAATTGGATTGTCCTTATACAATTCCTTTATATAATATATATGCAGCTGCTTTGTTTCAGTCCATGAACAGCTTAGGAACAATGCTGTCCTTTATCCAGTGATCCATATGCCGCTTACTACATCTTTATATGTCAATCTAATTTCTTTCTTATGTCCAGACCTTTGTCAATTTCGAAATTGTGTAGCAGCATCCACCACATAGGAGTTTATCTCCTTATAATCTGTTCCATGGTCTTTGTGAGTATCCTTGTGTAACAAGCTATGATCGAATGCTGTTAGTAGGAAACATGAACACCTTTAGACCTCGTGATCATGTACCATACCTCACGATTTCTTTTCCCTCACAAGACCCATCTATTTGACTGGTTTATATCATGTGGCATTTCTGTATATATGTATGTGGTTTATATCAGGTGGCATTTCTGTATATATGTATGTGGCCAATACGCCTATCTTTCTCTATAGATACTTTAAACCTCATGTTTATCTTTTCAATCTAATCTTTATTCTTTATGAGTACTCTTTCGTGGGTTCTGATCCTCGTTTATATCTTTATGTTCAAGGGCTACTCTCTTATGTACAAATATATATTTATGTGTCGATACTTAAATATGGTTCCATTGTGTTCCAGACATGATCTAATCGATTTGAGATTTCATTATCCAGGACCTTTGTTACCTAGTAGCTTGGCGTCCCAAACTACATGGAGGTTCCTTATCTTATGAAACACTTTGGTCTATCTTGTATAGACTCTGTAGCAACTTGACTGTGTCTCTTTCTAGGACATCAAATTTCGTTTGGTGCTAAGCTGGTTATGACTTAGTCATTCTTTTCTTTTCTTTTCGGGCCAGTGTCTGGCATCTCGATTAGCTAGCTATGTATAATCTTTTCTTTCTTTAGACGTCTATAATTCTAATCTGGGGATCTTTGCCAAGACAATGATGGTTGATACCATTCTGTTTCTTATCATTCTTTACTCTTTACCAGCTTATAGCTTTCTCCTTTTAATGTTGGATAGTCGGATTCATTGATCATGCAATCCGTGCACCTGGCCACTTTCTGATAACCCATATTTGGCTCAAGGTCTCTTAGAAGTCGTGTGAGAAAGTCATACTCTTATCCAACATATATTCTCAATCCTCTTCTGAGGTTCCATCTTAGACGGCACATATGTCTGTGGTGGTTTATTCAAAGTGTCTTAAAATGGTGTATGTCTGGTTTATGACCCAAATTCAATTTGAGATGGGAAAATCTATGCTCACATATATGGCCTGATATATTTTTACTTTATATACATGTAAATCCATGATGTCCCTAAGCTTTAGGATGGATGTCTGATCCTTATAAGTAATGGACTGCACGGCCAAGCCGTTTATATCATGGTTATAGACCATGGTTCACAAATTTGTTCACGAATTTGTAGTATTGATCATGTATCACGGGTTTATTCTCTCTCCCCCTCATGAACAAACTATAATTTCGTGATGATTAGGACAATAAAGCCTAATGAGTTTCCCTTTGTGTACATGTTTCACAACGTGAGATCTTATGGGATAACTCTTTGTGTCTTCTCAATATCAATCTTTGCATCAAGTTTAGACTAGGATGGCTAATCCGGTCTTGCCATAAAGTGTATAATTTTCGTGGGATATATCAGTATGATCACCACGGCTCTTGCCTCTTATCATACTGATCTATAGCATAGTTTTGATCAGTAGATTACATAGGTATAGTCTTGACCACTTTCTTAAA
>NC_027753.1:27384032-27387336 GCF_000695525.1 Brassica oleracea var. oleracea
TCTCATCTCACTATTTCTTTTTAGCAACTGATTATTCTGCTCAGTTAGTAATAGGCATGAGAGCATATCATTATAGGTGGTGAAACCTTTTTCTCTATAGATATGTTGTAACAATAGATCTCTTGGATCGGCTGTGAGGATGGTCTTTTCCAGTAAATCCTCCTCTGTTACCACTTCACCACATAGTCTCAGTTTGTAAACGATTTTGGACAAAGCAAAATGATATTCATCCACAGACTCAAAGTCCTGGAATCTGAGACTCATCTATTCATGCCTGACCTTTGGTAATAATATTATTGTGTATCTTGATTTTAATTTTGTCCAAAGGTCACGAGGATTCTCAATATTTAGGTACTGATTTCTTAGATCCTTAGTGAGATGATGGCGCATAATTGTTATGACCCTATACTTTTCACTTTCAGTTGCATAATTACCCTGAATAATGCTCCTACCGAGTCCTCTCGATTTCAGGACAACTGAAGTGTTCATTGCCCATTCTAGATAATTATTTCCAGGGAGATTTAGAACAACATAATCCAAGGGCTCAAATCTCGGCATCTGAAACCATATTTTCAATCAATTCATGATTTAGGATGCAACCAATTCAAAATAATCAGTGCATATGATTTCATAAGTTTCTCGACCAAAACACTTTACTACTCGATCATGGTGCGAAACAAGTCGAGAATGCTAGGTCTATATGTGATGCTTAGGCCACACGGCCATGTAATGTGATACAACGATCCTAGAGATTGGTTCATGAGATGTGCAAGCAAGGTTACACGACCTTTCAGATATGGTGTCTCTCTAGGCCACACAGCCAAGCTATGATGCATTAAGCCACACGGCTTTCAATCACATGATGCAAACAATGTGATCTATCAAGGGCACAAGGCCGCGAGTATGAACAATGCATCAGAATGGTTAGGCCACACGGCCGTTCGGTATGGTTCATAGAAAAATCACACGGCCACAACAGAATATAATGCAAACAAGGATAATCAATTTAGATGCATTCAATCTTATCATTCAGTTGCATATCAATCAGGGTTTACCAATTTCAAGGTTGGTAATATACGGCTAGATTTTAGGGTTACAGAATCAGAGTAACCTAGCAACCTAACTCTCATGCAATACATAATCAATCATAAACCTCAAATCAATCATTCAAATTTTAAGCAATATGAGATTTAAGGTTTCAAAGCCTTTAGGAATTTAAAACGAGATTTAGGGTTTTAATCATTTAAGTGGCCAATTTTATCAACATGAGGCTAAGGGTTTCAAGGCCTTAAGATTTTAGTTTCGAGATTCAATCAATCTATTAATCTTAAAACTCAGATCATCAATCACTCAATCAAGCAAGAAAAATTTAAAATCGATTTCAAGCTTTAGGGTTTTAGGGTTTTCGATTCCAAGATTTAGGGTTTTCATAATTCAGATCAGAACAATCAATCAACATGTTCTAATGGAATCGATTTCAATCTAGTGATTATAAGATGATCAGGTTTAGGTTATACCAATTTTTAGGGTTTATCAAGAACATTGGATTTCCATAATAATGGATTAGGGTTTTATGGTTTGATCATTATGTTCTTAGATTAATCGGTATACCTTTATTTGTAGGGTTGAAACCTGACCACCAAAAAGAACGGATGAACCTCGAGCTGCACACGGACGGACGCGAGCTGGTTGTCGTCGGATGCGAGCTTAACGGGACGGGACGCGTCTGCTTCCTATCGGGTTTGCAAGCAGCTGATCGGGATTGTGAGCTGGTTGATCGGGAACACAAGCTGGCTGTGATGCGAACGGAAGCTGAGGTCGTCTAGGATCAGGAACACCTTAGGGATGGAGCTGATCGGTTGCTGACGAGCTGGAACGCGAGCTAGGACGAATTAGGGTTCGTCGGGATTAGGTTAAAGTCGCCGGCTAGGTTAGGTTTAAGGGATTGGCGATTTTAGCTTAGATTGCAGATAACAATCGTGCTGATTATGTGTTGTAATTAGAAGATTGAAGACTGAATAGTTATGTGTTTCACTACAAGAAAAAGGGGCTATTGTTACAATTTTTTGAGACTAAAATTTTCAGTCACATATTTGTGACATAATAGAAACTATTTTGTTACTTATATTTTACGTTACAAAAAATTACCTTCTTCGTCACAATATCATGACTGGTTTTTTTGTAACAAAATGTTGTCACAATTAGTGACATATATAAGACGAAAATAAACGTAATAATTGTCGTGACAAAATGGTGACTACGTTTAAATATAAGCCACGATTTGCTTCTGCTTGGCAACCTTACGATCTCATGTTCAACCATGGAGACAAAATGCAAACAACTCATGTCAGACTCGTCAACATGGCTGCTAGATACTCCGGCGCGTCTCACCACATGACCTCCAAGCCTCCAACTTGACTAATCTAATTCCACAATCCTTACAGTTCACTTGTTTTTAGCTTGCGATAGGTTCTGATCGAACAGAGGAAGTCTATAGAATGCTGGTGAGTTAAGAGACCTCTGTGATGGAGATAGCATTGAAGTGGGTGCTACTTGAATGTGCTCATAAACCATAAGTAATGCCTTAGCCACATCTACAATAAGTCTCAGTTTGGTTCTCCCATGATTCAGACCCCACACAAATGTAGAACCAAGACCATAGGCTCACCAACCCATATACCAAAGTTGCGATAAAAGTTTTGAATATACCTTTAAGAAGCTTGGCAAGGATGAAGAAAATAACACATCAGATCGAAGTTATTGATCCAAAGTCTCCAGGTGGGGATAAATAATTTTGATTACCAAAAAAGGATGAATTGTTTTCGTTTTTTTTGTCAACATAAATTATTTTCCTTATTAAAAAAGAAACGTTGTTTGAGACAAGGAATTTCACGATAAGTACAAAACTAAAAGGAATAAGTATATTTTACATATATACATATTATTTAATTAATAGGTAAGGACTTGAACTAATCCAGCATCTTCATAAACGTGAGCTTTTTTTATAAGTTTAAGTCGTGAACTAATTACCAGGTAAGGACGGCAACTAATCCATCGTGTTATTCTTTTGAAGTTTTATACCGATATAACCGTGATTCTTTAGCTTTCGGTGATTTATTGATGTATGATTGATGATTATATTTTTTCTATGTCTACGTTTTTGATTCTTTGTTGAAACAAACCCTACTATAATTTTTTTTGTTTTCAGATTGTTTTAATGTCGTCTACTAACGATATTAAATTTATAAGACGGTGGATGTATGAAAGAATCGATCATACAAATAATCAAGTTTCAGAAGGATTT
>NC_027753.1:27387436-27388990 GCF_000695525.1 Brassica oleracea var. oleracea
CACTCAAAAGTTGATCAATAGGCATTTTCCACCCAAAAGGTGTTTGAAGAAATGCCCGAGACAACTTTCCTAGGCTTTTAGTATACTTTGCCAAAGATATTTGTTGTTAAAGGTGCTAAGATAACTAATAGACTTGTTAGTAATGATTGCTTTCACATTATTCAACCAAACACATTTGATGTTTGAGATATGTTAGCAAATGAGCATTCATCTAGACATAGAGCTTGTTTAGAATTGTGTCTAGGCTTAAGGTCGATAGTTTGATTGATCATTTGCCATCTTTAGTTCGATACTTGATCACCCAAGGTCTAATCCCTATGCCCATGAGTTCTATTTTCCCTTAGTCCAGAAAGTATCATTCTATAATTGCTTTCTAGTATTAGTAGTACTTTAAAACCCATCTAAATCATTGGTTGCACTTAGATTATGTGAGTAATTGCATTCTCGATGCTTTGATATCCCTTAGAATTGGTTCGACAATCTTTTATACTACATCATTTGTCTTAAGAGCCTTGAAAACTCCTAACATCATCATCCACGCTCGACATTTTCTGTTATAAATTACCTTCATAGTTGTTTATATAAGGGTGTTCAAAAAGAGTTATTTATATACGTTTTTTTTTTGGGTAAAATGTTAAATAAGTTGTTTATATGCGTTGTTTACATTAGATAACATTTCATAGATATTTATAGCGGGTAAGTTAAAGTTCTCCACGTTCTTCTAACGTCTTCAACTAGCTACAACTAATGAAGTTTTTTCTTTCACGACTTATGAAGTTTTTACCCCGGTTCACTTAGCTCGTGGATCTCAATCCGACGATGATGTGTTAATTATGAGGTATAAAGACTACTAAGTATGCAATCTAACTATGTAATCACTACGTGATTTTTTCTATGTTTTATCCTTACTCATTCGGTATCGGAAATGATGGTTCAATAGATCACTGATCATTTTGTTTTTCCATTCTAGTTGGAACGTTTTCTAACACCTTCAACCATTGAATCAGCGGTATTCTGACGGACATTCCGACGGAAAATGAAATCTTCGGAATATCCCGAGGAATTTTCGAGGATATTCTGAGGAAACTCAAAATTTGGGTTCCTCGGAATTTCCTCGGAATATACCGACGGAATTCCGAGGAAATATCAATTCGTCGAAATATTCTTATGGAATACCGAGGAAAAATGTATTCATCGGAAAAAACCGATGAATTCCGAGGAAATATTATAGCCGTTAGAGAGCCGTTGGGGGATTTTAAAAATTATGAGGAAATTCCGACGAACTAGCCGTTGGCGTCGGAATTCGGCGTCGGAATTCCGTCGGAATTTCCTCGGTCTGTCGGCAGCATTTCAACTATAAATACAAGCACCCCTCTTCCTCTTCATTCACTCCATATCTTCATCCTCCCTCTTACTCTCTTTACACACGAAATTGATTCATAAAAAACATATATTCTTCAAATTATTTTCGTTCTTGGATCGATCGACCTCATTTGGATCCGAACACGAGATTGCTTACGGAAGAATACCAACGAGGTATAACCGAATTCATGG
>NC_027753.1:27391656-27393308 GCF_000695525.1 Brassica oleracea var. oleracea
ATCTGGTGATGATGACTCGGAAACAGACTAGCATCGACTTTTTTTCTGTTTTTTTAATAGAAATACCGATGAAATTCCGAGGGAAGATAGGTTTTCCTCGGAATACTTTTTTCTCGGAATTTCCTCGGAATATTCCGACATAATTCCGAGGAAGATAAGGGTTTCCTCGGAATTCCCTCGGTATATTCCGAAGAAATTCCGAAGAACTAAGGGTTTTTAACCGAAAACAACGTTTTACGGATTGAATAACACATATATAACCTTCATTAAGTGTCTTAACCAGATTATGAAGTCAAACTTTGGTGTTTTACCCAATAACAAACACTTTTACGATTGCATGAACGAAAACCACACAACATAAGAGAAACACGTATACACTTTAATAAACGGTAAAATGAATACTTACAATTATTTTTGAAATTTTGTTATTTCATGGTTTATGATCATCTATACAAAGAATCCTCAATGGTATGCATTACAATTGTATAAGAAACGAAATACGACAAAAAAATCGATGTTTTGAAACCACAAACCCTTTTTCCTCGGAATTTACTCGGAATATTCCGACGGAATTCCGAGGAAGATAAGGTTTCCTCGGAATTCCCTCGGAATATTCCGAGGAACTAAGGATTTTTCACCGGGTAAACTAAGCCGCCAAATATTTCGCGAAAATTGAATTAATTGTTTCAGAGGAAATTCCTACGGAAATTCCGACGGACATTTTCCGTCGGACGCCTCATATTATTAGGTCAAACCAGATCTTCTTCCCCATTTCTCTCTTCCTCTCTCTCCGCCGAATCCAACTCCGCCCAAGCTCTCTCTCTCTCGCGACTCCTCTCCGGCTCAAGCTCTCTCTCTCTCCCGCGACTCCTCTCCGGCTCAAGCTCTCTCTCTCTCGCGACTCCTATCCGGCTCACACTCGACTCTCTCTCGCGACTCCTCTCCGGCTCACGCTCTCTCTCTCGCGACTTATCATGTATGAACATTTATAGATTAGATTAGATTAGAATATGTTAGATTTGTTAGGTTTTTAAGTAGATTTGATGATTATGGGATGATATTTATAGATTTTTGTTAAGGTGAATGGTAGGATTGTGTAAAATCGAATTTCATTATGGTATTCACTTGATTTGAGATTTTTTTTTAGTTTTTATTAGTTTTTATGAAAACGTTTTTTGTATATTAAACTATTTTTTATTTATTAAAACTATTTTTTGTAATTATTTAACATTTTTAATATTATTAAAACTATTTTTTGGAATTTTCTAAACTATTTTTTATTTATTAAAACTATTTTTTCTAATTATTTAACATTGTTAGGTTTTTAAGTAGATTTGATGATTATGGGATGATATTTATAGATTTTTGTTAAGGTGAATGGTAGGATTGTGTAAAATCGAATTTCATTATGGTATTCACTTGATTTGAGATTTTTTTTTAGTTTTTATTAGTTTTTATGAAAACGTTTTTTGTATATTAAACTATTTTTTATTTATTAAAACTATTGTTTTGTTATTATTAAACTATTTTTTATTTATAAAACTTTTTTTTGAAAAACTATTTATTTATTTGTGATTCAAAACTATTTTTTAAATATGTTTTTTTTATTTATTAAAATTATTAGAACTAATTTTTAAATATGTTTTTTTTTA
>NC_027753.1:27394668-27399439 GCF_000695525.1 Brassica oleracea var. oleracea
CGGCTCAGTTGAAGGACAAAGATGATCGCATATCTTTGTTGGAGACCCAGATGACGACTCAACAGGCGGGCTATGAGGCACAGAAGATGCTGAACTAGCAAATGATGGAGATGATGCAGAGGATGTACCCGAACGAGGTGTTCCCGAACGTGGATGACGAGTATTTTTTTTTTTTCAAAAACTCGGAATGTTTTACTTTTATTTGTACAACTTTGAATATTATCTAATATGTTTTTTTCTATTTTAATTTTAATTTTATATTTTCGAATTTAAATTTCAAAAATTTTTATTTTTAAAAAAAAATTAATTAATTTTGAAATTCCGAGGAAATGAACCCTCGGAAATTTCCGACGAACGCTTCCTCGGAATTTTCCGAGGGAAAACTTCCTCGGAATATACCGACGGACATGTTCCTCGGAATTTTCCGAGGGCTCCGTTCCTCGGAAATTCCCGATGAAAGTTCTGAGGAACATTTCGTCGGAATTTCCGAGAATTAGACCATCGGAAATTTCATCGAAATATCTCGAGGAAGTTCTCCCTCGGTATATTTCGAGGACCTTTCCGACGAACTAATGGTCTTTGGAGTTTCCTCAGAAATTCATTTTCTCGGAATTCAGTCGGAATTTTCCGATAAAAAATGAATTTCCGAAGAGTTATTTCCGAGGACTTGTTTCGTTGGTATGTCATCGGAATAACGTTATTCTGACGACATACTGATGATTTTTTCCTTCAGTATGCGGCTGTTTTCTTGTAGTGTATCCATCAACGTATAACATGGATTAAAATGATATAGCTGCACGTGTACAACATATACATCTAATCTTTTAAAATAATAATTTCTAGCTTGCACAAATTCTTTGACCAGGAAATCTAGATTTTCCCCCCATATAATTGTAAAACTGTGTTAACCTAATTGAAAATCACGAAACACGACAATTAAAATTTGGGTTCCAACAATAATAAAAGTATTTATAGTAGTCGTGATGATTTTACGTAACATGAATCATAAATCACCTGCATTTAAAACATTCAATTTTGAGCTGGAGTACACTGAAGCAGTACCAATATAACCGGCTAATCTACAATTTTGTTAATATACGTTGGCATCTTCCACTTGGAAGTCAATGGAATTTTTTTTTTTGGATTTCAAAAGTGCCCTAATCTAAAAAAAAAATGAGTATGCACATTCTCGGATTGAGATATACTATTGCTTAACCAATCTTTTCTCGGACGCTAAACTCATTATCTTGAAAAAAGGTAACTACAAAGTAAAATATTTATGCAAGTCTGACACAGTTGGTGAAATTGCTCAAAACAACATTTCCACTATTTCTTTTTCAACATTGGTACATTATTATATAATCTCTACCTACAACATATACAATATTTATGAAAAAATTTATGGACAATTTCACAATAAAACTCTTCCCATAACGCTCAGATAGACAAACGGTTTAAATTGTATGACATCTTTGATAGAGATGCTCTCTATGCAGCACACGACCACAATAAATGTACATTCTCCCTCTACAACATACAACTACAGCAAACAGTTTTACCTACGATACTATGAAACTTCAGATAAATTTACATCCTATAATACATGAAATTACATCTTCCAAAAATTAAACCACTGTGTAAAAACCTATAAATCTTGACAGATAAACCATGGTGTTTTCACCACTAAAAATTGATTTAACAAAACATATAGTTGATACAAAAATTTAAACAGTCTAAAGATGATAGTAAATATCAGAGGGTCGAATATTTTTTGTGACTACAAAAATGTCAAATGTCCACTAACTTGTTTTACGAAAGTGAATAGTTTTTTTGAACTTCAAAAAACATATTGTTCATATAATAAAATCAGTAGGACAATTTTAGGAATCAAATGCTCATATACTCTCCCCGGATAAAAAAAATCCCATATGCACTACCTTTTTTAATTTTTTTTATTTATTTTTAATTTGTCAAAAATACCAAAACCCCTAAAACATATATATCTATTTACTAACTCTGCCATTATTATTTTAAACCTAACATTATTCTCTCTATCACAAATCTAAACTTACATCTTTCTCTTCTTCTCTCTATTTTTTTTTTCTCTCAAATTTCTTCATCTTCTTCTTCTTTGAAATCTATGGAAATTTCTTCTGCTTTTTCTATGAATCTTCATTGATTTTTCTTCATCCTACGAAATTTGTTCTTCTTTTTTTCTCCTTCTCAGATCTTTTATTCTTCTTCGAAATTTGTTCCCCTTCTCTTCTCCTCCTCCCCATATATCTTCTTCTTCTTCTTCGAAATATGTTCTTTTTCTCCTTCCCAGGTCCCAAATCTCATTTTCTTCTTCGAAATATGTTCTCCTTTTCAGATATGTTTCTTCTTCACAATATGTTCTCAGTCTCTTCGGTTTTACCTTTTCTCTTCAACTTCTTCTTCTTTTTTGATTATCTGTCAATTTTTTCTTCTTCTTATTGTTGGAATGAAAAACTTTATAAAGATGGAGAAAGTGTTTAAGTGTTTGAAGAGAAAGAACCTTTGTGAAGAATAAAGATTTTATAACTTAGAAGAAGATTTTTATTACTTGTTACAAACTTGAATACTTCTTGGTGATACAAAATGAAAGGGGAGTGGATGTATTTATAGCCTCCAAAATACAAAATATCTTACATATTTTAATCCTAAATCTAGAGAATTCTACCATAATATCTAAGATTTTTTTATTATAATTATCTAGATAATTCTATGAGAATATCTAGATTTTTATTCTAAGGATGGGCTAAGTTTTGGATCAAATGTGATCCAAATCAAATTTAGCTTTCAACACCCCCTCTTAAACTTGATTTGGTTACTCCGAGTAAACTTCTCATCTTGATGAAGTCTTCTCGCTTGAGTGGCTTGGTGAAGATATCAGCTACTTGATCATTTGTCTTCACATACTTCAATTGCACATCCATCTTGGTAACACATTCTCTTATGTAGTGATAACGAGTATCGATGTGCTTACTCCGATCATGGAAGACTGGATTCTTCGCCAATGCTATTGCCGACTTGTTATCCACAAAGATCTTCATTGGCTCCTCTTGTGGTAGGTTTAGCTCCTTTAGCAAGTTTCGTAGCCAAATAGCATGGCAAACACATGAAGTAGCTGCCACATACTCCGCTTCACAAGTAGAAAGAGTGACAATTGGTTGCTTCTTTGACATCCATGTGAAAGAGGTTTCTCCAATGAAAAACACGAAGCCACTTGTGCTTTTCCGGTCATCTACATCTCCACCCCAATCGCTATCGCTATATCCAACAAGCTTGTAATCTTTAGAGAAAGAGTAGTACAAGCCAAAGTTGATAGTACCTTTGATATAGCGTAGGATCCTCTTAGCTGCCTTGAAATGAGTTGTTGTTGGATGCTCCATGTATCGACTAACCACTCCAACTGCGTGTAGGATGTCGGGCCTTGTGCACGTTAGATAGCGTAAGCTTCTAACTATACTCTTAAAGAGTGTTGGATCCACACTCTCTCCTTCTTCTTCCTTTGATAACTTGACTCCACATTCCATTGGCGTGCAAACTGGATTTGAGTCATCCATCTTGAACTTCTTAAGCACCTCTTTAGCATAGCCTTCTTGAGTAATGAAGATTCCATTTTCTTCTTGCTTTACTTCAAGTCCAAGGTAGTATGACATCAATCCAATGTCAGTCATCTCGAGCTCCTTTGTCATCTCCATCTTGAAATCTTCAAACATAATCGGATTGTTGCCAGTGAATATCAAGTCATCAACATATAAGCATGCAATCAATATATCATTGTTTTGAGTTTTGATATAAAGTGCATGCTCATATGGACAATTGATGAAGCCTTTCTCCTTGAAGTACTTATCAATCCGAGTGTTCCACGCTCTTGGTGCTTGCTTTAATCCATAAAGCGCCTTCTTTAGCCTTAAGACTTTGTCTTCTTCTCCTTTGACTATGTAGTCTTGTGGTTACTCAATGTAGACTTCTTCCTCAAGGTCTCCATTTAAGAAGGCTGATTTGACATCCATTTGATGTATCCTCCAACACTTTTGGGCTGCCAATGAAATGATTAGTCTAACAGTTTATAAGCGAGCAACTGAAGCAAATACTTCATCATAGTCGATCCCGACTCTTTGACTATAGCCTTTTGCCACCAATCTTGCCTTGTACCTTTCAACTTCTCCTTTAGAGTTCTTCTTTGCCTTGTACACCCACTTCACACCAATTGCCTTGTGTCCATTTGGAAGTGAAGCTAACTCCCATGTATCATTCTTTTGAATCGACTTGATTTCCTCATCCATTGCACTTCTCCATGACTTCTTTTCTTGGGCTTCTTCAAAGTTCATAGGCTCACAATCCGCAAATAGATAAAATAGAGTAAGATTGTCTTGATTTTCGGTTACCTCGTAGATGTCTTGTAGACTTCTAAAACGTGGAGTCCTTTCACTTGAGCTTTCATCTCCTTGAGAACTTGTTGTTGGTGAAGTTGGTGGTGTAGCTGGCTCTTCTCTCGGTTGCTCCACATTCTCTTCTTCAAAGGATGGAAAGAAGTTGTAGTCTTCATTATTTGATCTCCAATCCCATTCTCCTTCTTCATCAAAGATGACATTCCGACTAATGATTGTCTTATTTGTTTCAGGATTGTAGAGCTTGTAGCCTTTGGAGTTAGCGTCATACCCAATGAAGATATACTTTTCACTTTTATCATCTACTTTGCTCCGCTTCTCGTCTGGAACATGAGCATGAGCAATGCTTCCAA
>NC_027753.1:27401148-27407991 GCF_000695525.1 Brassica oleracea var. oleracea
GAAGCCTTTCTCGACTATCTCCCACACATCATGTGCTCCTAGGATAGCCATCAGCCTAAGACTCCAATTGTCATAGTTGCTCTTAGTGAGAAATGGAACTTGGAAGGGAACACCATTGTTTGCCATCATCAAAAGGAACTTGTAGCTCTGATACCACTTTGTTGGAATGAAAAACTTTATAAAGATGGAGAAAGTGTTTAAGTGTTTGAAGAGAAAGAACCTTTGTGAAGAAGAAAGATTTTATAGCTTAGAAGAAGATTTTTATTACTTGTTACAAACTTGAATACTTCTTGGTGATACAAAATGAAAGGGGAGTGGAGGTATTTATAGCCTCCAAAATACAAAATATCTTACATATTTTAATCCTAAATCTAGAGAATTCTACCATAATATCTAAGATTTTTTTATTATACTTATCTAGATAATTCTATGAGAATATATAGATTTTTATTCTATGAGAATATATAGATTTTTATTCTAAGGAGGCGGAGGATATTTCTAGAATTTGGGCTAAGTTTTGGATCAACACATGATTAACCCAATAATGTTTGATCTAAATCAAGTTTACTTTTCAACACTTATGTGATTTTCTTTCCTTTTGCTTCAGTCCTGTAAAACGAATATATGAAAAATGAAAAAGTACAACTACAACCCAAAAATAAAGTTTTACCAAGTTGTATAAATGTTCGTGTACAAATTTGTAAAGCTGTAGAACTTGGTTAAATTAGGTACAAAATTTTACCAAGTTGTACCTCGACAATAGTACAACTTAGTAAAACATTGTATATAGAACCCAATAAACTGTAAAACATTGTAAAATTGTATAATTAGGTAAAAATTTAAAATTTGGTAAAACTTGAGAACTTTGTAAAACTTTACGACGATTATTGAGATCTAAAAATTTGAAATTTGCAAAAAAAATACAATTTGAAATTTGATTTGGAAGGAAAAACAGAAAGGGTAAAATTATACTTTTATTATTTCATTAAAGGTACGAGAGTAGTATGTAAATTCATTAAGAGTATACGAGATTACTTTTTATCTATTAAGAGTATTGGTATGGAATAAGTTTAATCATAAGTAGTAGTAATACCTTAGGGTCAATCTAATCTCTAGGTAATTTCAATCAATAAGAATGCAAGCCATACAACTCAATCTAAGTGCAATGAATGAATTCAAGTTGATAAGTAACAAGATTTAATCTGAGCAAGGCAATATCTAAAGCTTTCAATCAATTGTTCAAATGAGAACCCATGGGCTAAGGCAATTGATCCAAGTCAATTAGTTTCCAAGTTAAGGTGTTAATAAGCAATCACAAGTTCCTATAGGCCTAGTACACCAATAAAAATCAATCATTTCCTAAGGTAGAGATCCATGTGCTCATGAGTTAAACATCAATTCCCATTGGTTTAAATCGTTCAAGCATGCATTATGTTCAAGTCTACTAATAGGCCTGGGCATATTTCCTGGATCCGAAGATCCGAACCGGTATTTACCCGAAAAATCGGGTTTTGGATCGGGTTCGGGTAGAGGAAAATACCCGATCAGATGATGTTTTAAATTTGGTCGGGTACTGGGTCGGATACGGGTTATATCTGGGATCCATACAGGTATCCGACTAGACCCGAGTTAAAGCTTAGTTAAGTTACCCCTAGTAGACTAACCCGAGTTAATGAAAACTACCCAGTGCCCACGCCTTATGCGATTTCGATTTCCAAAACACTACCTTCTCTTGATTCTTGTATCAGCCGTTTCTTCTTCCCGACAGACCCAGCCATTGCGATTTCAGATGCTCTTCAGCTGCTTATTAAAAGAGAATAGATGAATTTCGGAACCATATCTCAAATTCATTCTCTTTCTTTGCTTCTGAGTCATCGAGAAACATATCTCAAGTAAGGATCTATTTTTTGTCTTTGATCATTGATTGTGTTTCCGTTAATTGATTTAGGTTAGTTAATTGATTTGCATTCCCAGGCCTAGTCGATGTTCTGAGTTGTGATTGAAATTGTTTTGTCGATTTGTTGTGCTTGAAATTGATTTTTTTTTCTTTCTAGAATTGGGATTGAAATCGATTTGTTATATAGAGTTGAGATTGAAATCAATATTGTTATCAGTATGTAACATACTGTATGTTCTTATTGATATGTTATTGTAATTGGTCTTCTCTTATTGATGTTATTTACTCTTTTTATTTATATATGGATTCTTCACCATTGCCGGCAAACATTGACTCTGAGACAGAGAATGGAGTTCAGGAAACCCAAGGAGAGATAGCACGCCGTGATAGGAATGGGAAAAGGAAGGTTTGTTCAAGAGGTAGCTCTCGGCCAGCAGCAAAAAAGCAGTCAGGCACAAGATCAGACGTCTGGAAACACTACACAAGAACAGAGGACGACCGTGACAAGTGCAGATGCAACCATTGTCAGCGTGTCTTCGGCTGTGCGTCTTCACAAGGAACTTCCAACCTTAGGAAGCATCTACTCTCCTGTAAGTCTCACTTGGCGTGGAAACAGAGCCAAGCTCCTGATTCAACTGTGATTACGAATGATGGAGGTCTGACAAATGCAAAAGTTTCTGAAGCTGTGTTTAGAGAGGCGACTAATGAGCTTCTAGTGTTGGGTGAATTGACACTTTCTTTCACTGAAAGTGTTGCTTGGAGACACTTCTGCGATCGGGCTGGTCTGTACAAACCTCATTCAAAAAGGACTGCAACCAGGGACATTGTCCAGATGTATGTGAGAAAGAAGGAGGCTCTGAAGAATTGGTTTAAGGTCAGTAAGCAGAGGGTTTCACTTACCACAGACATTTGGACATCAAATCCTACTGGAGCGAGCTACATGGTGGTGTCTGCTCATTTTGTAGATGATAGTTGGCAGCTAAGGAAGCTTATCATCGGGTTTAAGCATGTATGTGATCACAGAGGCCAGACGATTGCTACTGTTCTTCTTGAGTGTTTGGCTGAGTGGGCTATAGAGAAGGTGTTCACCATCACGGTTGACAATGCAACAGCTAACACATCTGCCCTTCAAAAGTTTCAAAGGGAGTTCATCTTGCTTAGCGATGAAGCATTGGTGTTGGATGGCAGCTTCATACATATGCGGTGTGCAACTCACATTATCAACTTGGTTGTGAGAGATGGTCTATAGGATATTGATGGGAACGTGGGCGAAACGTAATGCGGTGCAGTATGTGAGGTCTTCTACTCAGAGACAGAAGTCATTTCAGCTGAGAGTTGAGTCGGGAATATGACTCCAGGCAGTTTACCTTTGGATATCAAAACGAGGTGGAATTCTACTTATCTCATGCTTTAGAGAGCTATCAAGTACAAGGTTGCTTTTGATAAAATGGAACAAGAAGACCGGCTCTACAATGACTTCTTTAACGAAGTTGAGAATGGGAACAAAAGGATTGGACCTCCTGCTACTGTTGATTGGAATGCAGTGGAGAGGTTAGTGAAGTTTCTTATCATCTTCTACAACTCTACATTAGTTGTCTCCGCTTCCACATCAGTCTATTTTCACAAGTGTTATGGTGAGTAGTCACTATAGATAGGAACCTGATACGGTTGAGTCAGAGTCTAGATAATGAGTTGAGAAACAAGGCTGATGGCATGAAGACAAAGTTTGATAAGTATTGGGGTGGCATGAAGAATGTCAACAAGATGGTTATTGTTGCTTCTATGTTTGATCCTACCAAGAAAATGCAGTTTACAAAGCTATGTTTTGAGAAGCTCTACGGCAAAGAAACACATGCGGCTAAGGAGATGTATCGGTCGGTTTACAGTGTCTTGACTGATATGTTCAAAGAATACAGTCTTCGCTTGAGGAGAGAGTCAACTGCTGGACCATCATCACAGTCTACTCAAACATCGTCATCAAATGGAGAAGATCAAGAACAGGAGCAAGTGTTAGGTGAAGACATTGAAAAAGCAATGGATTTGGTTGATGATCTCGGTTATGAAAGGATGGACTTTGCTTATACTGCAATGGTTGCTGAAACAGGAGTTGAAGAAGCAAGGGATGAGCTAGAGCTGTATTTGAAAGAGAAGGTAGAGAATCCCAAAAACTTTCTTGGAACAGAGTATGATGTGTTGTCTTGGTGGAGGCTTAACTGTCAGAAGTATATGGTCTTAGCAGAGATGGCCAAAGATTTATTTGCAATGCAAGTCTCCTCTGTTGCATCTGAGAGTGCTTTCAGCACCAGTGGTCGACTGATTGATCCGTTTAGGAGTTGCTTGACACACTACATGATTGAAGTCTTGATGTGCACAGAGCAATGGATGAAGGTTGATATCAATATGTGTGAGAGACGTGTTACCAATGCTCAAATGATAGTTGAGGTTGAGCTACATGACAAGCTAGAGAAAG
The DNA here is from genome assembly GCF_000695525.1 of Brassica oleracea var. oleracea. NCBI lineage: Eukaryota > Viridiplantae > Streptophyta > Magnoliopsida > Brassicales > Brassicaceae > Brassica > Brassica oleracea. The sequence goes on from NC_027753.1 coordinate 27,405,516, forward strand.
GTACATTCTCTTCTTTCTTTTTAAATATTGCTTCATATTTACGTGTCTTAAGATAAGTAGTAACATATTCTTGTGATATTTGTAGAGTTTGATACTCTCAACCTAGTCTAGAAGAATGTATGCAAGTCGGGGAAGATGGAGACGAAGGGGAAGAAGAAGGTGGTCCGAAGACTGAAGTTATGTTGTTGCTTGCTTTGTTGTTGGACGGATTCTATGGTTTTTTTTCCATTGTCGGATGCTATGTTTTTTTTCATTGTCGGAAGCTATGTTTGTTTCATTGTCTCATGCTATGTTTGTTTCAAATCTGATGGATGCTTTGTTTTTTTCTTTTTGGAGTTGAAACTTTGGCTTTTGTTATATGGTTTACGGTTCTATCGGTTATTTCGGTTCTTTAAGATGATTTTTTGGTTCTATCGGATTAAATGGGTTGCTAATACACTAGAACCAAACTGAAGCCGTTAATTGTTTGGTTACTTCGGATGTAACCGGATCCGAACCGGAACCGACAAGTACCGAACCGTATCCGAACCGAAATTTTAAATTATCCGAACGGTACCATTTTCTCTAGTTCCGAAATATCTGAAATCCGAAAAATTCGACCCGGATCCGAACCGGTTATCCGAATGCCCAGGCCTATCTACTAACCATCTAGCAATTCTAACATCAAATACCTTTGGTTATTCAAGCGAGAGCAATATCAAATTCAGTCAAGCATTTTTTTAACAAACACTTTCGGTGCATAAAATAACTTAATATCAATATGAAAATGTTCAAGTCAAATCAAGCATTAAAAACACTTATTAAGCATAGAAACTAAGAGATTGAACATTAAAACCTTATAATAACCCTAGATCTATCTAACCCATGGATTCAAAAGAAGTTTACTCACAAATCACCATGGTAAACCTTAAACCATTGGTTGATTTAAGACAAATCATGTTCAGAAGCAAGTTTAATCACAAAGGAATAAGATGAAAGGAGACTAAAGTTTGAATATTTCACTAAAATAGCAATATGTTTTGAGATAAAAACAAGACAACTTCCAAGATTATATTTAAGAAGTATATATAGTAGCTAGAAAAACGAGGGTTCAATGGTAAAAATGTCTGGTCAAACTTCGAGTGTTGATTTTCTGAATGGTCGCAGCGGCATAAAGAAACCGCTGCACCAATCCGCTGTAAACTCTCTAGCGGCTTCCTGGGGTCGTTAACTGGCTGCTGGGTAAGTACAAGAAACCGTTAGGACACTTAGAACATACAAGCTACTTCATTTTCTTTGCACAGCTTGACAACACCGCTGATATAAGGCCGATATCGGGCTGGCACTTGGCTCCATTTCAAACGGTATGAGGATACCGCTGCAAGATGCCGCTGGGACACTTAGTCTCCTTGGTTTTGTCGCTTGAACGTTTGCAGCGGCCTGTCGACGAGGTCATTAGGCTGCTGTGAGGTTGTTAAACCGCTGAATAACTTGGTCATCATGCCTCATGCTCGAAAATTACCAATCTAGCTTCCAATCTATTTTTAATTTCTCCAAAATCACCATTTGACATCTTCACCTTGATAAAGACGTATGTAATGCAATGCAAGCTAAACATATCTAAATGCTATCATAAATGATCAAAATGTACTAGAATGAATTATCAAAAGAACAAAACTTAGGTTCACCCCCTAGGGTGAACCTTTAAATTCACCTCACCCTTTATAACCAGTCAAAGTAACAGATAGATTATTAATTAAAAAACATTAAATTAAATAAAAAATAGCTACAAAAAATAAAAACGCTAATTTTAATGACGCTAACGCTTCCAGCGAAACCCTAAATCCTAAATCTTAAATTCTAAACCCTATACCCTAAATTTTAAAATCAAATCCAAAGCCCTAAACCCAAACCCTATATCCTAAACCCTAATCCTAGATCCTAAACCCAAATTATATACCTTAAACCCAAAAACAGACTATAAACCCACTACAAGAAAACAGGGGGATTCTGATGGCCGAAATCGTCGGTAATTCGTCGGAATCGGTATATTCCGACGAAATTCCGACGAACCCGTCCGTCGGTATCGTTTCGTCGGAAAAAAAAAGTTCGTCGGAATTTCGTCAGAAATTCCGACGACTTTCTGACGAATACCAAGAAACGTCATTCTGACGAACTTCCGACGATATTACGATGCGGCTACAGAAGACCGGAGTTCATCGGAAAACTACAATTCCGACGAACGTGGTTCCTCGGTTTATTCCGACGAACTGTAGGCGTCGGAATTTACCGACGGACATCGGTCGTCGGAATATACCGACGAACGACGTTCGTCGGTATATTCCGACGGAAATGGGTTTGTCGGTAAATTCCGACGGATATATGTCCGTCGGTATATTCCGACGACCGTTGTCCGTCGGTATATTCCGACGCCTACAGTTCGTCGAAATAAACCGAGGAACCACGTTCGTCGGAATTGTAGTTTTCCGATGAACTC
>NC_027753.1:27414184-27434231 GCF_000695525.1 Brassica oleracea var. oleracea
AATACCGATGGAATTCCGACGACTTTGCTGTTAATCGGAATGTCGTCGGAATTTCGTCGGAATATACCGACGAACTTCCGACGACTACAACGGTTACATTTTTTAGCGGAATGTCGTCGAAAAGTCGTCGGAAAATTCCGACGAACCGTATGTCGTCGGAATTCCGTCGGAAATGGCCGACGGAATTCCGACGACTTCATTTTTTTGGATTTGGTCGGAAATTTGTCAGTATTCCGTCGCAAATGTCCGACGACCTTGGTGTCCGTCGGAAGATCCGTCGGAATTCGGTGTGTTTTCTTGTAGTGACCTAAACCATATACCCTAAACCCAAGTTTTAGACCGTAAACCCAAACCGTAAACCTTAATCCATACTCTATAGCATATAAGTTTGTGGTTTGGGTTTAGGGTTTACCGTTTGGGTTTTAGGTCTAGGATTTGGGTTTAGGGTATAGGTTTTGGGTTTAGGATTTACGGTTTAGGTTTAGGATTTACCGTTTGGACTTATGGTTAAGGTTTTTGGTTTAGGATATATAATTTGAGTTTAAGGTTTACGGTTTAGGTTTAGGATTTACCGTTTGGACTTATGGTTAAGGTTTTGGGTTTAGGGTATATAATTTGGGTTTACGGTTTACGGTTTGGTTTTATGGTCTAGGACTTGGGTTTAAGGTATAGAATTTTGGTTTATAGCCTAGTTTTTGGATTTAGGGTATATAATTTGGGTTTAGGGTCTAGAGTTTACGGTATAGGGTATATGGTATATAATTTGGGTTTAGGGTCTAGGGTTTGGATTTGAGTTTAGAATTTAGGATGTAGGGTTTAGAATTTAAGATTTAGGGTTTAACTAGAAGCGTTAGCATCGTTAAAATTAACATTTTTATTTTTTGTAGTTTTTTTTATTTAATTTAATATTTTTTAATTAATAATATATATGTCACTTTTGATTGATTGGTAGCGAAGGCCGGAGTGAATTCAAATGTTCAACCTAAGTTGTGTACTTATCATGACGCAAATAAGCAAGATATCATGTATATGAGACTTGTCCCAATTTTAGATGGTAATGTTCAGTAAAATCGTAGCAAAAGGTTGTCGTTGTCTCTGCCACGTACTCATTGTTTATCTCTGTTCTCTGAAACACATCACATGATGACTTCATCCGATCTCTGTCGTCACTCCACACTCCACACTCCACCACCAACTCTGTTTTCAAGTCTTGCTTCTAAACCCGAATACTCACTTTAAAATCCAACCCGGTTTTCACCTGACGTCTTTCTCTCTGTCTCGCCATATGAAGCGGGGCAAGAAGAGCTCGGATGCGGGTGAACCCGTGACCAACCCAGACACTCGAACCGGGTCTAGCGAAGCGGATGCAGTGAAACCAAGTCTGAGCTCCATGAAATCGATGGGTCTGCTTCTTGCTGTTCTTATGGTTGCTTCGGTTATGTTTTCTCTGTCGGTGGTACTCAGAGACCCACCTTCTGATGATGTTGTGGAGAGTGTTGCAGCTTCTAGGGTTCTTCAGCTCAGATTCTACCAAGGTAAGATTCTCACTCTCATTTCTTTGCAAGAATGTTGCATTTAGTAAACACTCTTTGGTTGCTTTTCTGGGTTTCAGCCAATGAATCAGACGGTGGGTTAAGCAAGAAGAAGGACCATCTTGTCCCTGGTTTCGATAAAGAATCATGCTTGAGCAGGTATGAGGCGAGTTTATATCGAAAGGAGTCGCCTTTTAAGCAATCTTCTTACCTGGAATCTAGATTCAATAGATACCAAGATCTTCATAGACGGTGTGGACCGTTTACTACTTTCTATAGCTCAACATTTGACAAACTCAAGTTGGGAGATCGGTCTGATGGTGGAACCTCTGGTTGTAGTTATGTGATATGGTTGCACTCTGACGGCGAGCTTGGAAGTAGAATGCTCAGTCTAGCTTCAGCTTTTCTTTATGCTCTCTTAACCAACAGGGTTTTACTAGTGGAACAAGGAGCTGAAATGGCTGATCTTTTCTGCGAGCCGTTTCCATGCACTTCTTGGTTTCTTCCCTCAGAGTTTCCGCTCAATGAACAACAGTCTCTTCTTCGCCATCTTGTTCTTGATTCCAGTGACCAACAAAAGCTGGAGAGTCAAGCTTTGTTTAACGAAACACCGTGGTTGATCATGAGAGCAGATGGTTACTTTGTCCCCTCTCTCTTCTCCATCTCTTCATTTGAGCAGGAACTTGAAAAGCTCTTCCCGGTTAAAGAAACGGTTTTTTACTTCTTGGGTCAGCGTCTCTTTCACCCAACTAATGTAGTCTGGGGTCTCATCACACGATACTATCACGCTTATCTTGCTAGAGCTGATAAAAGAATAGGAATCCATATTGAGGTCTCTGATGCTAGCAATGATCAGTTTCAGCGTTTGGTAGAACAGATTCTAGCTTGTGGGGTTAGACATGAGCTGCTTCCTGAAGTAGACAAAGAGAGACATCTCCCTTCAAGCCAAGTTATAAGCCGAAAATCAAAGGCAGTGTTCATCTCATCTTCTTCTTCTCCAGGGTACTTTGAGAGTATCAGAGACGTGTACTGGGAAAACCCGACGGTGACAGGAGAGATACTCAGTGTTCACAGGCCTAGCCGCAAGGAATACCAGAAAACTCAGAGGAACATGGAGAGCAGGAGAGAGTGGACTGAGATTTACCTTCTAAGTTGTTCTGATGTGCTGATGGTCACAAGCCCTTGGTCCTCGCTTGTGGAGGTAGCTCATGGTCTTGGAGGGTTGAAGCCATGGGTATTGAACGGGACTGATCATGACTCTTTTTGTACGAGAGCAAGGTCAATGGAGCCCTGCTCCCAAACGCCAAGGTCCCATGGCTGTAAACATTAGGAGATGAGTAGTATTTTTTTTCCTGTGCTAGGTGTTGTGAGGTCAAGAGTCTCTGAGTTTCCCAATAGAAACGTAAGGAACGTTAAGAGTTTAACTAAATGTATGAATGCATAACTTGATCAAGTTCTATATTTTTTCCAACATATCTGTAGGTGTTATTATTATTATTCATGTCTACAATAGTATACATTCAAAAGTAGAAACCTTATGGAGATGCTAAAGTTGCTATATTAATAAATAGAGATTGAAATAATGGTTCAAGAGACTTACAACAACACATAAGGACATTGAGTTTTAGCTATGTACACTGGTCGGCAACAATGGTGTTTCAATCTCTAACGGCCTGTCTGCTGAACCCTTTATCAACACACAACAGGTGAAACGTGTGATGGCATCTCGGTAAGCTTTCGTATGATTTCACCTGCCTTCAAGTCCTGTTAAATTCAAAGGGTGTGAGATGAACAAAGGGTCATGCTAAGAAGTTTGATCAGTTGGTATTAACGAATGAAACAGGACTGAAACCTGCAGACAGATTGTGCAGTGATTGATCTGACTCTTGGTCATCTCACTTGACATGATATAGCATGATAGTTTCCTTAGCGAGTCACCTGATAAGCCTCTGCGTTCCAATCCACCATACACATCATCCCGCTCTTCATAGCTTACATCTGAAAAAACAGTAGTACGTTTAATGCGTAAACATTCTTAACTAGGGGAAATTGCAGAACGTTGAGTGAACACAGGAATCATACAGGAGCGTAAGCGTACAAAATTCCCTTCAAATACTTGAGAAGTCTGCACCATGTTCATATGATGTAGCTTTCAGTTACTTTTTAATGTCGTCTCAATAGTGAAATTTCATAGAACAGTTTCTAACTATACACAAGAAGATGAGAGCAGAGAGACTAGAATAGAACCTGCCAGTGGTGTGAATTCAACATTGTCAACATAAGTTGTTCATCTACTAGTCTTATACGAAACAGTTGCTCTACAAATTCTGCCTGTATCTAAAAAAAAAAACACACCAAATAAACGACTAAGCCATTATGTCACTCCATAAGTTTGATGGCCCACCAGGAACATGTCAAAGCTAACTTCTTTTCTCTCAAAATCGTTGTCCTTCTCGACCATAAAGTCAATAGAAAAACTCCAAAATCCACTTCATATATACTTGACAAACGTATAAGATTGCTCAGATTTATTTCAAGACTAACCATAGATGATGGACCCCTTGATTCTAATACCTCTAAATACAGCCAGTAGGCACGAGAAGCCTCCAACACTGAGAAAAGCTCCAGCGATAGCGCCAAGTGCAGGCCTACGGAGGACTCCATACTAAGCAGCTCTGCCTGCCACAGCACCCGTCAACGCTCTTGTGTAAGCTCACTCAGCTCAACCTACAAGTGAGCAAAGAACAAGAATAACTTACTAATCAAATAAAAAGAAGACATGACCCATGTCTGATGAATTAAAGTTATATTAAAATTTAGATTCAACAATGTTGAACAAGAAGGGAACCAAAATTTCTTAGTTGAAGTGAATGGGTTTTGATGAATATATACTGGAAAAAGAACATTGGGCTTCACTTGAAACATAAGAATTTCAATCTGTATAAAGCACATTTTTATACCTCAACAACTTGAGTTAAAATTCTCCACCACATAATCATAACTTGTCATACAAGCAACTAAACACCTCAAAACCTCACTAATCTCTCCCACCATTAGCTTCCCATCACCATCACCACCCCCTGAAACAAACTCAGCGATAATGTTTCCCATCTCAATCCAGCTTTTCCCAGGCTCCCTTCTCTTCCTCACACGATCCCTTATCTTCAATTTCTCATCCCACATTCCTTTCGCCGCGTAGATATTCGACAACGCAACATAATCTCCCACATGATCACTATCCAACTCAAAGATCCGTCTCTGAGCTTCTTCCCCGAGCTCAACATTCCCCTGAAGACTACAAGCACCAAGCAGTGTTCTCCATATCACCGCGTTCGGCTTTACAGGCATCTGATTTATGAAATCGTGAGCATCCTTCAAACGCCCTGAACGACAAAGCAAATCCACTATACATCCGTAATGAGCGTCTCTAGGTTTCAGATTGTAGTCCTCAACCATGCTCCTGAAATGTCGTTTCCCTTCTTCCACTAAACCACCGTGACTACAAGCCATCAAGACGCCAATGAAAGTCACATCGTTCGGAGATACAGATGAATCTTGGCTCATTTTCTTGAAGAGTTCTAATGATTCTTGAGCTTGACCGTTTAGAGCATACCCTACGATCATAGACGTGTAAGTTGTCACATCTTTTCTCATTGTCTCATCAAAGACTCTCCTCGCTTTCTCAACATCCCCAGCTTTTACATACATGTTCAAAAGTGAGTTTCTCAGAGTTAAATCCATACCCAATCTTCGTTTTCTCTTGATGCTCTGCGAATATATCCGTTCTCCCATCTGCACCGCACCAAGATCAGCACAAGCCGACAAAGCCACCGTCACAATCACCTCATCAAGCTCGATTCTTTCCTCTTCCATTAGTCGAAACATCTCAAGAGCTTGCACACTTTTGTCATTCTCAGCGTAAGCTGTAATCATAGCCGTGCACAAGACTACGTTTTGTTTCTCAGGCGTTTCGTCGAACACCTGGCGTGCACTAGAGATATCACCTGCGGTTGAGTAAAACCCGACAAGGGATGTCTGAATTTGGATTATGCTATGAAACCCAAGTTTTCTTACGAGAGCGTGGATCTGTTGGCCCACAAAGGAGGGAGCTTTATGAGCTGAAGATGAAGCTTTGATGGCGAACAAGACAGAGAAACTGTCTATGAAGCTAGGGCTTTCTCTGAATCGTTGTTTGAAGTTTAAGAGAGCTTTGATTGGCTCTCCTGATTCAAGATAATGCTTCAAGGTGTGATTGGATTTAAGCGAGTTCATATGGTGATGAAGTAGACGAAAGGAACTCAATTGGTTGATCGTTCGTCTAGATGAAGCCACAGACGAAAGATGACGTAAGATAGACGCCATCGTATCCCTACCGTTGCGTCTAAAGTTTAGATTTTTAATTTTAACAGTTAAAAAAGTATGAAGGTGGCGCGTAACGGTTACTCGCTTTAACCTCATTAAGCTAAAATTGTTGGTTTTGGTTTTACAAATTTGTAATATAACAGTTATTCTGATTCCACAGTCTGATCATGGATTCTATAACTTTTCTTCCAAAGTTAATAGTTGCCAACAAGTTCAAGTGACAGACTTGCACGAGCAATGACAAAGTATATAGACTGAAGAAAACACAACAAAAACATCTATGGAAAAAAAAAAGAATTTTGCAAACAACAACAAACAAAAACAAAAAAAAGCAGAAGAAACAATGAAGTAGCAAGTACAGGCAAACAAATTTTGCTTTGCATTTGTAAGTGTCATATATATTACCTATACGTGTCCATGAAGAGCTCCTCTAGTTCTGTGGTTTGGTTTCCACTTGCGTTGTTCTGCGGATATCAAACTTGTCTACAAACTCCAACGGAGTAACCGTCTCATTCCTGATCCTCTTAATCTTGGGGCTCAACAATCCCCTATGTCCAAAACCATACAGCTTCAGCACTTGATTGTCCGCAAAGTTAAAAGCCCTCTCCATGCTCTTCAAGCACCTCTCGACCGCGTAATCAGCGTAGCTACCACACGGCTTGCATCCAACGAAATGCGTCACAAACGGCCACCTCTCATCACCTAACCCCGGGTGATACTTCTCCATCATCTCCTCATACTTATCGACCAAACCTTCCCAAAACCCATGTAGATAGTACTGATTCTCCACAAACACTTTCTCCATCCATGTATCTTTCTGAGAAAGCAGGAGATAGATCAAAGCCGACTGATCATCCGCCTCGAAAGCCGGTCTTCCTTTAAGATAAGCCGTCAGCACCTTCCCGGCCTCATCGCGAATCGGTCCTTTAGGTCCCATAGGAGCCCAAGCATCCAACAAATCCAACGACCACTGACAATTCCTCAGCAAAAAGCTACCAGTGTTCAACGCGATCCACGACTTCTGATCAAACAACAAATCCGGATAACCATGAATCACCAGGTTATGCTTCTCGTACCTAACCAAAGGGATCTGAAACAGAATGTCAGTGAACAAAGCATCACTATCCATCCACCAGATCCACTCAACTTCCGGATGAGACAGCATCAACCTCCTAATCATAGGCAACTTTGCCCAATACCCAGCGAGCTCCTTATCCAAATGAGCCATGTTATAAACAATCTCGATCCCATGGAGCCTACAGTAATCAATCTTGTTCTTCACAGACTTCAAGAGGTAATGATCACCAATAGGGTTATCACATGGCTTAGGAGGAGACCCTGTTAACAACAAGATCCGAGCTTTGCCATTAACAGTACTGGGAAACTCAGGGTTCTTGTCGAGCCATACCTTTCGCTGACTATCCCAATCCGTGATCTTTGGCCCCAGAGCGTACGTCTCGTTGGTACTCATCTCTGTTTCTTGAGGCCCTTCCAAGTCGGTTGGATCCGAATCGGACCGGATCTCGGCTAGGATCCGGTTAGTCTCCTCGATGATGTTCTGGTTAACAGCGTCGGCGCTTGAGCTTCCGAGGTTGCCGACGCCGATTGTGCCGCGTAGGACGAGGATGGTGACGAACCCGCAGAGGATCGTGATCTTGATGTTGTTGAACGTCTTCTGCATCTGTCTGCCACGTGGCAACACGCCGCGACCGCCTCTTCCTCCTCCGCCGTTTGGTGCCGTTGAAGTCGGGAGTCCTCCGCCGCCGCTTCCGGAGGGTCTTTTGTGCGCCGGCGAACCCATTTTCTCGTTTAGATTTTCAGTTAGAGAGTTGCGACGACCATTAAAGTTTGTTCCTTTTTTTGTCTGAAAAGACGGTCTTTGTAGTTCTCTCTCTCTCTGTGTGTACTTACGGATCTGAAGAAAGATCAGATCTTTAGCATGATGAGAAAGGATATTCGATCTGAAGAACCCTAATTAAAAAAAGAAACTAAACCCAATAATGCGGAAGCATTGTCTTAATTAAAAATACATTGTCGGAGGAAAATGCTTCGCTCGATCCAGAAGCAGAAGGGGAAGATACGCGTACAGCTCACTCACACCGACAAATGTCATTATTATTAGTTTAAATTGTTTTTAGTTTTTACTAAAATCGGTTTTTATGAAAATAATTTCGTTTTATAATAAAAAAATAAAAAATAAAAAAGGTGCAATACGAAGACTTCCCGGGAGGTCACCCATCTGATGGGATCCAGTGCATTAGTGCTGGTATGATCACATCCAATTTCGTTTTAGGAAATGTCAGTGGAAGCTAAATTTGTACAACTGTTAAAAAAAAATTAAATTCTATAATTATTAGTTACTAGGTTCTAACATTTTTATGAAAATCAAAGGTAACTGGTTTGATGAGTGTTAGTTAATATATAAAATTTATTGTCATTCAAAATTTATAATTTTTAATAATTTTATCAAAATTTGTATTATTAGAATTTAAATTTGTTACAATTTAATTCATAAAACAAAACTTTCAAAATATTACATATAACCTTAAATTTTTAAATGGACTATTTTCTCAAATAGCTATTTTAAAATTTTTTGTTACAAAAATAGCTTTTAAAGAGGAAAATGACCAAAATAATTTTTTTATTTTGAAATTTTTAATATATATATATATTAAAATATTTGAAACCCTATCCACAAAACTCCATTATTTTAACTTTAAACTCTAATTCTAAATTAATTAACCCTAGGGCAGAAATGTATGATTACTTTTTAATAAAACTTCTTTCGGTCATTTTTCTGTTTGAGAGTTGTTTTTATGAAAATAAACTAAAAAAAATTATCTTAAAAAAATATTAAATTATAATAGTTTATATATTTTTAAATTCTTAATGTTAAAATCAACCATTATTGTCTAATTTCAATTCCCACAAACCCCTTCTTCATGTAAGACTAGGACTATTTGGTTAACATAAAATTATGTCAAATTGAGCTTAATAAAATTTTACTTTGGTTTGATTTGGGTTGACATTTGGTTAATAAATTTTTTTTGTTATGATCTAATTTTAGAGTGTCGTAATTTTATTACAAATTCTAGTGTCTTAGTTAAATTTAGTTAGTTTGATTACTGGTTCGATTGGAAATATAATGATTTGTTTAAAAAAAAAAATCCAAACTAACTAATTGCCGAACAGTAGCCCTGGGACGGATCGGATATCCGGGGTATTTTAGATATCCGGATCCGGATCAGTAAAATTGCTATCCAGATCTGTAAAATTGCTATCCGGATCCGGATTCTGGCTCTCCAGATATCCGGGATTAGGATATCCGGACTAAAATCCGAATACTCGCAGATATCCGGATCCGGATCCTTTTTAAAAAAAAAATTAAAAAATTAAAAATTAAATTAAAACTAGCTAATTAAAATGATTTATTTAATTTATTTAGCCTATTAATTTTTTTAAATTAAAAATTATTGAAATTGAATAAAATTAAAAAACTCATTATTTTTTATATAAAAATTATATATATCATACATATATAAATATAATTAAATTTTAAATATTTTATATAAATAGTAAATTCGGATCCGGATTCGGATATCCGGACCTAAAATTTCATTATCCGGATTCGGCGGATCCGGATCCGGATCCGGAACCCCCCAGATATCCGTTTTCTCGGATCGGATCGGAGCAAATCCGGATTAGATAACGGATCTCGGATATAAGTCCTAGGCCTACCGAACAGAACCTAATTGTATCAAAGTTGAACCGAATACCAATTTTTTTCGTTTGGTTTGGCTGGTTCGGTATTGGTCAAAATCCCACCTCTAAACGGTGCGTTTTGTGGTGAATCCAGCGGCGTCAGATTTAAGGTGTGGAAATCTGTTGCGGCGGCAAACTTCGAAAGGCGTTTCCGTGTCACCGTGTCTTACTACGCGTGTCTCTTTCTGTGGTCGTCCTTACTGAAACGGCGTCGTTACGTCAGAGTTTTGGATATTTCTTTGCAATTATCCATATCTCATCTGACTAGATAAACTCTTGCAAAACAGAGACATTCCTTGCTTCGTGGTATGCTCTGTTCTCTTTGTAGGTTCGGTTGTGAACTTCGTGTCTGAAATATGATTATCTATGTCTTTTCGCTAACCATCTCTCTCTAATGTCTGAAAGATCGCTGTTAAGTTTTCTCTAATACTTCTTGTTTCTTTGAAGGGTTGTCAAGAACAAAGTCATAACCTTTTGTGGAATTTCACCCTCCTCCATTGTTATGTGGAAGCTAGCTTCAAGATCCATCAAAGAAGGCTTTACATCAAAAGGAGAAGATGCTGTCACAGAACAGAGAACGAAGGAAGAAAGACTGGAGTGTCCCATTTGCTGGGAACCATTCAACGTATTTGAGAATGTTCCTTACGTCTTATGGTGTGGTCATACCATCTGCAAAGAGTGTCTCTTAGCTTTCCACCGTGCCGTTGTGATCAAAACCTCAGGTTTTCCTCTCCACCTCCCCTTCTTCGTTACTTGCCCATGGTGCAATATGCTCTCTTTAAGGCTAGTACGTAATGGAACCATCAAGTTTCCTTCCAAGAACTATTACCTTCTATGGATGGTCGAAACCATGAACTGCTCTCGCAGTGACAGCAGAAGGGTCACTTCAGGGGAGAGAGATACGAAAGAGAGGTGTGATGGAGTGAGTAACACCGCTTCGGATGTGACCAGAGGATACTTGAGAACTGGGAGATCGCTTCATGGCTATATATGTAAGTCAATGGCTCTTGTTTCTCATTTGCTGGCTAAGTTTCCTTTGGTAGTCATGTTCTTGTTGATGGCTCTATATGCGATCCCTGTGAGTGCTGCAGTTCTCGAGGTTTATTTCTTTGTCACTATTGCTTTGGCTGTTCCGTCGTTTGTAGTCCTTTATTTCGCTTTCCCGAGCTTAAACTGGCTGATCAGAGAGATCTCAGCCTAATTCGTTGTATTGTCTTTCTCTTTGTTCCTTTGTGTCCCTTGACTTGTAAGGAACATGAACTATAGTGTCAAACGTTGTTATACTCAGTTTAGACAAAAAGAAGAAGAAGAAGAAGATTTTAATTTCAAGCTGTGTGTTCTGTACATAACGAACAAAACTACCTGTCTATCTTTATATGTCTTAACAGCAATGAGATTCTGTGAAGAAAGAAGAAAGATTTACATTTCTCTGTAACCTGGTGAAGACAAACCGTTGAAGAGCTTGGCTTTACCATATCTTAACCAACATAGCCAGAACTTCCTTCATGTTTGGTCTTGATTGAGGACGATCCACGGTATACTACACATCGACCTTTAGTAGCTCAATCATTCTGAGCTCCATACCCTGGTGATTGGTGAGCCTTTGGCTGTCACGTTTCTTGTCATTACTCATCTCTCTCATTCTACCATACACTCTTTTATCCATCATCAACAGCTCTTCTACCTGTCGCTTGTTCCATTGTCATTACACTGTAGCTGTAGACATCTCCTCTTGTGGTGGCCTGCCAAGTTTGTCAAGAGCTGCATACCCGAACAAGATTTATAAAAGTCATCCGGAAGGACATTGCTGTCAGAGTTCATAGTTGCAGATTAATGGATGTTATATATTTCTCTGTTTCTAGATTATATAAACAGCATGTGCTTTGTTTTAAGTCAAGTTGTATAAACAGATGAGGAGATTTTTAATCCATTAAGCTGCACAATTTTATAATTAAAATTTTAGGACTATCTTCTTTCATGTTGGTTACCAGTGGTTATTGCTTTGGTTTCCTCATCCACCATTATGCTCAACTCATTGTGGCGAAATCCAATAGTTCCATCATTCTTAAAGAGAGAATCCAATAGTTCCATCTCCATGGCCCAGTCCCAAGCAGAGACAGAGACATAGGAACCGGCTGAACATCATGAAGTTTTTTAAAAATGTCAGACATGCACTGTTTCCACAATACTAAGAGCATCTTTAACCCTAGACCCCACATTGAGGTTTTTTTTTTTTTTTGGGTCTGATTTAAAAAAAAAATTAAAAAGAGAACCAATCACGGACCGCCATGTGTCAGTGGAGCCTGAAAACAGTATAAGAAACAAAGAAAGAGGGTGTCTTATTTTGCATACAAAAGGGACAGTGGTTTATATTTTGGTGGAATCCGTGCACTACTTTTTTGGGTAGAAACCTCATTACATACGGGGACAAAGATGCTCTAAGCTTCTTCGGGTGAATCAAAGTCTCATGCATGCGCAGTGAGCCTAATACTGGAGTTACAAGGAGGAGAAACAGATTCATAAAAAGTCCCAAAAACCATTCATTCGTTTTTCCATGTGACAGAGAGGATAGTATTGAGATGTGGTGGGAAAGAAAATGGCTGAGGAAATGAAGGGCTTTTTGTTAAATAACATATAACATTTATCATAACTTCTGTTATTTTCTTACTCCTTCGATTTGTAGAAGGTGTCTTTTCTATAACACATTTTTAGAAGGTCCAAGAAAAATTCCACGTGGCGATCTACCAGTGAAAAAGTGAAATTCGTATCTCTCGCTCTCTCTCTTTTCCTTTAAGAAGTCTCTGGTAGCTTCGCGTTCTGACGAAGAAGACGACGAGAATTCTCCATCTTTCGAGATGAATCTCATTCCCTTAAAACCACCTCACCTTCCTCCTTCCTCACAAAGTTTCCAAACACCTGAAGAAGGCAATCTACAAACGATCTTGTTGCTAAGAAGGAGTTATACAATCAATTGAAGAAACTCGAAGATGAATCCAGAG
Organism: Brassica oleracea var. oleracea; assembly: GCF_000695525.1. Classification (NCBI taxonomy): domain Eukaryota; kingdom Viridiplantae; phylum Streptophyta; class Magnoliopsida; order Brassicales; family Brassicaceae; genus Brassica; species Brassica oleracea. Next base: position 27,426,840 of record NC_027753.1, read on the forward strand.
AAATTCACACACAAGACGAGCGAAACAATCGCCGCCGCTCACGAGCTAGCCGTAAACGCAGGCCACGCTCAAATCACTCCTCTTCATCTAGCCGGTGCCTTAATCTCCGACCCCGCCGGAATATTCCCTCAAGCGATCTCCACCGCCGGCGGCGGGGAAGCCGCCGCTCAATCCGCCGAAAGAGTGATCAACCAAGCTTTAAAGAAGCTCCCCTCTCAGTCCCCACCGCCGGATGATATCCCCGCGAGCTCTAGCCTTATTAAGGTCATACGCAGAGCTCAATCCGCTCAGAAGTCGCGCGGGGATACTCACTTGGCTGTTGATCAGATCATCATCGGCCTTCTCGAAGATTCTCAGATAAAGGATCTGTTGAGCGAGGTAGGCGTTGGGGCGGGGAAGGTGAAGGCTGAGGTTGAGAAGCTTCGTGGAAAGGAAGGGAAGAAGGTGGAGAGTGCTTCTGGCGATACGAATTTTCAAGCTTTGAAGACTTATGGGAGAGACTTGGTTGAGGAGGCGGGGAAGCTTGATCCTGTGATTGGGAGAGACGAGGAGATTAGGAGGGTTGTGAGGATTCTTTCGAGGAGGACGAAGAACAATCCTGTGCTTATTGGAGAGCCAGGGGTTGGGAAGACAGCTGTTGTTGAAGGCTTGGCGCAGAGGATTGTGAAGGGAGATGTTCCTAATAGTCTTGTTGATGTGAGGTTAGTGTCTTTGGATATGGGTGCGTTGGTTGCTGGTGCTAAGTACAGAGGGGAGTTTGAGGAGAGGTTGAAAGCTGTGCTGAAAGAAGTTGAGGAAGCTGAAGGGAAAGTGATTCTGTTTATCGATGAGATTCATTTGGTTCTTGGCGCTGGGAAGAGTGAAGGGTCGATGGATGCGGCGAATCTGTTTAAGCCTATGTTAGCTAGAGGTCAGCTTCGGTGTATTGGTGCTACGACGCTTGAGGAGTATAGGAAGTATGTTGAGAAAGATGCTGCCTTTGAGAGGCGGTTTCAACAGGTTTATGTAGCTGAGCCGAGTGTGCCTGACACTATTAGTATTCTGAGAGGGCTTAAAGAGAGATATGAGGGACATCATGGTGTTCGTATCCAGGACCGAGCTTTGATCAATGCTGCTCAGCTTTCTGCTCGTTACATCACTGGTATGTTGAGATTTTTTAGTCTTGATTAGATGTTGTGGGTTTGTGTAGTGTTGTTCTTGGCTTGACGCTGTTCTTGTGTGATTGATCAGCTCGGCATTTACCTGATAAAGCTATTGATTTGGTGGATGAGGCTTGTGCCAATGTGAGAGTTCAACTTGATAGTCAGCCTGAAGAGATTGATAACCTTGAAAGGAAGAGGATGCAGCTGGAAATTGAACTTCATGCCTTGGAAAGGGAAAAAGACAAAGCCAGCAAGGCTCGGCTTGTGGAGGTATGAGACTGTTTTCTTCTTTCTTGCAGTTCAACCAAGTTTTCTTTGGAATTGTTGTTTGATAACTTCTTCTTTTGGGGCAAGTCTCTGATATTGTTATCTTGAATTATGATCTGTAGGTGCGGAAAGAGCTTGATGACCTGAGGGACAAGCTACAGCCTCTCACGATGAAGTACAAAAAGGAGAAAGAGAGAATTGATGAGATTCGCAGGCTTAAACAGAAAAGAGAAGAGCTCATGTTTGCTTTGCAAGAAGCAGAACGAAGATATGACCTTGCAAGAGCTGCTGACCTAAGATACGGAGCAATCCAAGAAGTGGAATCTGCAATAGCCCAACTCGAAGGAACTTCTGACGAGAACATGATGCTCACCGAAAACGTTGGGCCGGAACACATTGCTGAAGTTGTGAGCCGTTGGACAGGGATTCCAGTGACAAGACTTGGTCAGAACGAGAAGGACAGGTTGATTGGTCTTGCTGATAGGTTGCACAAGAGGGTTGTGGGACAAGATCAAGCTGTGAGCGCAGTTGCTGAGGCGATCTTAAGGTCAAGGGCAGGACTCGGAAGGCCACAACAGCCAACTGGATCATTCTTGTTCCTTGGCCCAACTGGTGTTGGCAAAACTGAGCTTGCTAAGGCTCTTGCTGAGCAGCTCTTTGATGATGAAAACCTCTTAGTTCGGATTGATATGTCGGAGTATATGGAACAGCACTCTGTCTCTCGCCTCATTGGGGCACCACCTGGGTAAGTACCTAACCTTTACTTTTCAAGACTATGTTATCTCCATGAGGTTTGTCTTCTTACATGGTTTCACTTTCCTCAGCTATGTTGGTCACGAGGAAGGAGGACAATTAACTGAGGCTGTGAGGAGACGACCTTATTGTGTTATACTCTTTGATGAAGTGGAGAAAGCCCATGTTGCTGTTTTCAACACGTTGCTACAAGTGTTGGACGATGGTAGATTGACTGACGGCCAAGGAAGGACTGTAGATTTCAGGAACTCGGTGATAATCATGACATCAAACCTTGGAGCAGAGCATCTTCTCTCAGGGCTAACTGGGAAAGTGACGATGCAAGTGGCCCGGGAATGCGTGATGCAGGAGGTGAGGAAGCATTTCAGACCAGAGCTCCTGAACAGGCTTGACGAGATCGTGGTGTTCGATCCCCTTTCACATGACCAGTTGAGGAAAGTAGCCCGCCTCCAGATGAAGGACGTTGCTGTCCGGCTTGCTGAGAGAGGCGTTGCTTTAGCAGTCACCGATGCTGCTTTAGACTACATTTTAGCTGAGAGTTATGACCCGGTAAGTCTCTTAAACCTACTGTAATGTTTATCTTGCTTAGTTTGGTAATGTCTGTTGGCTGACTATATTGTGTTGTATGGTTAGGTGTATGGTGCTAGGCCAATAAGGAGATGGATGGAGAAGAAGGTGGTGACAGAGTTGTCGAAGATGGTTGTGCGTGAGGAAATTGATGAGAACTCCACAGTTTACATAGATGCAGGCAGTGGTGGATCTGATCTTGTGTACCGTGTTGAGAAGAATGGTGGGCTAGTGAACGCTACGACAGGGCAGAAGTCAGATGTTCTGATTCATATTGCTAATGGGCCAAAGAAAAGCGATGCAGCTCAGGCGGTGAAGAAGATGAGGATTGAGGAAATAGAAGATGATGATGAGGAAATGGTTGAGGATTAAAGTCTTAGCCTTTAAAGTGTCTCCAATGTAATACTCATACTCTGTTCTGGTTTATGGATTGGCTTCTTTGGTTAACTTAAGTAACTAGCAGAAATCATGTGAAGATGTAAACAGTCTACTTTCATCGGAAATAAACTCAATTTACATTCCGTTGGTGTCCAAAATCTCATTCTAATTGTCACTTCTCAGCATCATAAATTAGATAAGGGCGTCTTAACAATGTCATTACAACCAAACCTTTAACGTAGTGGAGGAAGTGGCCATAAGCTGCCATGCCTCTCCGCCTTACACGGCAGCTTTGTTCTTCTTGAAGAGATCACACGAGAGAGCAAGTAGGAACGAGAAGTAAACGACAACATCTATTCTATTAAAATACAAGTGTGACCTATTGATATTAGTTTAGTCCAACAAATATTTTCCATGATACATATCTTTTGATATGATAACTGTATATAAGAAAAATACAAACTTTATACAATAACCACCGCATCAATTAACCTAATAACCACCACATCAGTTCTCACCTAACTGCATCAATATATTTGGGCATCAATAATATACCCGCACTCTCTGGTAAATAGATAAAGGCAACGAAAGACATTATAACTTGTATTTAAATATTTTAATGGGCCCGGTTTTGAGGCCCATAGGACCATTTTAATCAAATCTAAAGATGAGAGAACTAGGGCAACACGTTATAAACTCGTGGATATGTTTTAGGGTTCGGCTTCTCCGTTTTCATCACTAGCAGCAGAGTCTTGCGTTTTTATCAGCCGACGCGAAAATGGTGAAGGGACGCCAAGGAGAACGTGTCAGGTCTTTCTTCTTCTCCTCCTCTTATTGTTGACACATAAGCCTAGTTTTCAAATCTTGGTTTTTCCATAGTAGCACTTGAGCTTTGCTCCTTTTGCCTCTGTTTTTACTTAATGGTCTTATCGATTGTATTGCAGACTCTACGTTAGGGGAACCATCTTGGGATACAAAAGGTGACACATTTTACATTTGATCTCTATGTAAATTCATTGTATACTTCTTACTGTTTCCTGATTTAGCTCCAATTATGTAATGAACCGTGATGAGTAGTTTATGTAACTGAAGCTGCTAGAGGATCTCATACTCAACTTATAATTAGACTCTGTTCCTAATACCTTAAAAAAAAAATCAAAACTTTATGTAATTAGCTCCCTGCTTAATTGATTTGTCGTGTTGAACTTAGACTGAACGATTTGATACTTTCCTTTAAGTCTCTGACATTTTTCTTGATTGGTGCAGGTCGAAGTCTAACCAGTACCCAAACACATCCCTTATCCAGATCGAGGGAGTCAACACTACAGAGGAGGTGACATGGTACAAGGGAAAGAGGATGGCTTACATCTACAAGGCTAAGCCCAAGAAGAACGGTAGCCACTACCGCTGCATCTGGGGAAAGGTTACAAGGCCTCATGGTAACAGCGGTGTTGTCCGTGCCAAATTCACATCCAACTTGCCTCCTAAGTCCATGGTACTTTATCAGATATCTTTTAATCGTTATATTGTTTAGATGTTAAATCTTTTGCTTGGTCTTCTAAAGAAGACAGCTGTTTCTTACATTTTGCAGGGAATGAGGGTCAGAGTCTTCATGTATCCGAGTAACATATGAAGCAAAGTTTGATGATGTAGCTGTGGTTTTTGTCCACTAGTTCGTTATTTTGTATTTTGATATTTAAAGAATTTTACTTTCTTTCTTTTGAAGTGTTTTGTTGATCATGGTTCATGGATTTGGTCTTTAATCCCAAGTTAGAATCTCTCAAATCTTTTTTTCCTCATCATATAGTAAGTTGGATCAGAATGAATATCATTTAAATAGATTGATAACGTACTTGTTATAAACATATTCACATTTTATAGAAGTAAAAAATTTATATTTATGTTAAATCTCTTCTAATCATTTTTGGCATCATTAACTTATCCTTCATGGTTTCATATGATCGAAGTTCACTCGATAATTACATATACTAGGGATTTTGTCCATTTATACAAATATCTGTGCATATAATGATATGTATTAGACATATATTACATCTCTGTTCTAAAAATATAAATAGTAAATTTAATTTAATTAAATATGAGTATTACTCATAAATAATTATTTTAACTATCTAAAATATGTATGGGATGGGGAACAAAAGTAAAAGAAAAAATAATTTATTAAATCAATGTTAAAAAATTGGACCAAATATTGATTCAAATATTCAATATTGTAAGAGTACCTCCAACGTGTGTATAGCAAGGTGGAGTTTTTACGATTTTTAATATTAAAAAAAGAAAAATAAGTTAAAAACTGATCAAAATTTTTTTAATAAAAAACTTTTTAGAACCGTTCCTAAACTTTCTATGCTTGTGTGTCTGTTTTCTATTGGTACAACTTTTTTTTTAGTTTTAACTTTTAACTTTAGTTCTTCAATGAAATAGTAGTAATGTATTGTTTAGATACGTGATTTAGGAACTTAACCATTAAAGTTGCTCTAGCTGGTTAGAGCGATCCAGAAAAATAAATTACAGAATAACCATATAGCTTAAAATAATAAATTTTATATCAAAAATTGAAAACATCATCTAAATTGTAACAAAAAAATCTCTTAACATCAAATATGTATCACACATGAATAACTTTCAGTTCAAAACTTCGAATATGATATGAGGGTTCAAGAAAATACATACACTTATCCCTTAAAAATTAGTTAAGTAAATATATATTTTTAGTTTGATTTATGAGTTTTTAAAATCAAACATTCACTTTAATATTGTTGTCAAATTGAATTTAGTTATTATAATCAACATTTGGAATAGTATAAAATTGTCTTTATTTATATATCTAATGTAATCATATAGTACACAATTATATTTTTAGATCCCAATGAAAACTTATCTTGTTATATACATAACGTAGCTGAAGTCAGCTTTGAGTAACTAATGTTGATTTGAAGTAATATTATTCGGTCTGTTGTAATTACAGAGTTTAGAGACTGAATATTTCTGTGTTCTTATTAATGATAACGGGGTTCATTTATATAAGGATTATAAGATGAAGATAAATGGAAAGTATCCAAAACCTAAACTCACTAGGATTAGGAAAACTACTAATACATAATAATGGAAAGATTACATCTACTAGGAAAAGAAAATGGTTTCTTTTTCTCTAAGCTTTGTGGCCGCCTTTCTCTTTCCTGAAGTCGGCTTTCTCTCTCCTCTCTCTAGGCTTCGGCCGACCCTCCATCTTCTAGGTATTGGGCCGGTCTTGGACCGGGCCTGGTTAATGGCAATCCACTCCATGATTTATAACAATGAACCTATTTTTAAGTAATTTTTGTCTTTTCTAAACTTAATGAAGTAATAATTACTTCTACTTCTATGCTTTCCATGTCTTTTTCAAAATTAATAAAATATTTCCTAAATTAAATTCACAATCAATTCAATATAAATCTTTTAACTTATCTATTTCATATTAATATTATAAACATTAATGAATATCAATAATATATACAAAATATTTATGAGTTTACTACTAAGCCGTATCTAGACCACTTTGACCTCTTAGGTCGTTTCTCATGTCTCTTGACATCGAGTGTCCCGGTAAAGCATATGTGCTAAATAATGTGAACCATATTGTTCTCGGGGATCACTACTGGGTCTTTGCAAATCGTGTTTGCATGTGTCCATAGTCTAGACGTGATCGTCTACTGTTAACTTTTTACTTTGGTCGGACAAAATAAGTACTTATGGACAATGTACTAGACATGGTTATCAGAACCTATGTCTCGATCTGGCCGATCCATGTCTGGGTCATAGACCTCGTCTATACATGTCCACTACTTGTCTCATGAGTGTTCAAGATCAATGATCATTGCTGTGAGTTTTATAATCTCTTATTATGGCTCTATGGCCGAACACTCTCATGTATGTGGACATCGATTTCTTTGCCTTAGCTAATGCCAATGCCGTATTCATTATTCTTTGCATTCCTATCTTAATGATGATGATGGCGTCTCATGACCTCAGTTGCTATGGATCATATCACACGCTAAGTATATATTATTATGTCATGGACTTCGGCTTTCACGAGCTTATGGACTATAATTCTTTATATCCGACAGGTAAGGATAGATTAAACATCTTCTCTTATCCTTACGAAAAAACTTTGTGGAGTTTATACAGCAGTAGACCGTTCTGCTATACCGGATCCTTAAGGGATCTGATTGTCGGATTGCAACCTGATGGTTGATCTTTTCTACTAGCCCGTGATCAAAGGATA
>NC_027753.1:27434518-27435828 GCF_000695525.1 Brassica oleracea var. oleracea
ATCATTGTATCTAGTTTCTTTCTTATGACCAGACCATTGTCAATTTCGAAAATCTGTAGCAGCATCTACCACATAGGAGTTTATCTCCTTATAATCTGTTCTTTTGATCTCTGTGAGTACCTTGTGTAACAAGCTATAATCTAATGCTGTTAAGTAGGAAGACATGAACACTCTTAGACCTCGTGATCATGTGCCTTCTCTCACGGTTTCTTTATCTCACAAGATCCATCTATTTCACTGGTTTATCAGATGGCGTTTCTGTATATGTATATGGCCAATACCCTCATCTCTCCTTTAGATACATTGAACCTCCACGTTTATCTTTCAATCTAATCTTTATTCTTTATGATTGTATGAGTGTCCAGCTTATAATCTTTCTCCTTTAATATCCGGATTCATTTATTTCATGCAATCCGTACCTGGCCACTATTTGATCACCCATGTTTTGGCTCACGGTCCTTTGAATTCGTGGAGAAGATCTTATTCTTATATATTCTCAATCAGAGGGTTCATCTTAGACGGCACATATATGTATGTGGTGGTTTATTCAAAATCTCTTAAGATGGTGTATGTCTGGTTTTATGACCTGTATTCAATCTGAGATGGGAATATCTATACTCACTTATATGGCTTGATGCATATGATCATATTATCATTCTATACATGTAAAACATAATGTCTCCAAGCTTATAGACTTTAGAATCTTAGTCTTATAAATAATGGCTTATATGGCCGAACCTTTTATAGGTAATGGCTTACTTGGCCGAACCTTTATAGGTAATGGATTGTGTGCGGCCAAGTTATGGCCGAGCCATTTATTCTCATGGTCTCTTCAGTCGGGTAATGGCCTCTTTGGTTTGTCCGTTTGTATCATGGCCTTTACGGCCGAGGAATGGTCCTTTATGGCCGAGTAATGACCGAGCCATATAACATGATGTCTTAGACCATAGTGGTACACGAACTTGTAGTATTGATCATGGGTTTATCCTCTCTCCCCCTCATGACCATACTATAAGGTCGTGGTGCTTGGGACAATTAAGCCTAATGAGTTTCCCTTTGTGTACATGTTTCACAACGTGAGATCATTTACGGGATAACTCTTTGTGCCTTTTCAATTTCAATCTTTGCATCAAGTTCTAGATTCGGATGGCTAATCCTATCATGCCATATATTGTAAAATTTTGTGGTGTATATCAGTATTGTCACCACTTCTCTTGCCTCTTATCATACTGATCTTATAGCATAGTTTTGATCAGTAGAGATCATAGGTATAGTCTCGACCACTTTCTTTCAAAGGTCTTAGGCGTTTT
>NC_027753.1:27437866-27458263 GCF_000695525.1 Brassica oleracea var. oleracea
CTTTCACAGGATTTGAATTTGGCTAGAAAATCATGTTGGTTCGGATTAGGGTTCCAAAAGACCAAGACGGCGCCGTGTATTGTTTCTGCGAGTGAGGGCGCGTCTGAGATCGGATTGACAAACGGTTTACGCTGATGGATTTGTCTCGTCAAGAGCTTCAAGATAATATGTGGCTTGTCGTCTGGTTCCTCAGGGTTTGAGAGATAGATCGATTTTAAGTTGCGCCTGATTTAGGGTTTATGTGTGACGGATTTTAAGTTAGGTTTAGGGTTTTTCTTTCTCAGGGTTTTGGTAGTCTATCGTGCTGATAACGTGTTGTAATTAGAGAGTTTAGAGACTGAATATTTCTGTGTTCTTATTAATGATCAACGGAGTTCCTTTATATAAGGATTACAAGATGAAGATAAATGGAAAGTATCCAAAACCTAAACTCACTAGGATTAGGAAAACTACTAATACATAATAATGGAAAGATTACATCTACTAGGAAAATGAAAGGGTTTATTTTTCTCTAAGCTTTGTGGCCGCCTTTCTCTTTCCTGAAGTCGGCTCTCTCTAGGTTTCGGCCGACCCTCCATCTTCTAGGTATTGGGATGGTCTTGGACCGGGTCTGGTTAATGTCAATCCACTCCATGATTTATAACACGGTCTATCTATTTGTATTTAACTAAATGCACCAGTATGATAACAACATTTTGGTAATGAAAACAAAACAAATCAAACTGAATCCTTAGGGATACACAAACCGTAGAAACTTTCTTAATCTTCTCATTGCAAATACTTCTTTAGTTTTCTTCTGACATTGTAGTCGCCACTTTCAAGTTTTGTCGCTTACTTCTTCTGTGGTGTTTGAATCTTGTGACATACTTCTTCTGTGGTGTTTTTGAAGACCTTCCTTTCATCTTCAATGCCTAGAGTCAAACATAAACACATATTAGTATACAGTTTGACAACCATTTTTTAGGTTGCGTATGCGTCCACATCTTTTTCACTTACCCAAAATAATGATCAAATACCTTATCTACTCAACAGCTTGAACGAAGCAAAGAATGATAATCGAATTTAACATCAGGTTCTACTGACATTGTCCCCTCCAAATTTTTTCAATTCTCAATAATGTGTAAATTAAGAAAAGATTTATGTGCTTGACCAAAAAAAAAGATCAAAGTGCTCACACACGCGATTCAAAAGTCGAAGAAATTACCATGATTGTCTTCATGCTCTACTGCTTGAGCTATTACAGCCACCTCATGTCATAAATCCATTCTCAGCAGGCTTCTTTGAACCACCTTCAGAGCCAGACCCATTGACCAAATTGAGATGAATCAAATTTGGGTAAATTACTCTGGTTTACGAGAAAAGCTTTTTGCAGCCTTTTGTATATTCAGCAGTAGAAGAAGAAGCGCTATTATCTCCAAATTGTGCAGAAATGTAGCCCTCGGAAACCATGACCTTGTTGTCTCCTTAACTTTTTACAACTAACATGTAACCCAAATCTGGGAAAAACTACATGTTTACATAATAATAGAATCAGTCGAAGCCAAGCAGATAAATAAGTGAGAGTTAAAATTTATTCATGAAGGATAAAAACTATATTTACGATGAACTAAGCTTTTGAAAAGGAAACACAAATGTAGACTCATGAAGCAAACATCAATAGAAAGACTTACGATGACAAGTCGTAAAGATATATATATCTTTATAGCTTTTACCAAAAGGAGATGTATCATACGGAAGTATATAAATAATAAATATATATATACTGAGTATGTCCTTTACCATCCAATCCATCAATGTATCACTCAAATCAGTACCTGCAGAAATATAATCTTAATTTCCAGAGATGCAAACCAGGGATTTAGAATAACGAAGATAAGACTGAAAAGAAAATTTATTCATCCAAGTATATTATGTTTCAAGGGCATAAGTAGCTTAAATAAGAGACCAACAAAAAGATTGTGCCAGATCATAAAGATTGACACAGATGGAAAGTAATCCCATAAATCACAAACCGCTCTAGTATTAAACCACTCCTCACAAACCAGTGAAAACAAACAGAGTAATGCAATGTCTCTCAGATGTGTGGAGTACCAGAGAAACTGGGTAGAAACTTGATGATATGAAAAAATGGTGAACTATGACATCAAAAGGTGACTGGATTCTTACCTTCTCAACTATCTGTTCCATTTGAGCAGCCCTCAAAATAACATCCTCTAGGCACTCTTTAAAGGTTCCAACAGGGAAACAGGAGCAACGATAGTAAAAAATACATTACCACAATCTGGAAAAGTAGATGGACTTCAAACCATTTTAGATGGGACTTACTTCTCTCGAGAGAGTGGGAAAACAATATTTGACTAAGCACCATTTCTCTAGCCTCCCTAAACAAATGTTCCAATCATAAAATAGATTAGTTCCAAACTTGTAAAAATATTAAACTAATAGACAGCCACAATGCAAACCTTTCAGCATCATCTGGTGATCTCCGTTGATTTACGTTCTGTTGATTGACACTCTTCTCCTGCTAGACAGGTTGGTTCACGATGAGATAAAAATGTAACTTTTCCCAATTATAAAAAAGACTGGCATAAGTAAAGGTAATAAATAGTTACAGCGCCATGTCGAGAGGCCAGCTCTAGCAATTCTATGTCTAATATCTTCTTGTTCAGAACCAGCCTACACAGAAGAAGTAGAAGAGGCAGATCAATAAAAGATTAATTTTGCAAAGATCGTAACTCTCAAATAAGAACTATTTTTTGGCTTAACTTGGTACAATGCTTTGATTGCTGTAAACTTATCTATCAAATGAAACAAATGATCAAGGACGTTGATCCAATTTTGAACCTGATTGGGCTGTTTCTGTGGCTCAGCCGTCGTTACCAGTATCGGGATCCACGCGGCCGAGGGGTACGCTTTTGGTTGCGTCGCTAATCCATTGATTTAAAAAAAAAGAAACGAATTTGGGTGAAGAATAAAATTGAATATATGATTCAAGAATGTTATTTGATGAGTAGGAGTGGGTGGTGAATCTGGTGATTAATACACAAAACTGAAATTTGTAGCAAGTCAAATCGATTCAAATGAAGTGGAAGAGTCGGGACGATGGTGACAGGATTTGAGTTCTTTTGGGCTCATTAACGATGAGTCATTTAACATGTAGCCCACATAAGTTACTCGACTCATAGGAGTGACGTGGCGTTGGAGAACTTTATGATTGACTGATTAAATTGGAGGACGTGGACACCCTAGCTGATGAGTATATCCTACTTTTAGTATTGCGACTAGAGTCATTCTCCGCGCTACGCGCGGATACGTGTATGATGATCAACAATTGCATAAAGTTGTAAAGTACAGGAGATAAGTTGTAAAGTAAAAGTTTGGTGCAAATCATGTTTAGAAGCAGAGGAAAATTGTTATCATTATAAAGAGCAGATATTAAGGTCTTAAAACAGAAAAGTGAAACTCATAGATAAGTTGGTGGACTTTTTGACGAAGATGGCGTGTAGATGTGATGAGATTTTTTTGAGTTGGAGTGCCTGAAATTGTTTTAAAAAAATCAGTGAACATAACTTAGTAATATAAGTCAATTTATTTAATTCATAGTATAGGTAGACGTACTTGAAAGTGGTGAGATATCCATCATCAGGGAATGAGTTTTAGATCTGATTTGTTTTTGTTGATAGCGAAAACACTGAATAGCAAATAAATGTGAATTATTAGTTAAATAACAACTTAAAACATCTTGAATGAGATGTTGAATTTAAAATTTTACTTACTCTCATGGGAACGAAGGCGGTTGAAGATTTCTTTGTAGACTATGTTTTTCACTTTTTTGTATCGGTTTTTATGAAATATATAATTTTGGTAAATTTTCTTCTATGTTCAAGTTGTAAGTGTGATTATGTTAAGAGAATGAGATTGAGTTTTCAAATACCAAAATTCTTTTTTTATGTCAGGGTATTTAATAAAGTGGAGAATAAGATCTTAATTTTGAGGAAATCTTAGTCGAATATATTTTGTAGTTGTTTAGAACAATGTCAGTAATTGTTATTACTAACACTTGTTGTTGTTTTTTATATATATTTATGTTATATTTGAGGTTTTTATAAAAAAGAGTTTTATATCTGATGATTTATTTTTGCTTTACGTTATGGTGCAATTATAATGGATTATTATGGTTACTGATATAGAACAAAGAAAACAGAGAGCTTTTGACTGAATAATACTCTTTCCTTAACCTTTACAAAGATTATTACATAATAGTTTTATAGTGACAAATAGACAATCTAGGCTAGGCAATTTGGACTATTAGAACCAGCTATTTAGGACAGCTTAAAGCTTCATTGTCCTTCACATACAGATGAGAAAGCATCAAAATGGTTGTGGCAAGGTACAGTCGAGGTCGTACTATTCCTCTTTTCCGAATCTCTTTCATGTTGATAAGATGACCATTGGATACTTGAAGGATTGGGCTTGAGCTCTCTATCGTTGATGTCTTGGGCTGACATGGGTTTCGTGTGGGCCACTTCAGTATCTTCACTTACAACTGAATGTATTGAAACATAAGTAATGGCGTTGAATTGTTGGCTAAAGAGTAATGTATTTCTTTGTCTTTCTTTGTTTCTTTTGTTTGATGTTTTTGGTTATATTTGCTTATATATTCTGAATTAGTTGTACTGATATGTTTATAATAAGGCCAAAAGGTAACAAATAACAAATCCAAATGTTAGAAAAAGAGTAACAAATGTACTATTTTAAATGGAGAAACTGAGCTTAACGTTTATCTGAATTTAAACACATAATAAATCTTCATTTCATTTGAGAAATATTAATTCATTTGTATGTAGGATACATGAGTTGTTTTCTTTCTTGGTTCTAACATATATTTTTAATTTAGAATAAGCATATGTTGGTCCGGATATAACACATGTTAAGTTTATTAGTTATTTAATATCTATTTCTCTGTTTTCATGTTTTATAGTGTTTGCATATTTTATTAAAGTATAATTTTGTTGTATAAATGTGATAACTAATTTTCTATTTATATATTGCAAATTTATTTAAAGTATGACGTTGATGGTTAAATGTTTCTTTAATGACACATCACTTTATCTATTTTAGGATCGACCCTTTGGTATCAAGATGTGGCAAAGAAAAAAAGCTACCATACGTTAATAGTAGTACTATGGGATTATTAATATTATTAATTTAATTTTTGTAAATACCATGGGATTATTATATTCACCTGTATGCATTTTTCTTTTGATTGATAATTACAGGAATCTTGTGTGGTATGACTCTTGTCGATTTGCTCTTTGTTTCCAAATTAATGCAACAAAAGTAACAAAAGATGGAAAATGTGTTAGAAATCTTGTGAGTTATGAGGGGCTCAGCTTGGAAAACAAATCTTTCGGACTCGTGCTGGAGAATCAAGTGACCACGGCGACTTTCCTCAGCTTTAACTTGGCACAATTAGAGTCTTCTAAACAATTTTTGTCTCCACTTGATTATTCCTGGCCGCCAGGGCAGAGGAAGGAGCCACAAGTGTACTTGACGGACTTGACACTCAGAGAGAGCTAACCGGCCAGGTTAAGGAGAGGAGGAGCTTGGTGGTGCCACAAGTCTTTATGATGACTTTGTAGGGGTAGACAAAGAAGCTGGACTCAGAGAGGACGCAAGAGTCGAAGTGATTGTTGGAGAGAGAAGAAACAATCTCGCAGGAAGCAGGAGTGTGTATTTCGTCAAGCTGGGACCTGGTCAGAGTATGGAGACCCAGTCCCTTGGAGTCTTGAAAGATGCTAGGCTCAAAGAAAGAGACCTCGGGCGGCTTCTCGTAACTTCAAAACCGATTGCAGATAAGGCCATGTCTCCTTGTTGTTTGAACTTGTAGTAGGAGGAGAGAACGATGGGATTGGGGAACCAAGCAGAAACGGAGCTTCACAGAAAGTAAATTATAAACTCGAAATTAAAGAAAACAGCTATAACTATAGTGAAGACTCGGTGCGCTACAACTCAGGATGGCCTCTTAGCGCACTGCAAATAAAGAAAGAAACATTGTTAAGAAACATGATACTGTAATGGAGAGAGAGGGTAATGTAATGAAGGGAAGAAGAAGCTTTACGTTGGAGTAGACAGAGATTTGAATTTCTTGATTCCACCGTTGGGGCGAACGTCTTCAATGCTGTAACCGAGGGGAGCTTCGTAAAATAAGGAACTACTACTACTGCTGGACTTCTTTTTACCATATTTTGACTCCATCACAATCTCATTCACGCTTCCTGCAATTTCAAGACCAAACCATATGTATTAGATGCAGGAAAGAAAAACAACGCTTAATAGAGACTTATCAATGTTCAAAGTTTTCACATTTCAATAACAGATCTTGAATAAACGTTCAATTTATCAGATGAGACATGATCAGAATTGTTTCATTATATCTACAACTATGAGACTTAAAACGAATATAGGCATCTATATATGTAAACACAACATCAATCAAAACATAAATCGTCTGATACATAATATAAGAATTGCTCAGAATGATGAATCTCTTGTACCAAAAAACGAATAAAATGTAAATCAATCGTAATCGTAGGTAAAGACGTTAGAGATATTTACTTTATATATAAAGATTTAGATCAAGACCAGAATTACGAATCCCTTCTTTCCAGATATGAACGAAACCTCCAGAAACTTAAAGTCAAAACAATCGAGGTTATGATAGCATCATCCTCAGGGTTGTTAGGATGATTTAGAGTGTAGGGATGCTAACCTTTTTACCTTTTTATAATCGAACCTCGACTGTCCTCGAAGAGAAAAGGTGGCATTGAAGATAGATCGATGAATTTAAGAAGAAATTTAATAGGAATGACCGATGGATTTCTGGATCAGTAGGAAGAAGATGAAAAGTTGGTTTGAAACCTAGAGGCGGAGAAGAGAGAGCGAGATGAAACTATATCATAACAAAAGTCCAAAATACAGATCCAAAACCACAGAAGCCCAAACCCAAGTAATCATTTAATGATGTGGAGGAATGCTGCAATTCTACTGGACGAATTTCCAGTCCGACGTGGACACCCTCAGAGGGCTTTATATTTGGCTTTTAGTATAGTTTTGATTTTGATAGTGTTGTATTTTTTTGTTGTTTATATAATGGAAACAATAGAAAAATTGATACCATATGTAATATCGTAATATCTACGCTTAGGCCCATTATACATTTTGGACCTAGATAGCCCAACTTTGTAAAAGTAACCATCTTTTGTTTTTTGTTTTTTGTTTTTGTTTTTATACCTGAAAATTGAAAAAAAGTAGCAACCCACTAAAAAAACCTAAAGACTCGCGTTGCGAAGAGACAAATACAGTGTTGTGTCGACTCTGGTGTTTCTCGCAGTCGCAGGCTCTCAGCCTCGTTAAACCATTAGCAGAGAGAGAAAGACCCTTAAAACCCTATCTGCCTTTGTTCTTGGCGATGAATACCTCCCAAGCAACTCGTGCGGCTCTGTTTCTAAACGTAACTATTCTCTTACTCGCAGTTTTACTCTAAGTCCTCTGTCGTATGATTGATAAGCTTAATTACTCATGTTCTATTGCATAAGCGTTTCATAGATTATTGTTAATACAGTCGCATAGCTCTGTGTTGGCGTCTGTGATGTTGTTTTATTTGGTAGAAGATTCCTTTTTTCTAGATTTTTTTCGTTTTAACAAAGCTTTAATGGCTCTTGCAGGGGGTTTCCAATAGACAAACGACGCTTTTGCAGAGAAGCTCAACAACTCAACTGTGGGGTTCTGTTAGATTTCAAACCCCACAGGGTCTGCGGTCTCTGAATAGAGCAAAAGCTACTACTGGCTTGAGATGTTCTACTCCTGCTGTTTCTGTTGTTGAGCAACCGAGCTTAGTTGAGAAACCTGCTGCAGAGGTCATCCATTTCTACCGCGTCCCTTTGATTCAAGAAAGCGCAAACGCTGAGCTTCTCAAAGCTGTTCAAACCAAAATCAGCAACCAGGTTGTCAGTTTAACAACAGAACAATGTTTCAATATTGGTCTTGAAACTGAATTACCAGAAGAAGAAAAGCTATCTGTCCTAAAGTGGATTCTTCAAGAAACATTCGAGCCAGAGAATCTAGGTACTACTTTCATCCTCTCATTGTATTATTTTGTTTACTTGCAATGGTAACTAAACTGTTTATGCTTACAGGCACAGATAGTTTTCTTGAGAGGAAGAAGCAGCAAGGACTTCACGCTACAATCATTGAAGTCGGTCCCAGACTGTCTTTTACAACAGCTTGGTCCACCAATGCGGTATCGATATGCAGAGCTTGTGGTTTAAACGAAGTGACTCGCTTAGAAAGGTCCAGGAGGTACCTCTTGTTCAGCAACGAGCCACTCTTGGAGACTCAAATACACGAGTTTGCTGCAATGGTTCACGATAGAATGACCGAGTGTGTGTACACCCAAAGGCTGACTTCATTCGAGACAAATGTGGTCCCTGAGGAAGTAAAGTATGTGCCTGTGATGGAGAAAGGTAGAGAGGCGCTTGAAGAAATCAACCAGAAGATGGGTTTAGCCTTTGATGAGCAAGACTTGCAGTATTACACTAAACTTTTCAAAGAGGACATTAAGCGTAACCCCACCAATGTTGAGCTGTTTGATATCGCTCAGTCCAACAGCGAGCATAGTCGACATTGGTTCTTTGCTGGGAACATTGTTATTGATGGAAAGCCAATGGATAGGTCTCTTATGCAGATTGTAAAGAGCACTTGGGAGGTAGGTAACTATAAATGGTGAACTTTAATTTTTTTTAAATGATAAAACTCTTATTTTATGTGTTTGAATATGCAGGCAAATCGAAATAACTCTGTCATTGGGTTTAAGGATAACTCCAGTGCTATAAGAGGGTTTATGGTGAACCAGCTACGACCTGTGCTTCCTGGTTCCACTTGCTTACTTGATCTCAGCGCACGTGATCTCGACATCTTGTTCACTGCTGAGACTCATAACTTCCCTTGTGCGGTGGCTCCTTACCCTGGCGCTGAGACAGGTGCTGGAGGGAGAATCAGAGACACACACGCAACTGGAAGAGGCTCATTTGTGGTTGCATCCACTTCTGGTTACTGTGTTGGTAACCTCAACATGGAGGGCTCTTATGCTCCTTGGGAAGACTCCTCTTTCCAGTACCCATCAAACCTTGCCTCACCTTTACAGATACTCGTAGACGCTAGCAACGGCGCGTCTGACTATGGTAACAAGTTTGGAGAGCCTATGATTCAAGGATATACAAGAACCTTTGGGATGAGACTGCCAAGTGGGGATAGGAGAGAGTGGTTGAAGCCTATTATGTTCAGTGCAGGTATTGGACAGATTGATCATACTCATATAACTAAAGGTGAGCCTGAGGTTGGGATGCTTGTTGTTAAGATTGGTGGACCTGCTTACCGTATTGGCATGGGAGGAGGCGCTGCTTCGAGTATGGTGAGTGGTCAGAACGATGCGGAGCTTGATTTCAATGCTGTGCAGCGTGGAGACGCTGAGATGTCTCAGAAGCTGTACCGTGTTGTCCGTGCTTGTATTGAGATGGGGGAGAAGAATCCTATCATCAGTATTCATGATCAAGGCGCTGGTGGGAACTGTAATGTGGTGAAAGAGATTATTTATCCTAAAGGTGCGGAGATTGATATAAGAGCGGTTGTTGTTGGTGATCATACCATGTCTGTGTTGGAGATTTGGGGAGCTGAGTATCAAGAGCAAGATGCTATTTTGGTAAAAGCTGAGAGCAGAGAGGTTTTGGAATCGATCTGTAAGAGGGAGAGGCTTTCAATGGCTGTGCTTGGAACAATTAATGGAGAAGGTCGCTGTACTTTGATTGACAGCACAGCTGCAGCTAAGTGCAAGAAGGAAGGCTTACCTCCACCACCTCCTGCTGTGGATCTTGAGCTCGAGAAGGTTCTTGGCGACATGCCTAAGAAGACGTTTGAGTTCAACCGCGTTTCTTATGCACGGGAACCACTTGATATCGCTCCTGGGATTACATTGATGGACTCTTTGAAAAGGGTTCTGCGTTTACCATCTGTTTCTTCCAAGCGGTTCTTGACAACCAAAGTGGATAGATGTGTGACAGGTCTTGTCGCTCAGCAGCAAACAGTTGGACCATTGCAGATCACTCTTGCTGATGTTGCAGTCATCGCACAGACATTCACAGATCTAACAGGCGGTGCATGCGCCATTGGAGAGCAACCAATCAAAGGTCTGCTTGATCCAAAAGCCATGGCGAGACTAGCCGTTGGAGAGGCTTTGACAAATCTGGTTTGGGCGAAGGTTACTGCGCTTTCTGATGTTAAAGCTAGTGGTAACTGGATGTACGCTGCCAAGCTTGAAGGAGAAGGATCAGCGATGTATGATGCTGCGATTGCTCTAGCTGATGCCATGATTGAACTTGGCATTGCAATTGATGGTGGCAAAGACAGTCTTTCAATGGCAGCTCATGCGGATGGTGAAGTTGTTAAAGCTCCAGGGAATCTTGTGATCAGTGCCTATGTTACCTGTCCTGACATAACAAAGACAGTGACTCCTGATCTGAAGCTAGGAGATGATGATGATGGTGTTCTCTTGCATGTTGATTTGGCAAAGGGAAAGAGGAGGTTAGGTGGATCTGCACTGGCTCAGGTCTTTGGTCAGATTGGAAACGACTGTCCTGATGTTGATGATGTTCCGTATCTAAAAAACGTTTTCGAAGGCGTTCAAGCTCTCATCTCAGAGGACTTGGTATCTGCTGGACATGACATCAGCGATGGTGGACTAGTTGTAGCAGCTATGGAAATGGCTTTTGCTGGAAACAAAGGTATAAGCCTTAACTTGGATTCAAACGGGATTAGCCTCTTTGAAACTTTGTTCTCTGAAGAGCTCGGTCTCGTGATGGAGATTAGCAACAAGAACTTAGACGCTGTGTTGGAGAAGCTCCGTGGGTTTAATGTTACTGCTGAGATCATTGGGAAAGTCACAGACTCACCTTTGATTGAGGTGAAAGTAGATGGAATCACTCATTTGAGTGAGGAAACATCGTTCCTCAGAGACATGTGGGAAGACACCAATTTCCAGCTGGAGAAGCTTCAGCGATTAGCGTCTTGTGTTGAGATGGAGAAAGAAGGTTTGAAGTTGAGGCATGAGCCTAAGTGGGAGCTCTCATTTACTCCTTCATGGACCAACGATAGTTACATGTCTAAGGGTAAGCTTCTTTTTCTCATTAAGCCTATGTAACGTGTTGAGAGTTTTTATTCATTGTTTATGTTGTCAGATGCTAAACCGAAAGTAGCTGTGATCCGAGAGGAAGGCAGCAACGGAGACAGAGAAATGTCAGCTGCATTTTACGCTGCCGGTTTTGAACCGTGGGACGTGACAGTGTCTGACCTTCTAGCCGGAGCCATCACTCTTGACCATTTCCGTGGGATTGTGTTTGTTGGAGGGTTCAGCTACGCTGACGTTCTTGACTCAGCCAAAGGATGGGCTGCTTCTATAAGATTCAACTCTCCTCTCCTCAGCCAGTTCCAGGACTTCTACAAAAGACCAGACACGTTCAGCCTTGGAATCTGCAACGGCTGTCAACTAATGGCCTTGTTAGGATGGGTTCCAGGCCCTCAAGTAGGCGGGTCTCTCGACACGGCCCAGCCAAGGTTTGTTCACAACGAATCAGGAAGGTTTGAGTGCAGGTTCACAAGCGTGACCATTAAGGACTCGCCGTCGATAATGCTGAAAGGAATGGAGGGAAGCACCTTAGGAGTGTGGGCGGCTCATGGAGAAGGACGAGCTTACTTCCCGGACGAAGGGGTCTTGGACCGTATGCTTCACTCAGATTTGGCTCCGTTGAGATACTGTGATGATGATGGGAGTGTGACTGAAGCTTACCCTTTTAACCTCAATGGCTCACCGTTGGGGATAGCGGCTATATGCTCGCCTGATGGGAGACATTTGGCGATGATGCCTCATCCTGAACGTTGTTTCTTGATGTGGCAGTACCCGTGGTATCCGAAGAGCTGGGAGGTTGAGAAAGCTGGGCCTAGTCCGTGGTTGAAGATGTTCCAGAATGCTAGGGACTGGTGCTCTCAGCTTTAAGAGTTATGTTTAAGTTTGGTTGAATCTGATGTTGAGTTCTGACAATTGGATCTACGTTTTGTTTTACTTGATAATACATTCTTCATATGTAATAATATATCATTGGATGGATAGATATTGAAGTGGTGGTCCAGGATAATAAAAGCTTCCTCCAACAACACTAACAACATAGACCACCTGGTGATATTTGGATAATAAGACCCTCGACATTGATCAGAAAGTTAAAAAATGTTATAATATGCTCCCACAATCTTGATATACTTGAAAGAATGCAATTATAGAGCCAACCTTTGATAGCTTTTTTCTCTGCAAAATCTTTGTTTCAAACATACTAAGTAAAAGTACATATATAGTCTGATCACCATTTCGTTTGCACTAAAAGAAATATAAAATTAAATCAAAGAATACAATTCTTGTTTCTACTCTGCATAAAATGAGCAATGGATCATCTGGATTTCACTGTAGCATGATCGGTATCAGCTAAGTGCTTGAATAGTTTTGTCCTGGCCAAGGTAGATAAAATGGTGAGTCAATGAGTGATACAAAGTATACTGCTGGAGATGTCATAAAGAAACAAATTTTTAATGGACCAACCTTGACTCAAACTTTTCTCCGCATCTACCACATTTGTTATAAAAAGCTTTCTTCGATGTGCCCTAACAAAATTTTGATATACATATGATTTCAGTAACTACCAGGCCAGAAACTATGATCTAGTGATGCTACAAGGGAGGAACGATAGTACCTCGGATGTCATTCCTCTGGTTGATGTTTTTGATCTTGGAACTCTCTTGCTTTCCTCAAACGTTTCTGCATGAAACTCTTCCATGTCTCCATTTCTATCTTGAGTATTATCAGCTTCACTGCTCTTCTCGATTAACCCTCCAAGGTTATTCTTATCCTTATCCTTCTTACTTCTGCGCCTCCTCCCTGTGCTCTTCCTCTTATCATACTCCATTGAATCTTGCTCATCCTTCACATTGTCATCTGTGTTTAACTCTACTATGTTGGCATCACCAGCATTCTGTTTAGTTCTCTCAATCTCGACTACAACTTCATCTTCTTCTCTTGACACAACATTCTTCAGCTTATTTTTCTGCTCAGATACCATCTTCTTGAGTAGACGCATCTCGTCATCCTCATCCTCACTTTCACTAGACCCTTTCACATCCTCCTCTGTCATAACAAACTCATCATCAGTCTCATCAGCTTCTCCTATAACCTCCTCCTCAACATACTTATCTTTGGCTTCGTCATTGTCAATATTAAACCCTTCCTGAATCTTCTCTTGAAGCTCCTCTACAGTTTCAGTTTCAGCTTCCTCAACTCTCAACTCTGCCACTATCTCTTTGTGCTTCTTAGACTGCTCATGGTTCTTCCACTGCTTCTCAGTTTTGAAATTCTTGCTACAAACAATGCAATACAGCACCATACCATCATCATCATCATCATCACCATCACCATCATCCTCTTCCACTACACTGAACCCTCCATCCTCCCCCTTTGCCCAATCAGGCTCCTTGTAGTTCATAGCTCTCTCCAACCTCTCCTTAACCATATTCTCCTTCCTCTCCCTCTCCTCCACCTTCTTCACCTCCATCTCTATCCTCTTCATCACCATCATATCAACCACTCTCTTGTCCAGCTTCTTCACAAAAGCAGCCAAGCTTCTCACACTCTCGTTATACTCTCTCTTAGCCTTCTTCCTCACCTTATCATTCTCCTCCTTCATCTTCTTCCTTACCACACCGTCAGGCTCAGCCATCACATCAAACTCATCCACCCAGCAAAAATCCATAACAGTCCTAAACCCTAACCAGTAACTATAAAACTCCTTTACCTGAGCGTACGGACACTCTAGACTCCCCATGACTGGAGGAGCCTCCATTCTCAACCCTAAATTCCTAGCGAAGTTAACCTCGTTGAGATAAACACTGTTGAACACATCGGAATACACCTTGTAGAATCCTTTCCAGGTGTCAGAGTAACCGGAGTATACCTTGGTGGAGAAGAAAGGGAGGAGATTCGGAACTGTGCCGCCAGACATTCTAAAAGATTATGTAGATTGTTGTATTCAGTTATCTCAGCCGTCTGCAATAGTTTGTCTAAACTATTTATATGTTCATAAGTCATCTAAACCGAAAAATATACCTATACATAAATAAGAAAATATTGGTATAGATAGGCAAAATCTCCAAAATAAGACATTTTAAAATATTGTTGTAAATTTGTTACCCAATGAATTTTTTTTTCCAGATAGCACTCATGTGAACAGTGGTAAGAAAAAAAACTAAATTACTGTAGCGCCTAAACTCTAATCCCACCCACCCATAAATACTAACCATAAATTCTAATCATTAAATCCTAAATTTAAATATAAAATATATATATATTTCCAGATAGCACTCATATGAACAGTGATAAGAAAAAAAACTGAATTACTGTAAAGCCTAAACTCTAATCCCACCCACCCACCACCCATAAATACTAACCATAAATTCTAATCATTAGATCTTAAATTCAAATATGAAATATATATATATATTGTGTTATTTTATCATAAAACATAATTTAGTGTTATTTGATGGTATTTTTCTATAAGATACACTCCATCCGTTTCAATTTATTTGTCGTTGTACAGAAAATTTTCCATTTCAAAATAAATGTCATTTTATAATTTTAATGAAAAATTTATTGACTTTATATTCCAATCTATTTTTCTGTTTGATGAAATGTGGTTAGGTATATTGGTAATGATGTTTTTATTTAGTAAATATAAAAAATTAAATATTTTTTTAATTTGTGTGCACAACTCTAAAACTGTAAATAAAATGAAACAGAAGAAGTATCTCTTAATACCCTTTTAAGTTGGAGGACAAAAATTAATAATGTCTGACTTGGACGGTTTGAAAAGAGCATTCTCTGATACTCTGCTTCTGCGGAAGGACATGATATCACGTCTTGCTTCTTCGATTTCCATGGAAAAAAATAATTATCTAATTGTATAATCCATTCAATAATCTTTTTTTTTTGTAATTGGACATCTAACCCAGTCTGAATCACACTAACTTATAAATTATAATCAACTCTAAATATTTTCAGGACATCCTTAAGTAACAAACAACCTCAATGATTCTCTAAATATATCCAATGATTCTCTCTTTGTTGTTGCATAAACATAAACAATACATGAACAGAATAAACAAGATTTGGTCTAGTGGCAGCAATGTATATTGACCTTCCAACTAGTCTATGACAGTTCTATTGATTTATAAATCGACCTCGCCACATGATGATTTTGGTTGATCAAAATTTGTTGTGAAAACTAAATCAATGGTCGATGGAATCAAACCGAATCGAAACCAATTTATTTGGAGTGACAATTTACTTTTTTCCTCAGAACTCAGAACTATCATATAACATCACATTCAAAAATATTTAAATTCACGTTCTGTAGACTCACAATATGAAATTTGAAATCCATTTTCCTTCCATTATGAAAGTTCTTTTTTTTCTCCATTATGAAAGTTCAAATTCTATGTCCCCGTTTATCCGAAGTTTAAACCTAAACACACACATGCATAGGTTATATTCGGTTTACTCTTTACCAATTAACCTTAAACTAGTTTTCCCGAAATACAAAATTAAACTGAAACTACCCAGTTAGAACCCATTGATTCCGGATCAAAAATATGTCGATTTCGATAGCACGGATTCTCGGTTTCATTTCGATGGTTTTAGGGTTTTCATGCCTGAAGAGATGAAAATGGGAATTAGAGACTTTTGTAATCTGATAATATGTGTTACAATCAAGTTTTAATTGAATAATTTTGATTTAATTATGTATTTGATTGAGCAAAATTGGATTAAGATTGATTGGTAAACATTAAACCGAATGTATATGCGGAAATATAATTCGAACTTCTATATTGGGTGGAAATCCACTTTCGATTCATGGAGTTACAGAACGTGAGCTTAAGTATATGTAAATGTGGTGCTATATGATAGTTCCGAGGGAGAAATAGATTATCACCCCTTATCGGCTGAAACTATTATAAATAGTCCTTGGTCAGTATTGAATAATGTTTTAGGAAAGTATATGACAACAATGAAATAAACTCCATTGAGTAAATCTAGTAATCACATTTTTAGTTAATGTATTATCAATTGCAGTTCATTCCTATGTTAAAAGACTTTATCTGGAAACTTGCAACCCAGGCTTTAATATTATCTATGGAGACTTGAAGCCACACCACAATAGTTACTGAGTATGGAATTCACTATTGCGTACGGTGTCTCCTTCGAAAACGATTTTCTTGTATCCCGAGGCCGAGTAAGCGTACATTTATGCATTTTCAGGTGTCGTTCTCCCTTCGAACTCTCCTATGCCGCATTCTTGAAAACTTCTAGTACTATTTCAAACCGAGCTTTACTTAGCAATGTCGAAAATAGTTGATTAAAATTGGGTTACAATTATTGTTATCATCAGTAATATATATAAAAATTCCTAGACGCGTGCGTGTCCTTTAAACTCTTAATCTCCTCTTGATTCCAAAAACAAACAACATTCTCTTTCTTGTCATCTAAACTTTCTAAAAATAGACATCTTCTTGCTTGTGTTCTTCGTCTTCCTCTGAAACATCTTTTGTCTTCTTCATACTTGCATTGCAGATTAAAACTTTTGGCAGAATTTTCATTTTGGAACCATGGAAACGTCACACGAGCACAACTTTTTCAACCCCACGTCTAAACCAGAAGCAGAAGATCCAACCCTAAGACTTTCTTCATCGTCTTCTTCCTCTTCTTGTTCTTCCATAGAAGCAGAACCAAGACCTGATCATAATCTAAGAAACAATCAATCTCCTCCAACGCAAATCATGGAGAGATCTACAAACGACACAACCTCAACACCTACTTACAGAATCCCATCACACGTTTTCGAAACAACAACCTCAACAGCTCCCCTTGAATGGAGCACTCTCTCCAACGAATCCCTCTTCAGCATCCGCATGGGAAACAATAGCTTCACCGAAATAGATTACTTCAAATCCGGCGAGCTTACGTTTCCTCAGCCTCCTTCTCCGAGAACTCCTCATATGCCTTCTCCGCGTCACCACACAAACCAAGCAGGAGTGGCGGAGGAGGCCAAAACTCCGGTGGATGTAGGCAAGAAAGCAGCTGAGACAGACAAAGCGTACCGGGCAAGTAAAGATGAAGAACAAAAAGCTGCCGCAAGTATAAGAGAAGTTATCATGGCTAATGAAGCTTCTAATAAAGACAACAACAACAACAACAACAAAAACAATAAGTTAGATCGGTCTGTTTCTCGACGGTCTGAAGATTTAAGCGTCAAGTCTTTCGCTTTTCAAAAGTAAAACAACAAAAACAAAACTCTTCTCTTCTTGTCTTAAAATAGAAATGTCTTTATCTTTTCTCACTTGTTTTATTTTTCATTTGCTTAGATTGGGGAATGCAGATAAGGGCGGATTACAAGGCTCAACGCCACAAAAGAGGAGGACTTCGCAGCCAGAGTCGCCAAAGAGTTCGTCTGAGGCTGATGAAGGAGATGAAGCTCAAAAACCTCTTACTCCTAAAGCAGAAGCTGATCGTGCATGTAATCACAACCCTAGATGGTTATCTTGCTTCCCTTGCTGCACAACTTTCTGTGTCTAATTGAGTTTGATTTGTTTACTATCTCTTAAGTTATTTAGAGAGATTGTTTCTTCTTCTTAGTATTTTAGAAGTATGTTCCAAGATTTACATAGTTTTTTTGTCTGTTTGATCTTTAAGACTCTCTGTTTCTTATTTGTTAAAAATGATATAAAATACAATGGCAAACAATGGTATTTCAAGCCTTTGCATAAGGGAGGACCAATGAAGCAATTTGACTCAAGAGCTGTCGTGGAGACTTGGAAGTTTCAGACAATGGAGACGTCCATTCTTGGTAGTTATGGAGGCTACCAGTGAAGTCATTGAAGAGTCCATCAACACCAATCTCATTGATCCAGTACTCATATTCCTTATATGGATCTTGGCTGAAGTTCAAGTGTAAGAACTCGTTTTCATTTCTGTACGTGTATGGATGCACCTGAGTTTTTATACATTTTCAAGAAGTTAGCAACATGTTACAGACCCTTAATCTCAGGGGGTGTTTTGAAACAGACCTGTAGATTATGTGCATGAGCTCTTTTGACCAAATCTGTGGGAGCTTGTATGTAATTGTTATTACTGGAACAACTGTGTCCTTCCAAGGTCCTATCCCGACAACATATTGCTTAATGTAATTGAAATACACATCTGATGTGATCTCTGCGTAAGTCTAAATTTGCATGAAAGATTGATCAATCACTTACGCAAAAGAATAAGAACTTTCAAGAGAAGTAAACAAATAAGAAGAGCAGATGATGGACCTGGTTAGTATCTTCTGTTAGCACGGTTACATCGTCTATTAGTAACACTTTTGGCGAGTCTATCAAGTTTGATATGTACACTAGAGAAGATGGGGCAAATGACTGAATAAACAATGGTCTTTTCAACCACTTCTTGGACAAATAGGAGCCTCCATATCCATACTTCTTAAGTGTCTCCACCACTTTATCCTCAAATCTCTTACCACCAGGCCATTTGACCTGTGGATATATAATAGTTGATTAGAAGCAAAGCTAGAGGTTTCAAGGGAGATAAAAGGCAAAGAAAGTTATATCGTTTCTGCAATGAAAGTAGAAGTGAAGCTTATAGGATTGTGACTCACATGCTGGTTTATTAAAACTGAATTCTTAATCTCAGGATATATACTGACAACCCTTGGAGCATCCCGAGCAATGGTAATGAACTCTTCAAATGTAATGATAGGGTACTTTCCTGCAAAAACAAAAAAGATATCTTTAGAGTTAGATGTTTTCATTACCAAGCATTTTTTGGTTGTTTCTTCCAACAGCTAAGTCCAGTAAAGACAGTCTAGCTAACCGTTATACTGTTGGTCCCGGAAAGAGTATCTCTGTTTTGTCCTTAGTTTCTTTAGTTCTTTGAGGGTAAAATCAACTGTATGCAATCAAAGAGAACCTATCGGCATGCATCAACTCAGGTACGAAAAAAAACAAAAGAAGAATCATGGGAACGTACAAGTGAAAAAGCCAGTGATGTTGAATCCTTGGACCTCATATGTTCTCTTACGATCAGCAAACATCTTGTGGCTCGCAATATTGGCTGTTTCGTCAAGGATGACATCATGGAAGCAAATAAGCACACCATCTTTGGATGATAAGATATCAGTTTCTATGAAGTCTGTTCCCTCTTCAATTGCTCTCTGTCCAAAGAAGAAGATTCACTTCAACAAAACAAACTAGATATAGCCATGGAAGTAATACGCGAAGACAATCAAATCAAAGAGAGAGAATGATCAAAGGAAAGATCAATGGTGTACCAAGTATGCAGCTGCAGTTTCTTCAGGGATCTCTCCATTAGAACCTCTGTGTGCGATGTTATAAGGACGTGAAGTCTGAATCGGCAGCCTATCGCCTTTAGCTCTTTTACCAGGGAGTGGGTATGGTGTCCTTCCAGCACAGACAGTAAGCAGAGATAGCCATATTAATGGGAAGCATTCTGTAAAGACGAAGAATAACCACTTCTTATATCAGACTCCATGAATGTTATTCTTGTTTCTCTTTTTTTTAGTAGGAATACCCAAACTTCTTTTTGATTTTGTAGTGAAAAAGGTAAAACAAGTTGCATTACAAGCATACTATCACATGGAGACTAATTAAACAATGAGAAACCCACAAAACATATAAAAAGGTTGAGAAGTTTACTTGTAAATATCATGAAAATCTCTTAGATCAATCGGATTGCTTTGTTCATGTCTGTGACTCAATTGGTTCATGTCCAGGAGTTTTCAAGGCTCCTAACACAAATGATGTAGTATAAAAGATTGTCGAACCAATTCTAAGGGATTTCAAAGCACCGAGAATGCAAGTACATACTTAATCTAAGTGCAACCGATAATTTGAATGGTTTTAAACTACTACTAATAATAGAATGCAAGAACAGAACAATAAAACAATAAAAGAAGTGACTTTCTTTGGTTATGATAAAAAGAACTCATGGGTATAGGAATTAGACCTTGGGTGATCAAGTTTCAAACTAAGGATGACAAATGATCAATCAAACTATTAACCTTAAGCTTAGACACAATCTTAAACAAACTCTATGTCTAGATGAATGTTCATTTACTAACATATTTCAAACATCAAATGTCTTTGGTTGAATAATATGAAAGCAATCATTACTAACAA
>NC_027753.1:27459205-27459921 GCF_000695525.1 Brassica oleracea var. oleracea
GAAATATGCAAGATATCAACTCCCCCAAACTTATTCTTTTACTTGTCCTCAAGTGAAATTTCTAGAACTCATAGGGAGAGAGGTTTGAAGTTGGGAGCTCATAGCCAAAAGAAACACATCTAGCACTCAATTCAAAATTTAAATCCAACATGAGCATACTCTCTTATTATACTCTAGCTTCTCTAGGCCTATCTCAACTCATTTTTCCCTTACACTCATCATCAAGCATCTACACATTCAAATCAACCAACTCTCACATTCATTAAGCATAAAACATTAGGTGAATTCTTGCAAATGGTCAATTTGTCCAAATCATTTGGTTTGGTAAGAGAAGACTTTTTATTCAAGTGAGTCAAGAGGTTCAAGATATATGATCTTTAAGGTGGTTTACTCTCGAAACAAGTAGCCTTGACATTGCACATAATATATCTAAGAAAGGGACCAACTCATGCATACAATGCTCAATCTCCATTGTTCTACCATTTTCCCAAACATACAAGTTACACAATCACTTCCCAATGTCAAACCCAACTCACATCTCTCACCAAAAAAACTCAAGAACACTTTGCACATAAAACTCTTTTTCTTTAAAATCTATAAAAAAATTTACTCAACTTCAAAACAATCTTAGCTCCTAACAACTTTGTTAGCCCCCTTTTCTTTCTTTTTCTTCTTTTTTTTTTCTTTCTTCTTTTCTTATATTTTTCTTCTCTTTT
>NC_027753.1:27459977-27460545 GCF_000695525.1 Brassica oleracea var. oleracea
TCCATTTAAACACAAAGAGTCTATTCTTTTCCTTCGAACTTTTCATGCTTCCAAATCATAATGACAATACTCACCCCCACCTATAGCTAGACAATAGAGTGCCTAATCTAGCAAGAATGAAGATCAAGTATTGTCGTTCCCGATACTCTCAACATTATGCACATGTAAGACTTTCCGAAAAAGGCCTCACTCATCAAACAATGAAAGCTTAAAAGGAGAAAAGGGTTTTGGGAGGGGTGTACCACTCGAGTTTGTCAAAAAGATTGGCATAAAGGATGTGCCAACTCAAGTGTGTATATCCATGACTCAGTACACAAGGGACCATAAGCAAGAAGCATTAAGTTCGTTCAGTTCAAATAAGGTTGTAGTTGGCTTCAAAGATTGAGTTTCAGCAACTAATGAGATTCAGGAAGACTTTTCAAGGCTCGAAACATACAAGGCTTTTTGAAAGATGCAATAGCTACTCGAGTGTGAGATAGTGTTCTTTACAAGGCATCTTAAATCATTGCTCCAAATGCAAATGAATGCAACCTATATGCTCTAGACTCTCCTAAAAATGCAAGTGATG
>NC_027753.1:27460593-27461329 GCF_000695525.1 Brassica oleracea var. oleracea
ATTCATCAAAGCAAACATGATCAAATACTTGGTACCTCCCCCAAACTTAAGTTACACAGTCTCTGTGTTGTCAAGTAGAGGGCGATATCCACAAGAAAAAGCTAATATGAAAAAATGAGATGGTATATACAAGGGGAAATAGTGAAGTACCTTCAAGGATAGTGAGTAGGGGCAGAGGCCCCAACATCGTCGTCGTCCGGTGGGAACATGGTGTAGTAACCCCCAGGAGCTGAGTTGTAGTCTCCATACCATTGTTGGCTCTGAACCTCGTCAATCTCAACCTCACTGTCCGAAGAGGCTAGGGATGGAGACTTGTTTCCTGAGGTGGAGGGTTGAATGGGTGGGTTCCTCCATGTTCGCTGGAGCTGTCTATCAGTGAGAGGGAAACCAAGATCAGTAGGCTGAGGTGGGGGCTAGGGTACTGATGTGTTCGCAAAAGCGAAGTCCGCTGAGCTACATCCAGCTATGCCTCCTCTGGTCAAGACATCGGCCACTTTCTTCATGAACTTGGCTGAAGTCTTTGCTTGCTTCTTCACCGTCTTGCTCAACGCCTTGCACTTGTCCTTCAGATTTTCTATTGTCCTGTCTTGTGCCTTATTCCATCTCTGAAGTCGACCAATATGCTCATGAGCGTCACGAAGCGCACCAGGAGGAAGAACCCCATCATGTGGCTTGAAGTAGTAGCTCAGAGGTCCATAGACGGGTACAGATGCTTCCCTAGGAGGTTCGTAATGTC
>NC_027753.1:27461651-27463615 GCF_000695525.1 Brassica oleracea var. oleracea
GGGCGGATAGCCGGGCAGAGCAGTCGCATGTCTTCCTCGGTGAGATTATCAGCTTGCTTCCATGGGTAGAA
Organism: Brassica oleracea var. oleracea; assembly: GCF_000695525.1. Lineage (NCBI taxonomy): Eukaryota > Viridiplantae > Streptophyta > Magnoliopsida > Brassicales > Brassicaceae > Brassica > Brassica oleracea. The sequence continues at coordinate 27,461,723 of NC_027753.1, forward strand.
TGCATGGACGAGCATCCTATGGAGGTAGCGTACAGACGGGTGTCGGATATGTGAGTTCTTGTCAGTCCCGGTAGAGTGCTTGTTTCCGGTGATTAACTTCCAAAGCTGAGTGGAGAGGTTTTCACACTCGGGAAGGGAGTAGTCTGCCAAGTCTTGGAAACCCATGACTCTCCCAATGTCTTTGAAGTTCATGTTGTAGTCTCTCTCATTGACCTTGAACCTGATTTTGCCCCATCCTTGCCTCACGTGCAGAGCGTCATGGTAAGTCACCTCAAGGGAAGACAAGAACTGACAAGAGACATCCCTGTAGACAGGGTAGGCCATGGTGAGGAGTTTGAGCATCTTCAGGTGCTCCTGCATTGCCTCAATATCAGAATCGAGACTCAACTCCTTCAGCAAATCAAGGTCGGCGAATCTGGTTGGAGTCCAAGTCACCCCATTCAGCAAATGATGATACAGCTCTTCCTCAGATGGAGTTTTCGCCCTATCTCTATCAACGGCAACCTCCTTCCCTTTTGACATCTTGGCCCTCTTTGTAGGAGCCTGATCATCCGCACTTTCATCGCCACTCTCCTCGTCTGTGGCAACTGCTACACTTTTTCCTGCCCTCCTCTCCTGCTCTATTGTCTTCTTTGCAGCCAAGTTTTGCTGTCGAGAAGTCCTCTGTGTCCCAGAGCCAGTCTGCTCCGAGGATAAATCTTTCCCTCTCAATGCAGATTCTCGTCTCTTAGCTTCTTGTTTCTCAGCATCCGACTTTCCCTTAGTTTTCTTAACCATTGGTAACTGAAAAATTCAAAACTTGGAAAGGGATAAGTGGATGAACTTTGCAAATGAAAATGGCAAGAGTAAACTCAACAAATGAATAGCAATTAAAACTCAAGTTAATTAAGCAGTCAAGCTAAGAGTAAAGAATCACACTTCTCAATCTTTTAAAAATTTAAAAATTACAAGAAAAATAAAATTCAATAATCAAAGTGGTTCTAGAATGAGAGAATTCTTTAATCAAATCTTTCAACACTTTAACATACTATCTTAACCACTAGCACACTCAATTGGGGTCAATTTTGAAAACCCCAAAATCCATGAACCCTAATTTTGCCAAAGTTCAAATTAAACTCAATTTCACCATTGATTCAATAACCCAACTTGATAGATAAGCTTTCCCTAGTCAATTTTACCACAATCTAGCAAGAAAATGACCAAATTTCGATTTTCAAATTCTAGGGTTCATAGACCTACGAATTTGAATTTAAAAACTTAATACCTTGCTTTGGATGAAAGGAAATGGTGGATGGGTGGTGAAGAATAGACTACAGGGGCGAAAGCTTGGATTTAGAAACAAGAACTTGGTGATTTGGGTGAGAATTGAGAAAGTTAGGGGATTTTTGGTGTGGGTGAGTTTGAGAGAGTATGAGTGTTTATGAGAGGAGTAGAGGGTGAGGAAGATGAAATCGTGGGTGTTGGGTAGGTTTAGGGGCGTCCGGTTCGGTTTAGGTAGATTAGGGATTGGTTTATTTTAATTAAATCAGGTTTAAAACGAAGAAAACTTACCTGGACCGGCGCGGGAGTGACTTGAAGGTGTCGCTGCGAGAGGTCGCTCCCGGGTCGTTTTTTCGCGAGCGACCTGGCTGTGTCTCTCCGAAGACGTCGCTCCCAGATGGAGCGACTTCATGTGCTCGCTCTAGGAGGTCGCTCCGAGAGCGATTCTCGCGTATCCGACGCCATAAACCGATGCCATAAACGTGAGCGATCTCGCTGTGTCGCTCCTGCCACGTCACTCCCAGCTGGAGCGACCTTATGGTGTCGTTGCGGAACGTCGCTGCGAAGTCGATTTCGTGCCCAAAACCCGCGAAAACGCGAGCGACCTGGCTGTGTCGCTCCGAAGACGTCGCT
>NC_027753.1:27463822-27464845 GCF_000695525.1 Brassica oleracea var. oleracea
TATGAGACTTCCTCCCAAGTGGGCTTGTTTTAAGTCTCTAGCTTGACTTTGCCTCCTTTTGGATTAGGCCGGGGTAGGATCAGACAGTGGAATTGAAACCCCATCTTCCTCGGGTGCATTTGCCATGTAGAGCTTAACCATTTGCCCATTGACTGTGAAGTCTCTTCCATCAGTACTCCACAAAACTATTGCTCCATATGGCCTAACCTCCTTGACCTTGAAAGGACCGGACCACATTGACTTAAGCTTTCCTGGAAATAACTTCAGCCTAGAGTTGTAGAGAAGAACTTGATCTCCTTCTTTAAACTCTCTCTTCAGGATATTCTTGTCATGGAAAGCTTTAGTCTTCTCCTTGTAAACCCTTGAGTTCTCAAAAGCATCCATTCTTATCTCATCAAGCTCATGTAGCTGAAAAAGCCTTTTCTCCTTGGCACTTTTGGTGTCAAAGTTCAGCAACTTTACTGCCCATAGTGCCTTGTACTCAAGCTCCACTGGCAGATGGCAAGCTTTCCCGTACACTAGGTTGAAAGGTGTGGTCCCCAGAGGTGTCTTGTAAGCTGTCCTATAAGCCCAAAGCGCATCATCAAGCTTAATTGACCAATCCTTCCCTGTAATCCCCACAATCTTCTCCAAAATGGACTTGATCTCTCTGTTAGAAATCTCAACTTGACCACTTGTTTGACGATGGTAAGGAGTTGCTACCTTGTGCTTTACACCGTTCTTCTTGAGAAGTCCCTCAAGCAGTTTGTTGATGAAATGAGACCCGAACCTTGGAAAGATGGTGCTCCTGAACATCTTGGTTACAACTCTAGCATCATTGGTGGGACTTTCAATAGATTCCACCCATTTGGAGACATAGTCAACAGCTACAAGGATGTATTTGTCGTCAAAAGGTGATGGAAATGGCCCCATGAAGTCTATAACCCCCATTTATCAAACACTTCAATTTCAAGGATTGGATTTTGAGGCATCTCATTCCTTTTTGTGATGTTCCCTCTCCTTTGGCATGAATCACACTTTGAA
>NC_027753.1:27465562-27467510 GCF_000695525.1 Brassica oleracea var. oleracea
GGGTTTGGCTCGCGTAGTAGATCACATGGGTCTTGCCATCTTTCTTCTGCCCCAAAACAGCTCCCACAACATAGTCACTAGCATCACACATGATCTCAAAGGGGAGATCCGAATCAGGTGGCTGGACAATCGGAGCAATGATGAGTTCACCTTTCAGCTTCTTGAAGGCTTGTAGACATTCCACATCAAAGCTGAAAGTGGCTTCCTTGCACAGCAGCCTGGTCAATGGTCTAGTGATCATGGAGAAGTCCTTGATGAATCTTCTGTAGAACCCAGACTTCGGATGTCTTTCACTGTCTTTGTTGGGGGCAAACCAACCATAACATCGATTTTAGCCTTATCCACCTCAATCCCCTTCTCTGAAATCTTGTCCCAGCACAATCCCTTCCTTAACCATGAAGTGACACTTCTCCCAATTCAGCACAAGGTTGGTGTCTTCACATCTTTGTAGGATCCTGCACAAGTTTGACAAACAAGCAGAAAACAAAGATCCGTAGACAGAGAAATCATCCATAAACACCTCCACAACATCCTCAATTAGATCAGAGAAAATTGACATCATGCACCTTTGAAAGGTGGCTGGAGCATTACATAGACCAAATGACATTCTTCGATATGCGAAGGTACCATAAGGACATGTGAATGTTGTTTTCTATTGATCATTGGGATGTATGGGGATTTGGAAAAATCATTAATATCCATCAAGAAAGCAATATAATTGATGGTTTGCATGTCTCTCAAGCATCTGATCAATAAATGAAAGTGGAAAATGATCTTTTCTAGATGCAGATTTCAGTTTTCGGTAATCAATACACATTCTATGACCAGTGACTGTTCTTGTTGGTATCAATTCATCCTTGTCATTTTTAATTACAGTTATACCACCCTTCTTTGGCACAACATGCACATGAGATACCCATTTAGAATCTGAAATAGGGTAAATCACACCAGCATCTAAGAGTTTAAGAATCTCTTTCTTTACAACATCCTTCAGGTTAGGATTTAACCTTTTTTGATGCTCGACAGAAGTCATTGATTCATCCTCAAGATGTATCCTATGCATACACAAAGAGGGTGATATTCCTTTGATGTCATCAAGAGAGTAACCTATTGCTTTTCTAAATCTTTTAAGTGTTTTCAAAAGTTCAGATAGCTCAGTTTCAGTAAGTTCACTACTCACAATGACTGAGTAAATTTCATTAGGACCAAGGAATGCATACCTTACACCATTGGGGAGAGGTTTAAGCTCCACTTTAGGCGACTTAAGCTCGCTCCAGTCGTCTTGCTGGGTGTCCTCTTGTTGAATGACTGAGGCTTCTTGATGAACCACTTGTGGCAGCTCCTCATACTGATCCTTACTACCAAATCCTCTGTGTGAATCCATCATCCCATAGGCAGCACTCTCCAGGTTCTCAATCACTTCAGATTCTCTCTTTATCGTCAAAGCATGCTATAGAGGGTCTTCTAGTGACAACTCTTCAAGGAGCTCATCAGCAAGGGCGTCCATCTCTTCAACGTAGAAAACTTGCCCTTGAACTGTTGGTTTCTTCATTACCTCCTTGATGTCAAAGTGAAGAACATGCCCTTTACCCAAGTGGAGATCAATCTTGCCCTCTTTCACATTAACAATTGCTCCTGCTGTAGCTAAGAAAGACCTTCCAAAGATTAAAGGATCTGCAGCTTCCTCACCCATCTCAAGCACCACAAAGTCTGTAAGGATCTCATATTTTCCAACCATAACGGGGAGGTCCTCCAAGATACCCACAGGTTACTTCACTGAATGATCAGCCAATACCAGAGACAGTCTACACTTCTTGTACTGAGTGAAACCAAGCTTCTTAGCAACAGATAAAGGCATCAAGCTGACACTAGCTCCCAAATCGCAGAGACATCTATCAAATACCATAGGTCCAAGAGCACAAGGTAATGTGAAGCATCCTGGATCTTC
>NC_027753.1:27469479-27470010 GCF_000695525.1 Brassica oleracea var. oleracea
TCCCTTAGAATTGGTTCGACAATCATTTATACTACAACATTTGTCTTAGGAGCCTTGAAAACTCTTAACATCATAGAGCTTTCAACTCCTTCCTCGTCTACTTGTCATCTGATCTACTGCCTCTGTCGTGGTCTCCACTGTAGACTGCATCACTCTTTACCACGTTCTCAACCAGCTCTTCTGCATCTTCCTCAGTTCTCCCCAAGAAGAACCCATTGCTAGTTGTATCCAGTCTGGCCCTATACTTAGGAAGAGCACCCCGGTAGAATGTGCTCAGCAAGCATTCCTTAGAGAAGCCATGGTGTGGGCATTGAGCTTGGTAGCCCTTGAATCTCTCCCAAGCTTCATTGAATCCTTCCAAGTTCTTTTGTTGAAAATTGGAAATCTCATTTCTCAGCTTAGCAGTTCTTGAAGTAGAGAAAAACTTCTCCAAAAATGCTTTCTTGCAGTCATCCATGTGGTTATAGAGTCGCTGGGTAGAGACTTTTCCCACTGACGTGCCTTATCCCCCAAAGAGAAAGGGAATAGCTT
>NC_027753.1:27470178-27470398 GCF_000695525.1 Brassica oleracea var. oleracea
TCAAAATTGTTGGCTGCTACAGCTGGTGCTCGGATTCCCAATCTATGACCATGAATGTTGGGGCGGTCATAAGTGCCAATGGGTTGAGCTGCTCGCTGTTGGTTTTGTGGAACGTTGTTAGCTCCATTGGCTTCCACATCATTTTGAGGTATGTCTCCCATATCAGTATCCAATCTCTGCAAGTGAGCCTGTTTCTCTTCTTCTCTTCTCTTTCTAGCAC
>NC_027753.1:27471557-27473714 GCF_000695525.1 Brassica oleracea var. oleracea
AACAAAAGGCGCGCAGCGACCTCCAGTAGTCGCTCCGAGAGGTCGCTCCAGGCTTCGGGAGCGACCTGGAGGGGTCGCTGCGAGACGTCGCTCTGGGTCGCTCTCGTGCCTCCGAGCGATGAAAACGCGAGCGACTTCTCCGCGTCGCTCTGGTAAGGTCGCTCTCTTGCCTCCGAGCGATGAAAACGCGAGCGACATCGGGGTGTTGCTCTGGCCAAGTCGCTCTGAAGGGGTGTCACAGCGACTTCACGGTGTCGCTCCGGTGAGGTCGCTCTCATGCACTGCTCGTCCAATGATCACCTTTTTCACCTCTTTTGAGCTCCAAATGCACCCAAATGTCTCCAAGAACTCCATGTGACTCCAATACCTGATAAAGACTCATGTATGCAAAATACAACATAAACATGGCTAAATCCTAGTCTATATGATCAAAATGCACATGGATGAATGGATAAAACAATGTAACTATGCAAGATATCATCCGATTACTTTAAGTATAAGGAAAAAGATTTTGAGATCTATTTTTATAATCAAAATGTCAGTCTATTCCATTATTAGTAGAAAATAATTCAGACAAGTTGGTCGCGGTGGGTGACACAAAGAAATATAGAAATACACATTTTGGGTGACCAAGATTACCTTTGGTGATTTGTACCTCAGAGAGAGTTCTCTTCTTGTCTTTCTTTGTTGCATCCCTTTGAAGAGGTTCAAAGTCTGGACTTATCCAAGTTTGCTTTCAGTACCTTGTTTAATAATATGGAAGGTATATCTGTGAGTTTTTTCCCATGTATAACTATTTCTCATTTATTTGTTCTAACTCTTGAAAGTTAAAACACCTCTTAAAATATATGGTACTTAGAATTTCCCCTGCATCAAAAGGTTGTAGTACCTTTCTGGGCATTAGCTAAATATCTAGATCGTGTAGCACAAACTTTAATCCAACTGTCAGTCATGTTTCCTACCAAAATGCATATGCAACTCTCTTTATTCATGCAGAGTAGATTAAAAATTGTCACTGAACCTATTGCAGAGTATATTATATATTAAAATTATCCCAGCATACTTGATTTAGTATGCTATTTGTCTCTACTCTCTCCTTTTTTTTCTTTTCATTCTGCTCATTTCATTCAGATTTACAATTGGTGGGGCTAAGGTATGGCATATTTTTTTTTCTTGATATTTACATATATGTTATGGGTTCGTGGCCAAGTTGGGTGTCTACAAGCTTTTATGCTACCGTTCCTATCCCCGTTTCTCCTTTTGTTTCCGAAACATTACTTTGGACAGAGAAATGATGGTGTACACGTTTTCACGTGAATCCTATGCTTGAAAGGTTGATCATTATGGTTGGCAGAATTCAAATTAGTTAATGATGAAAAAAAAAAAAAAATTAGTTAATGATTAGTTGAATACTTCAAAAAGGCTTACATTATTAGTAAACGACTGAAACACATGTGAATATATATACATACGTATATCATGGAAGTGAATTATTACAAAGAATATTTTCGGTTATCTCTTTTCTTTAGTTTAATTATTTTCGATATAGAGTGTAATGTCCCGACCGCCCACAGTTAATGTACTTTCCACGTTCGTTCTCTCGGTCTGCGGGTATTCAGTGCAACGGTGCGTTAATTTTTCGGAGGCTCGAAATTCATGTTTAGTGACCCTGTAATCCACTACAAGAAAACATATTTTTTACGAGGGCGGTATTCGTTGTAAATTCGTCGTAATAGGGGCTTTACGACGAATTAACATCGATACACGTTTCGTTGTTAAACGCTCGTCGTAACGGAGGTTTCGTCGTAAAGTCCTAGTTACGTTTACGAGGAAGTCAATTCCTCGTAAAGCGGAAGGAAACTATTCGTCGTAATGCCCTCGTAAATAACGATGTAAATACCTCGTAATAGTTTGTTGTAAAAGCCACGTAAGACTTCCACGTAAAGTCGATGTAAACTTTACGAGGACTTTACAACGACTCCATGTAAATTCCTCGTAAACGTTACGAGGACTTAACGTGGAATTTTACAACGAATTTACATCTCCATATTTAAAATATTAATTAATTATAATAATTATATAAATTTTATAAAACAATAATTTTAAAATTTAAAATATTTGAAATAAAATTAAATATGAAACCAAATAATTTTTTTT
>NC_027753.1:27476338-27480836 GCF_000695525.1 Brassica oleracea var. oleracea
AAAGTCCTTGTAACATTACAACGTCTTTACGAGGAAAGATAAGGAAACATGATTCGTCGTAAAGTCCTTGTTACATTACAAAGCGTTTACGTGGAATTTAATTTTCCTCGTAAAAGCGTTGTAACTTTACAACGACTTTACGACGAAACAGTTTCGTTGTAATATTACATCCGCTTTACGACGAAACTGCTTTTCGTCGCAACGTCGACGTAATCTACTTGTAAATTTACGAGGAATTATGTTCGTCGTAAAACTTCGTTGTAAAGCCAGTGTTTTCTTGTAGTGATCACCACATGACTTTTTCTCGTACTTTGGCTTCACTCATACGATATTGCGAACCACTTCGCGATAGATCGCTCATTCTTTCATTACTCCAGCGCAAACACGCTTAACTATGGAATTTTAAATGGATGTATGACCTAAAAGATAAGTGAACTTAAATGACATATATTGTCAGATCAATTTATTTAAACCTTTCTTTATGTACCAGAAATCCGGATGTTACATAGAGTATGTCAAATATTTTTATGAAAGAAAATCAAACTTCTTCATCTTTCTAGGACCACAAATATGTGAGGACTGGCCTTGATGTTTTTAACAGTTACATATATGAAATCAGTTGCTTGATGTTTTGTTTCCCTTCACCTTGTACTAAGTCATAGAAATTAACTACCAAATTCTAGTTTTGCTGCTGTTTGTTCAAAAAGCTCTATTGAAATTAGTAACGTTAAGACACCACAATCAAGTTACATGGTTTGAGTGTTTTTCTTACATACTCTTATCCGTTTCATTTTAATTGTCATTTTCGAGTTGGACACATATATTAAAAAACATTAAATTTTACATATTTTTAAAATAAAAACATCATTACCAATACAGCTAACCACATTTTAACCAATAGAAAATAGATTGGAATATAAAATCAATAAATTTTTTATTGAAATTATAAAACGACACTTATTTTGAAACAAAAATTTAACTTTACAACGACAATTAAATTGAAACGGAGGGAGTATAAGATATTAACTTGGTAAAAGTTCTTATGAAACTTGGTTATTTCCAATTCCTCTTTGTCAAACCACAATTTTAATGATTACTAGATTTTGATCCGTACACCCGTGCATATTTTTTTTAACTTTTAAAAACATACGGTTTATGTTTATTGTGCATAAATATTATGATATTAGCATTGAATTATTGTTGTATTGAATGTTATTTTGCTTTTTATTATATACTAATTATATACACTATTGCATGTTGTTTTGTATTTTAAGACTTTTAGGCTTACAAAATTATTAGTAATACAATAAGTAAGTGATTATTTGAATCATGTTATTCATTTTTATGTCAGTTTTATATTATTCATATATTAATACTTAAAATTTTGAAAATAGTAATTATTATAATATAAACTGACTACTTATTTTCTGAAGGAAAAAATGATTTGTTTTAATATTTTTGAAATGGTAAAAATAATTTTATATTGTTTTTATATCATATTATTTGTATTAATAGGCGACAAAAAGTTTATTTAAGATCCTAATAATAAATTCAATAATATGAACATAGAAAAGTTTATCAAAAATTGAGTATAAATATTTTTTTCCACAAAAATTGAGTACATGTATTTTGTTAAGTTTCATTCCATCTGAAAATAAAAGTGAGCAAATGCATATGATTGTAATTGATTCAGCCACACTATGACTTTTGTTTTTGTTTTTGATAACAAATATAATCATATAGAAACTTAAAATTACATATTTACGTTTCCTTTTTATAAGATTGTTTGTCATTATTTATGGATTTGTTAATTTCAGTAATTTTTTTTTTGGTCACTAAATTAATTTTTTTTTCAGTAACTTAAAATCATACTTTTATGGATTTTTTATACATAAAAGTTTTTGATTGGTTTTTCATGGTCTGTAGCAAGTTGTGTAGTAACATAATTAATGTGTAGTAACATAATTAATTATCCAAAATTTGTTATTTTATAGATTTCATTCATAACAACTCATGCTATCAATAATTTTTTCAGAATTAATAATATTACTGACAAATATATTTTGTTCAGCTAGATTTTTTTGCTTCTTGGTTACACTTTCAGCTAGTTTTGAGATCCTTGTCAATGCTTGACATTTCAAACAACAATCTTACAGGTGTTATTCCAAGTTGGATGGGTGAATTTACATCCTTAACTGTGATACTTCTTTCAAACAACTCGTTGGAAGGTAAAATACATATTTCCTTGTTCAATATATCTTATTTAGGATGTTGGATCTATCTGCAAATAATTTATACGGAGATATACCTCCACACAACAATTCTACAATGCCGGCGGTGTTACTCATGCAAGACAATAATTTATCAGGAGAAATTCCAGACACACTGTTAGGAAATGTAGCCATACTTGATCTAAGAACCAACAAATTGTTTGGAAATATTCCAAACTTCAGGAACACTCAAACAATCAGTATTCTTCTTCTGCGAGCGAATAATTTAACAGGTCATATACTTAACCAGGTTTGTGGGCTAACCAACATCCACGTACCTACTGGATCTTGCTAAGAACAGATTAAACTGATCCATACCTTCATGTCTTAGCAACATATCATTTGGTTTGGGGAAAGTTGATGAGTTATATTATTATGATTCTGACTTTGGTTACATTCCTAGTGATGTCTTCACTAGTTATAACCGGGATCAGGTCTTCAGCACCACTGGAAAAATTGGCATATATTTCAAATCGCAGCTTGCGCTTGATCCGTTTATTATGGACTAATTGGCAGGTGCCCAGACTAAAATTGAATTTGCAACAAAGCATCGATATGATGCCTACATGGGTGCAAATCTCCAAAACTTTTCTGGATTGGAACTCTCAGAAAATGAGCTAAGTGGTGAGATCCCAGTGAAGCTAGGAGGTCTTCTGAAACTACATGTTCTCAACCTATCGTACAACTATTTATCAGGCGTGATACCTAGAAGTTTTTCAGGTATGAAGAGTGTGGAAAGTCTTGATCTTTCTTTCAATAAATTACAAGGAAAAATCCCACCACAACTAGCAGATCTGAGTAGTCTATCTGTGTTCAATGTCTCATACAACAACTTATCAGGAGTCATTCCACAGGGAAGACAGTTTAACACCTTTGACATGCAAAGTTACTTAGGTAATCCTCTTCTCTGTGGACAACCAACAAACATAAGTTGTAACGGTAAGGAGCAGGACAACAATGGAGTGAAATATGATGAATCCACAATAGACATGGTTTCTTTCTACTGGAGTTGTACTGCAGCTTATGTGACGCTACTTTTTGGAATACTCGCATCACTCTCTTTTGAATCTTCCTGGAGAAGAGCTTGGTTCCTGTGTGTTGTCACGTCTGTATTCAAATACTTGCAAGTATATGTGTTTGGGATTATACCTTCCATGGATATATGTTAATATGTTTGGAGTCTCTTGTCTATATGGACTGTACTTTTTTTCAGATAATGAGTTAAGTGCTGAAACCTTCATAGATCCTGGAGATCTTTCTGCTTCGTTGATGCAATAAAATAATATCCAATTTTTTCCAAGAAGTTTAATATAATGATATTTTCTCTCTGATATATGGAATAGTTGCTGACATGTTACATTTATCTGCTGCTTTTGAGTTTGTATCTTTAGTTTGGACTCATCGAACTGAAAACAAGGTGGCTGATGCTTTAGCAAAAGCAAGTCTTGTTAGATGAATCTTTTGTATCTGCTCGCATAGACCTTGGAATTAAAGAAGACGCCTCTTGTGAAGTATGCTCCATGATGCTTTAAAGAAATTGTTTCCTTCTTCTTGGTATTATAAAAGTATGCTCCAAGATTTACATTTTTTTTTTTTTTTGCTTTTATGTATAATCTTGTGAAGTAAGCAAACACATTTGATCTTTAAGACACCTCTGTGGTATTTCAAGCCTTTGCATAAGGGATGACCAATGAAACAATTTGACCCAAGAGCTGTCTTGGAGACTTGGAAGTTTCAGACAATGGAGATGTCCATTCTTGATAGTTATGGAGGCTACCCGTGAAGTCTGTGAAGAGTCCATCAATTCCAATCTCATTGATCCAGTACTCGTATTCCTTATCTGGATCTTGGCTGAAGTTTAAGTGTAGGAACTCGTTTTCATTCCTGTACGTATATGGATGTGATATCTTGCATATTTACATTGTTTTATCCATTCATCCATGAGCATTTTCATCATATAGATTAGGATTTAGCCATGTCTAGGTTGCATTTTGCATTCATTGTCCTTATTAGGTGTTGGAGTGTGCCATGGAGTGATTTGAGATGTTTGGGAGCATTGTGATCCAAAAGGAGGTGAAAGATGAGCATGGATGGAGCCTTTAGAGAAATCTCCTGTTGCTAAGATTTTGTGGAGACACAAAAAATTGAGTTAGCTTTCTAGTGGAAGTGGTTTCAAGTCATTTGGAGATGTAATGAAGGAGTTATGATCAATTTACTAGAGGCATATC
>NC_027753.1:27482056-27482205 GCF_000695525.1 Brassica oleracea var. oleracea
CCCCCAGCCAGAGCGACTAGCTCAAGTCACTCCTAGCCAGAGCGACCAGGCAGAGCGACCAGCTCAAGTCACTCGCGTTTTGACGGGTCGAGACACAAAGAAACGCGTCGGGAGTGACCTCCTGGAGCGACTATGCTAGGTCACTCCGC
>NC_027753.1:27482340-27482442 GCF_000695525.1 Brassica oleracea var. oleracea
CTAAAACCTCTTTTGATTCAGATTTCATTGCTTTCATCTTGTGTTCTTGTTGATTTCTTATCTATTTCTCTACATGGTTAATCTGAAATCCAATATGAGTTT
>NC_027753.1:27488463-27493970 GCF_000695525.1 Brassica oleracea var. oleracea
TTAGCAAATGAGCATTTATCTAGACATAGAGCTTGCTTAGAATTGTGTCTAGGCTTAAGGTCGATAGTTTGATTGATCATTTGTCATCCTTAGTTCGAAACTTGATCACCCAAGGTCTAATCCCTATGCCCATGAGTTCTCTTTTCCCTTAGTCAAGAAAGTATCATTCTGTTATTGTTTTTTAGTTTTAGTCATAGCTTAAAACTCATCTAAATCATTGGTTGCACTTAGATTAAGTGAGTACTTGCATTCTCATTGCTTTGATATCCCTCAGAACTGGTTCGACAATCACTATACTACAACATTTGTCTTAGGAGCTTGAAAACTCTTAACATCAGGATGCACCTGAGTTTTATCGCTAACAACATGTTCAAGAAGATAGTAACATGTTACAGACCTTTAATTTCAGGGAGAGTTTTTTGACCAAATCTGTGGGCATGTAATTGTTATTTACTTGAACAACTGTCTCCTTCCAAGGTCCAATCCTGACAACATATTGCTTAATGTAATTGCGATACACATCTGATGTGATCTCTGTGTAGGTCTAGATAATATTTGCATGAAAGTTGATCAATCACTTTAGCAAAATTAGTTATCGCTGACTGTAGTGCACTGTTGAGGATGAGGAAGTTTTCTTGCATAATGCATATAATTAAAGATTCGTTGAAGTTGATAATGCTAAGCACGCCACAAATCGTCATCTGATATGAGTATTTTTATCCACAAATTGACTTTGTAAATATATATTCTTTTGCAACTTGGGTTTTCCAATTCCTCTGTCAAACAGCAGGTTTAATGCTTCTAACCATGGATATATTTCGGGAACAGTCCCCACTTTTTAAGTTTTTGATTATATGTTTTTTTGGCTCAAACCAATGGAAAGGAAGGTGCTCTTGAGTCAAACCCTGATTTGTGTGATATTACTGTTGGGACAGCTACATGGATACAAAAGCTGTATTCAGAAAGAAAGGAAAGCTTTGTTTGAGCTCAAGCAATACCTGATCTCAATTAGTGTTGAATGGGCCCTCGACTCTGTTCTCCCTACTTGGACCAATGACTCAAAGAGCGATTGCTGCCGGTGGGATGGCATTAAGTGCAATCATACAGGCGGACGGGTTATCGGAATTTTCATTTCAAAGACAAGCTTCAAAGAGAGGTCTCCTTTAAATCTTTATTTGCTGCATCCTTTTGAAGATGTTCGAATTCTGAACTTTTCGGGGAGATCCAACCAATTCAGTGGTTTGTTTGGGGCTTTTCACCTGTTTTTTTCCAGTGTGTTAGTTTATCCTTGTGTTCTCTGTTTGGAAACATTTTTCCCTGCATTGGAAATTAAAATTCTGGAAGGGCTATATCTTATTTATTTGTTCTAGTTCTTAGAAGTTAACGCCGTTTAAAACTAAGTAAATTAGATTTTCCCCATGCATCAGAAGGACATAGTACCTTTTCTGTATTAACCAATCTGTTGATGTGCAGTATCTTCCAAAAGTAGAAATATTTTTACACTCTTAATTCCACTTGTATATACTGAGTAAACTAAAAAGTAGAGTACTTCTGTACATGTTGTTAACAAGACTCTTGTTTGCAGGTTATAACAGCCTTAGAAGATTAAGAAAGTTAGAGATTCTGGATCTATCCTCAAATAGTTTCAACAGTAGCATATTTCCCTTTCTCAACGCTGCTACATCTCTTACAACCCTTGTTATTCAGAATAACTTCCATGAATGGCTCTTTGCCTTTTAAAGGTGTGTTTTTCTGTTTGTAACTAGCTGCCTATCTAGCACAGCCTACTTATTCATTATGTATCTTTGGTTAGTTCGTTTGATTTTTGTATTGCAGTGTCTGTCATTTTCTGTGTATTAATTGCTGTTCATCTCATTGTTATATTCTCTTGGACTCCCTTTCAGAACTGAAAGACTTGACAAACTTGGAACTGCTTGATCTGAGTGAAAATATGTTTACTGGTCCCATGCAAGGTAGCAGCTATATCAATTTTCTTCAAAGTAGAAGTTTAACAGATTTAACTCCGTTCAAAATTGTGAATTGGTTCAAGCCAACTCAAAAATCATCTTATCCATATTAATATAAAAGGTGTCTTGGTTTGCGTCTCTTTTTCTACTGGTAGAGTGTGCTCACATGAAAAAACTGAAAGCTCTGGATCTAAGTTTCAATGATTTTTCTAGCTCAATGGAATTGCAAGGCAAGCATGTTCCCTTCTAACCTTTTTTTTTATTAGGGATGGAGATGAATATCTTATTTACTTTCATATTGTAAGGTAAAAACTTGTGGCCTTTACTTTTTTTAGAACTAAAGAATCTGACTAACTTGGAAGTCCTTGGTCTTGCATGGAATTATTTAGGCGAACCAATACCAATAGAAGGTGATATGTGTTTGATTTACCTATGTGAGCAACATAGAAACTACTCTGGTTACTCATCATATATATTGTTGTTTTCTGAACCTTTTTTGCAGTTTTTTGTGAAATGAAGAATCTGCGAGAACTTGATCTTAGTGGGAACAATTTTGTAGGTCAGCTTCCTCCATGTTTAGGTAGCTTGAACAAGCTACGGTTTCTTGACCTCTCATCAAACCTATTAAGTGGAAATCTACCATCTAGTTTCAGTAGCCTCCAGTCTCTCGAATATCTATCGTTAGCAGATAATAACTGCACAGGCTTATTTTCGTTCAGTCCACTTGCTAATCTAACAAAGCTCAAGGTGTTCAAACTTTCTCGTACTTCTGTTCTTCGATTGTTTTTGTCGTCGAGCATGGATCCATCATGTCGATGCTTTCATCGCCTCAGCAAAAAGTCTTTTTTCTTAAAATCACGACAACTCAGTGCTTTTCTTATTCAAGTTTGTTGCTTGAATACATTGTGTTCCTGTAAGTGTATGTTGGGATTTTGATTAATATGTATGGAAGTCTTTTTTTCTTAAAATTAATCATCTGACTAGTTAAAACTAGCGCTAAGTAAACGATTCGTGGCTAACGCTGGAAGTTTTCAGCAGATCAAGAAATAGTATTTTCTCCATCTTATTTTCCTTAGCTTAATTCTTTCAAATATAAGTTATTGTCTATCTATTTATAGAGAGTTTACCTTTCGTCTTTGTTATCTGTGCACAAATCTTCGTTGAAGTCGATGTATAATTATGTTTTTCAAACAAAAAAAGCTGATGAATAATGATGCGCACGTCACCACTTTGTCATATAATATGAGTATTTTTCCTCCAGGGAAAATTAACTTATAAGTAAATGTTATAAAATCATGCAACTTGATTTATCCAGTCCCTCTTTGTCAAACAAAACATTGGAGACATTTGGATATTTACCTTACATACAATCTCTTAATCTGTTTTTCGTTTTTTGCTTAAACCAATGAAAGGGAATGTGTTCGTGGGACAATACTTAATATGTGTGATGTTACTGTTGGGGCTACTACATGGATGCAAAAGCTGTATTGAGAAAGAAAGAAAGGCACTCTTGGAGCTCAAGAAATACATACTTTTGAGGGCTGAAGAAGGATCCGACTTTATTCTGAATACTTGGACTAATGACACAAAGAGCAATTGCTGCCTGTGGGAGGGCATTGAGTGTAATCAAATAAGTCTGCGGATTATAAAGATATCCACCGGTAAATCTTCCGTGGTAGAGGATTCTGTCCTAGATCTTTCTTTGCTGAATCCCTTTGAAGAAGTTCGTAGTCTGGACTTATCCGGGGATGGAGCTATCGGATTCAGTGGCTTGTTCGATGATCTGGAAGGTATACCATGTTTCTCCAATGTTAGATTTATTTTATGGTCGCCATTAGGAGTTAGTTCTCCTGTTTTTTTTTTAAGAATCTAGATAGCAGATGGGCTACTTCTAGTTCTTGAAAGTTAGTAGGGTTCAAAGCTATTGCGGTTAGATTTTTTTGTTTGGAACTCTTTGTGCATTGACCTGCTTTGTTAACAAGATTATTGTTCTGCAGGTTATAAAAGCCGAAGCAGATTACAAAATCTAGAATTTCTGGATTTCTCTGCAAATACATTCAACAACAGCATCTTTCCCTTTCTTAATGCCGCTACGTCAGTTAAAACTTTGATTCTTCAGTTCAACGTAATGTATGGTCCACTTCCTCTTAAAGGTGCCATTTCAGTTCTTTATCAAGTTCTATAATTGGTGTAACCCACCTTGAATTTCAGTTTGATCCATATGATCAACTGAAATTTTATTTTGTGACCTTTTTATGTCTTACATTCTCTTCTAATTTTTTTTAAAAAAAAATATTCTCTTCTAAATCTTTTCAGAACTTATAAACTTGACGAGCTTGGAAACGCTAAATCTAAGTGAAAACAATTTTAACAGCTGCTTCATACCAGTAGAAGGTAGCATCTACACTAATAACGACTGTCCATTGATCATGGATGCTTGTGTTTCTTTTCTAGACTAGACCTTTAACATATTTAGTTCATACAACGTAGTTTACCTGGTTTATGCAATTCTGTGAGATCATCATGTCCATGTTTCGTGGTGTCATGGTTTGTTGTCTTGTGGCAGAGTCTCATCACTTGAAAGAGCTGAAAGCACTGGATATAAGTGATAACGGATTCTCTGACCCTGTGGAAGTTCAAGGCAAGTTTGCTTAGTTTTTATTCAGATTTTAAATTAAGAACCTAGGTGAATTGAAGTCTATTTTTTTCTTCTATTTTTTAATTGGCAATCACAGGACTCTGTAACTTGAAAAATCTACAAGAGCTAGATATCAGCCATAATGAACTTGCGGGCCAGTTTCCTTTATGTATAGCTAGCTTAACTGGACTTAGAGTTCTTGATCTCTCATCAAATCAACTCTCTGGTGAGGTACCACCTGCTCTTAG
This sequence comes from Brassica oleracea var. oleracea, assembly GCF_000695525.1. Classification (NCBI taxonomy): domain Eukaryota; kingdom Viridiplantae; phylum Streptophyta; class Magnoliopsida; order Brassicales; family Brassicaceae; genus Brassica; species Brassica oleracea. The sequence goes on from NC_027753.1 coordinate 27,493,317, forward strand.
TAACCTTGAATCTCTCGAGTATTTATCCCTGGTTGATAACAACTTCGAAGGCTTCTTCTCACTTGCTTCGCTCGCTAACAATACAAAGCTTAAAGTGGTTACACTTAGCTCAAAATCCAATTCACTGCAAGTAGACATGGTAACTTCTTGGAAACCAAAATTCCAGCTGAGTGTTATCTCACTACGGTCGTGCAACTTGAAGGAGGTTCCTGGATTTCTACTGTACCAGAAAGAATTGCGCCAAGTTGATCTTTCCAACAATATAATTTCCGGAATGTTTCCTTCTTGGCTGTTGGAGAACAATACCAAACTTGAGGTTTTGCTTCTGAAAAATAATTCATTTAGCAGCTTTGGGCTACCGAAAGCTGCTCACAAAATGTTGTTCTTGGATGTGTCAGTTAATGAGTTCAACCAACTCTTTCCTGAGAACATTGGATGGATTCTTCCTAACCTACGACATATGAATCTATCAGAGAACAATTTTCAAGGAAATCTTCCATCTTCTCTGGGTAACATGGAAAGTATGCATTTTCTTGATGTATCTCACAACAGTTTCAACGGGAAGCTATGATATTCCGTGTTTTTAACGGTTTTAAACTTGTTTTGAGGCAATTAAATGGTCGGTTTTAATTAATGTTTTGGTCTATTTGATGC
>NC_027753.1:27494070-27494175 GCF_000695525.1 Brassica oleracea var. oleracea
CGGGTTCTTTCAGATACCCATTCATCCAGAGGACCAAGAGAAGACAATATTCACCTGTCCATACGGTACTTTTGCCTACAGGAGAATGCCTTTCGGATTGTGCAA
>NC_027753.1:27496678-27496859 GCF_000695525.1 Brassica oleracea var. oleracea
AAGAAGGGATGCGCATCACAGCCAGCTGTTTCTGGAGATAGTGATGACGACTCAAGCGCTCACGACACCGCTGCTGGACCTAAGGCAGCGGAGGACTCTGATGATGATGGAGCATTGGAGAGGCGCTCGAAGAGGCGCACTGACCGCAACGCCTGATCGGTAATCTCTCTTGGAATTATTT
>NC_027753.1:27497072-27516965 GCF_000695525.1 Brassica oleracea var. oleracea
ACTTGACCAAGCAACTTCTCCTTAAATCTTTTATCAAGTCTCAGTGAATTGTAATCGACTCAACTATTTTTGACCATTAATGAATTTAATTTCTTTTGACCAGGAATCAACATCAGGAAATGGTACACCATATACACATTGAGGATTTTATTTACCACATTTTACCACTCTTTAATAATCCTGAATGGCCAGACTCATCAATAGTTTGGTACCACACCTACACCTTACCCTTTTATTTCATCTCCATGCATTCTTACACACTGATCATATGTGCATACATGTGCAAAAACAATGGAGAGATTAGGGTAGACATGGTTCATCCGACTGCTTAGGTAGGATCGGAACATTTAGGTGGTTAGACACGGACCTGTGTGTCTAGAGGTGTAAATAGAAAAATTGGGTGTTGTAAGTGTGTGATTGCATCGCAGTGTATATATTCGATTTCGGTAAAGAGTTGATTACTTGAAACTGAGACTTGCAGGTCTGAAATATGGAAAGGTTTGCGCGGTCTTGGTGGGGATTTGGAATGAATGCCTTGACAGTCTCTGATTTAAGTGGTTAGCGAAATCCCAAGGTAAGGTCTACTGAGGGTTAGTGAGCTCCCAAATTTTAATCCTCTTTACTTGAGGACAAGCAAAGATTCAAGTCTGGGGGAGTTGATATTCCGTGTTTTTAACGGTTTTAAACTCGTTTTGGAGCAATTAAATGGTCGGTTTTAATTAATGTTTTGGTCTATTTGATGCGTTTTGGTGTTCTTAAGTGTAATATGCAGGTTACTAGATAGCTTGGAAGAAAAGAACGCATTCGGGATTTATCAGAAGCAAGATGGACCGAACAATGGACCGAATGAGAAGTATTGATCGCACAGGACATAGATCGACCGATCCATTGTCTATGGATCGACCAATCCAGAGCTAAGAGGAAAAGCCGTACGGGTTCATGCACTGGATCGACCGATCCGACCACTGAGGATCGACTGATCCCACGCTCTACGGGCTCCACACGCACCAACGAGCTTTTCACTCCTTTTTACCCACTCCCCTCAAGAATTCACAAAAGAACTGGACCTTTGAGACTCAGAAAAGACCAGGGGCGACCAAGAAGGAGATTTACAAGTTCTTGAGAGAGATTTGAGAGTTTTGTATTTGTTTTGTGTGATTTGTGAAGATTTGTAAAGGAGTTCATCTCAAAACCATTTGGAGAAGATCTTCTGAACCTTTACTCTGTTTTAATTCAATCTTATCATGTTTTCTTCATCAAAATCGTTTTGTTCTTGCTTAGTTATGTGTGAGTAGTCATCTAGTTGGGTTTAGGGGTTCTCATAGGGGATTTCTTGATGTTTTGATTCATAAAACGTGTGTAGACTAAGGGATTACGTTTTGGTTCTTCATCTAATGGATTTCTTACTGCTTGAACTGAATTGATCACTTAGTTCATGATTTCAGATTGTTTGATGCACCGAAAGTGATTGTTTGAACTTCCGAAAATGCTTTAGATGAGCAAAGTGTCCTTGACCCTCGGAAGTTGATGTTATTGCGCTTTGTGAATATATTGAACCTGTTCTTAATGCTTGTTTAGAAATTGAAACTCAGCGGAAGTTAGTGTGGAGATTTCTATAACATAGAGAATTAGCGCTACGGAAGTAGGTTAATTCTAATATCGTGTTTGAGTTCTAGACGGTTCTTAATATATCCCTGTGTCTGCCATTAATTGTATTTTGATTAAAAAGAAATCCCTGAGAATTCCCAATGCCCAACGTTTGCTTTAAAATAGTTTTCAAATCGTTTAAATCATCTTTTTACAGCTTGTTTATGTTTTGTGACACTAAAGAAAATTAAATAAAAACCATCAAAAATATATATTCGTTCGCTGTAGCTATTAACTTGTCTGCAACTCTACGTGTGATCATCGGTCCCTGTGGATTCGATCCCGCATTACTACTGCGTACTTTACTGTACACTTGCAGTTAGATAATCGGGTTAAAACTCGACACATCAAGCTACCGAGAAGTTTTGAAATGGGTTGTTATTCCATGCAATTCTTGAAGCTTTCGCATAACAAACTAAGTGGAGAGGTTTTTTCCTATATCGCCGAACTTTACTGACTTATCTGTATTGTTCATGGATAACAACCAGTTCAGTGGAAATATTGGAGAAGGTTTGAAGAGGTTGATATCACTGACGGTACTTGACATGTCAAAAAACTATCTCACAGGTGTTATTCCAAGCTGGATTGAAGAACTTTGGAGCTTGTATATGCTATCCCTTTCAAACAATATGTTGGAAGGTGAAATACCAATATCTTTGTTCAACATGTCTTTTCTTGGACCATTGGACCTCTCTGCAAACAAGTTATCCGGGGCCATACCTCCACGGCTCAATTCAATGTTTAAAGTTGTGTTAAACCTGGAAGATAACAACCTGACAGGGACTATCCCAGACACATTGCTGGAAAATGTTTCCGTTCTTGATCTCAGAAATAACAAATTCTCTGGTAATATTCCAGAGTTCATCAACACTCAAAACATCAGTATTCTACTTTTGAAGGGAAACAACTTAACAGGCGCTATTCCTCTCAACATTTGTGACTTCAGCAGAATCAAACTCCTGGATCTTTCTAACAAAAGACTGAATGGATCCATACCTTCATGTCTGAGCAAGACATCATTTGGTAGAGGAAAAGACTCTGAGACATCTGATTACGATTACTCTGAGACATCTGATTACGATTTCAACATAAGATTTGATAGTATATGTATGGAAAGTGACGGCATTACCCCCAAAAATTCAAGAAGATATTACAACTCTCTGCTTGTGTTAGACCCTTTTACTATGGAGTATACCACAGCCGTCCAGACTAAAATAAATTTTTCAGCAAAACATCGGTACGATACCTACATGGGAGGAAATCTCAGATATATGTTTGGGTTGGACCTCTCAGAAAATGAGCTCAGTGGTGAGATCCCAGAAGAGCTTGGAGATCTTTTGGAACTACATGCGCTGAATCTTTCACGCAACAGTTTATCAGGTGCCCTCCCAGAAAGTTTTTCCAGGCTAGACAATATGGAGAGCCTTGACCTTTCTTTCAACAGTTTACAAGTCCGAATCCCATCACAACAGACAGAGATGAGAAGTCTTGTTGTCTTCAATGTCTCTTACAACAATCTATCTGGCGTCATTCCACAGGGAAGACAGTTTAACACCTTCGATGAAAGCAGCTACATTGGTAATCCTCATCTCTGTGGAAAACCCACAGGTAGAAGTTGTAGTAACAATGTTTCAGAAGAACCAGAAGATGGGGTTGAAGATGATGAAGATGTAGTCTTCATGGAATCTTTCCGCATGAGTTTTGTTGTAGGCTATGTGATCATAGTGCTGGTAATACTCGCTTCAGTCTCTTGTGATTCTCCTTGGCGTAGAGATTGGTTTAGTGTTGTCGATGCTTTTAACCGCATGATGAAAAGTTTGTCATCCTAAATTACATTGATTAAGATCAGTTATCTCTAAACTGGTCCAATGATGGTATATACATTGTTGTGTCAATTCCATTGTGGTACTTTTCCGTGTGTGTGACATGTTGCATTCGATCATAAACCTTTACTCCTAAAGCAGAAGCTGATCATGCCTCTGACCGCACCCCCTAGATGGTTATTTGCTTCCCTTGCTGCACAACTTTCTGTGTCTAAGAGCTTTGAGGGACTGAGTTTGATTTGTGTACTATATCTCTGAAGTTATTTAGAGAAACTGTTTCCTTCTTTTTGGTATTATAGAAGTATGCTCCAAGATTTACATAGTTTTTTGTCTCTCATGTATAAATCTCGTGAAATAAGCAAACACATTTGATTTTGAAGACTCCTCTGTGGTATATCAAGCTTTTTCATAAGGGAGGACCAATGCAGCAATTTGACTCAAGAGCTGTCGTGGAGACTTGGAAGTTTCAGACAACGGAGATGTCCATTCTTGGTAGTTATGGAGGCTACCAGTGAAGTCGGTGAAGAGTCCATCAACACCAATCTCATTGATCCAGTACTCATATTCCTTATATGGATCTTGGCTGAAGTTTAGGTGTAAGAATTCGTTTTCATTCCTGTACGTGTATGGATGCACCTGAGTTTTTATACATTTTCAAGAAGTTAGCAACATGTTTCCACCAACCAGACACTCAATCTTAGTGGGAGGTTTTGAAACAGACCTTTAGATTATGTGCATGAGCTCTTTTAACCAGATCTGTGGGGGCTTGAGTGTAATTGTTACTTACTGGAACAACTGTGTCCTTCCAAGGTCCTATCCCGACAACATATTGCTTGATGTAATTGAAATACACATCTGATGTGATCTCTGCGTAAGTCTAGATTTGCAGGAAAGATTGATCAATCACTTAAGCAAAAGAATAAGAACTTTCAGAAGTAAACAAATAAGAAGAGCAGAGGATGGACCTGGTTAGTGTCTTCTGTTAGCACGGTTACATCGTCTATTAGTAAGACTTTTGGCGAGTCTATCAAGTTTGATATGTAAACTAGAGAAGATGGGGCAAATGACTGAATAAACAATGGTCTTTTCAACCACTTCTTGGACAAATATGAGCCTCCATATCCATACTTCTTAAGTGTCTCCACCACTTTATCCTCAAATCTCACACCACCAGGCCATTTGACCTGTGGATATATAACAGTGATTAGAAGAAAGGGAGATAAAAAAACCAATCATATTTCTGCAGTAAAAGTAGAAATCAAGTTTGTAGGATTGTAACCCACATGCTGGTTCATTAAAACTGGATTTTTAATCTCAGGATATATACCGACAACTCGAGGAGCGTCCCGAGCAATGGTGATAAACTCTTCAAATGTAATGATAGGGTACTTTCCTGGAAAAAAAAGAGAGCAAAAGATTGACATGGGTAGATGTTTCTTCCAACAATTGAAATCCAGGAAAGAAAGGATTAGCTAACCGTTGTATTGCTGGTTTCGAAAAGAAAATCTCTGTTTTGTCCGTAGTTTCTTTAGTTCTTTTAGTGTAAAATCAACTGTAAGCAAATCAAAGAGCACCTATTGGGATGCATCAACTCAGGTATGAAAAATAACAAAATAAGAATCATGGGTGGAACGTACAAGTGAAAAAGCCAGTCATGTTGGATCCTTGGACCTCATAAGTCCTATTACGATCAGCAAACTCCTTGTGGCTGGCAACATTGGTTGTGTTTTGAAGGGTGAAATCATGGAAACAGATCAACACACCATCTTTGGTTGATAAGACATCTGTTTCTATGAAGTCTGCACCCTCTTCAATTGCTCTCTGAAAAAGAAAATAAAATTGCTTATAAGCATTCACTTCAACAAGCAAACTAGAGACAGCCATGCCAGCCAGATAATCAAATGAAAGAGTGAGAGAGAGAGGTTGATCAAGGAAATGTCAATGGTATACCAAGTATGCAGGAGCAGTTTCTTCAGGGATCTCTCCATTGGAGCCTCTGTGTGCGATGTTATAAGGACGTGAAGTCTGAATAGGCAGCTTAGCGCCTTTGCCTCCTTTACCAGGGAGTGGGTATAATGTCCTTCCAGCACAGGCAGTAAGCAGAAAGAGCCATATCAATGGTAAGCATCCTGTAAGATGAACAATAACCACAGAAACAAAAAGGGAAAAACTCCCTTGTTATTCTTGATTCTCTTTTTTTTTTTTTTACCGTTGTGTCAGCAGAAACAAAAGGGAAAAACTGATCAATAGGAAACCCAACCACAGAATCAATAGAATAAGATATAAGCCTAGTTTCTAAAGACCCAAACTTGTACTTCCTCTTTTCATTTTGCTACAAATTTTTTTATGGATGAACAGGGGAAACTCAAAGGGCAATGATCAAGTTTTCCAAACTCCATCCACAAGTTAATGGGGGTTTAATAAAAGCATACTAGCAGATGGAGAATAATAGAACAGTGAGAAACCCAGAAAAACAAATAAAAGAAGTTGGAGTTCGAAAAGCTTACTTGTAAGAATCATGACAAGCTCTTAGATCAATCGATTTTCTTGTCTGCCACCCAATTGGTTCCTGTCCGTTTACTAAGAAGAAAGATTTTGGGATCTATTTTTTTAAATATATCTCACACCATTATGAGCTTCTTTTTTTCCACGAAACATTGACTTGTCTTATCTTATCATACAATTCAAAGTAAACGATAGCGATCCATCACTTTACTCATGTCACATGACTTTTAAGTGCTTTCACTAAATGAGACGAGACTTCTGACTTTTCTAACACAACCATTTCTTGTTGAATTTGTATTACCATGGATGTATTTGCGTTGAAACCAGTCTCACTTTGATTAGGAGCTTATTTCCCATTTGCTTTTTTTTTTTATCTTACTTGCAATGGAGGGGAAGCTTTTCTTGGGTCAATACTTGATATTGGTGATATTATTGTTGGGGCAGCTACATGGATACATAAGTTGTATTGAGAAAGAAAGGGTGGCTTTGTTGGACCTCAAGAAATACACTATCGCAAGTAAAGAATCCAACCAGTTTTTAACAACTTGGACTAATGTCACAAAGATCGATTGCTGCCAGTGGGAGAAAGTTAAGTGTGATCGTGCTAGCGGGCGGGTTATCAGGCTTTCCATTGGTTGGGCGCTCTACGGAGAGAGTTCTCTAAATCTTTCTTTGCTGCATCCCTTTGAAGAATTCAAATTCTGGACTTATCCTCGTTAGGATTCAGTGGTTTGTTTGATGATGTGGAAGGTATACCAGAATTTTCATAATGGATAAATTTTTTTTTTTTATTTGCGTTGGAACTTTGATTTTTCCCCTCCGTTAGCGTTCTGCTTCTCTAAAGAATCTAGATGGACTACATCTTAGTTCTTTGTTGCTTATTTATGAAAGTTAAATACCTTATGCTACTGAGATTTTCTTTGACGTTTGTGTCCCATGCTGTATGTTGCAATCCCATAGGACCGTCACTTACTTTTACCTTTCCATGTACATAGTGTGAATGGAGCAGGATCGTCCTGGGCATAACCAAGTGAAACATTTGCATATGGCTCCCAAAATTTTAAAAATTAATTTACGTAGTGTGATTGGAGCGAGATAATGTTATCTTTATAAGGTTAGGAATAATTCTTATTTGCAGGTTATAAAAGCCTAAGGAGATTAAGAAACTTGGAGATTGTGGATCTCTTTGAAAATGCATTCGACAACAGCATATTTCCATTTATTAATGCTGCTACATCACTTAGAACTCTGTTACTTCCTTCGAACAACATGGATGGCCTATTTCCTGCTAAAGGTTGTTTCTTTTCCATTTGTATCTAGCACGGTGTATTTCTTGATGATGTATTTTTTTTCTTCTAAAAATTAGTGTTTAACTTTTTCTGTACCTCTTAAACTCAGTTTGTATCATTCTTCTGTTTGGTAAACTCTATTTCAGAACTCAAAGATTTGACGAACTTGGAAGTACTGGACCTAAGTGAATACAGATTTAACAGTTCAATACCACTGGGAGGTAGCTTTTGCATTCATGTTTCCTTCTTCTCGAGGGTGTAAATTCGATTTAACGGCTGTCTAGTACATCTTTCGGCTATTATTTAAAGGAGTTTTCATTTGTGCGGCTTTGTGGCAGATTTTCATGCTCTGAGGAATCTGAAAGCTTTGGATCTACATGGTAACGAATTTTCTACATCAGTGGAACTGCAAGGCAAGTCTGCGTAGATCTTCAACCTATGAATTAACTCTAATGATGAATTAATGAATACTCATGTGAATAAAAGTTTTGCGTTCGATTACCATAGGTATTTGCGAACTGAAGAATTTGGAGGAGCTCAATCTCAGTCAAAACAAACTTGTAGGTCAGTTTCCCTTATGCTTACTTAGCTTCAATGGACTTCGAGTTCTTGATCTCTCATCTAACCAACTAAATGAGAAGCTACCATCTGCTATCCGTAACCTTGAATCCCTGGAGTACTTGTCGCTGTCTAATAACAACTTCAAAGGCTCCTTCTCACTTGGTTTACTCGCCAACCTCTCAAAGCTTAGGGTGTTCAGACTTGATTCAAAAGGCAACTCACTCCAGGTAGAGTCTGGAAGTTTCTGGAAGCCAAAATTTCAGCTGAATGTTATTGCACTACCATCATGCAACTTGAAGAAGGTTCCTCATTTTCTCCTACACCAGAAGGATTTGCGTCATGTTGATCTCTCTGACAATAATATTAGTGGAACTTTCCCTTCTTGGCTGTTGGTGAACAATACGAAACTCGAAAATTTGCATCTGCAGAATAACTTCATTAGGAGCTTCCAGCTTCCTGAATCTGATCATAATCTGCATTGGTTGGATTTTTCTGTTAATAAACTCACTGGCTTGCTTCCTGAGAGCATTGGGTGGATACTTCCTGATTTATCGTATATGAATATCTCGAAGAACGGTTCTGAAGGAAATCTGCCATCTTCACTGGGCAACATGAGGAGTATTGAATATATCTATCTCACAACAGCTTCCACGGGAAGTTACCTAGAGCTTTTGTAGAGGGTTGTTATTCCTTGGTAATCTTGAAGCTTTCATACAACAAACTAAGTGGCGAGATTTTTCAAGAATCAGTCAACTTTACTGGTGTCAATGTGTTGTTTCTGGATAACAATCATTTCACAGGACGGATTGGACATGGTTTACGGAGGCTGATAAACTTGTCACTGCTTGACATTTCAAATAACAATCTAACCGGTGTTATTCCAAGCTGGATTGGCGAACTTCCTGTCTCTGCTCTGCTGCTTTCAAACAACTCATTGGAAGGTGAAATACCTATTTCTTTGGTCAGCATATCCAGTCTTATTAGGCTACTTGACCTCTCTGCAAACTCTTTATCTGGGGCCATACCTCCACACGTTAATTCTGGAACTTCAGTAGTGTTATTGCTGCAAGACAATAATTTATCAGGGGTTATTCCAAATACATTGCTGTTAAATGTTTCTCTACTTGATCTGAGAAATAACAGATTTTATGGGAACATTCCAGAGTTTATCAGCAACGAAAGAACCAGTTTTCTTCTTTTGCGTGGGAATAATTTAACAGGGCAGATTCCTAGCCAGTTATGTTCCCTAACAAGCATTCACTTTCTGGATCTTGCTAACAATAGATTGAGTGGTTCAATACCTTCATGTCTAAGCAATATATCATCTGATTTGAGAAAAGTGTATGCGACAATTTATGATTTTGGCATTGAATCACTTGGATTATCACAACTTTCTTATCTGGACAGGGACTCCATTTCCACACGAGATGTCGGTACATATTTCAAATCTCTGCTTATACTGGATCAGTTTACAACATATGAATATGATGTTCGCACCCAAACAAAAATAGGATTTGCAACAAAAGGCAGATTTGACGCCTACATGGGTGGAAACCTAGGATATTTGATTGGAATGGATCTCTCAGATAATGAGCTGAGCGGTGAGATTCCAGTAGAGCTTGGAGGTCCTAAGGAGTTTCATGCTTTAAATCTTTCTCACAAGCTTTTCAGGTCTCAAGAACATGGAAAGCCTTGATCTTTCTTAAAACAGACTACAAGGTCGGATCCCACCACAACTAGCAGAGCTGAGCAGCCTAGCTGTCTTCAATGTATCATACAACAACTTATTAGGAGCCATTCCACTGGGAAGACAGTTTAACACCTTTGAAACACGAAGCTACTTAGGTAATCCCCGTCTCTGTGGGAAACCAACCAACATAAGCTGCAAGAGCAATAACTTTCAAGAAGCAGATGATGGATTGGAAGAGGATGAATCCACAATCGATATGAAATCTTTCTACTATATTCTTGTTGCAGCCTATGTGACCATACTCATTGGAATTTTTGCGTCTTTCTCTTTCGATTCTCCTTGGAGCAGATTTTGGTTCTACAGCGTTGATGCTTTCATCTACAAAGCGAGGAGTTGGTTGTGGTAATGTTTATTGTATCACATCTTTTACTGTGCTAGTTCCTTCGTTTTTCCCTATTTATGGCTGTTCTTCAAAAAGCTGCTTTTGTGTAACAACACCAGAACATAATGTGTCATCTTATGTATTGTCTTTTTTTTTTTGAATAAATGTAATGCCTAAAACATATCTTGCAGCTGGTTTGGTGATTAATTCACTACATATTTTGCGTGATCGAAGTAGAAAGATTACACAAAAAAAGTATTGAAAGTAAATTAAAGAAAATTCCCCATTTGTTATATATATTTTTTGAATAATCTTTATATTTATGCCAATTACAGTTGCGCACAGAGCATTTTGACTAGAAATTATACAGTCTCGTGCAACTTGGTAGGTTTTAAATCCCCCTCTGTATTTTGGTGTTCGCTGAATCGATGTATCACTTAGGTAGGTGTTACACCAGATGTAGTGGCCTTGGTGATAATACCCTTTGTCATGCCATCGCCCGTGACGGAGACGTAGTAATGCAAACAATCCTAGAGAGCCCCATCATCCCTGACCTTCGACTCAAATCTAGTTAGGCTACGTTTCAACAAGAAAAAGTGAAATATTCTTTAATTATTTCAATAGTTTTTGTTGAGATGTCTTAACACCAAGAAATAATTCAATGTGAAAAAGAGACGGCTCTCGTTTATTTTCTTTCCTTGAAGCTTATCTGGTTACTATAATATAAGCAAAACATGAATTTAACTTGACTTGTAGGATAATGATTGCTCACGCTACGAAAGTCACATGACTTTCAGTGGTCTCATTTAAAGTAACTTTTGACTTTTCTAAATATAAAACTATGCTATTTACAGTCATTTTGGATTCTTCTTCATTTGCTTGTGTTATCAAATTTATAATGGAGGGGAAGATGTCTTTGGGAAAATACTTGACATGGGTGATCTTACTGTTGGGGCAGCTACATGGATACCAAAGCTGCGTTCAGAAAGAAAGCATAGCTTTGTTGGAGCTCAAGAGATACATAATCTCAATTACTGAAGAAGGGGAATCCAACTCTGTTTTCCCTACTTGGACTAACGACACAAATAGCAATTGCTGCCATTGGGAGGGCCTTGAGTGCAATCGTACAAGCAAACGGGTGACTGATATTGCCTTTGGTACACTTCACCTCAAAGAGAGTTCTCTCCTAAATCTTTCTTTGCTGCATCCCTTTGAAGAAATTCGAAGTCTCAACTTGTCCAAGTCCAGATTCATAAACTTATCTGCGTACAAAGAGAATGAATTCAATGATGATGCATTCAACCAATTTTCTGGCTTGTTTGATGATGTTGAAGGTATACCAGGCTTTTCGCCTAGTGGTTAGGTTTTAGCGTTCTGTTTTTTTCATTGGAACTTTGATATTTTCCTTGAGTTAGGGGTCTACCGTCTACTTCTTTAAGGAACCTATATCTTTGTGATTGTATTTCGGATATGCTGAGCAATATTCTTGTGTGCCTTCATCCAATAGATAAGTTTGTTTGCAGGTCATAATAGCCTAAGCAGATTAAGAAACCTGGAGATTCTGGATTTTTCTTCAAATAAATTCAACAACAGCATTTTTCCTTTTCTTAGTGCTGCTACATCACTTACAACTTTGTTTCTGCGGGGCAACAACTTGGATGGCCCATCTCCTCTTAACGGTGTGTTTTTGTTCTCATTTGTAGCTAAGCATGATGTAGCTCTTGGTTATATTTTTCGTTCAAACTATTCTATTTTCATAATTATTGTTATTAACTTTATCTTCATTCTGTTTGAGTCATTATTAGTTGGGCTCTGTTTCAGAACTTAAAGAATTGACAAACTTGAAACTGCTGGACCTAAGTGATAACAGATTCAATGGCTCCATACCAGTACAAGGTAGTTCATATGCTTTCCTTTCTTTTATACAGTGGGAATTTAATAAACGTAATGGTTTGTGTTTACCTTTTTGTGGCAGAGCTCTCTACCCTGAGTAAGTTGGAAGCTCTGGATGTAAGTGATAATGAATTGTCTGGCTCAATGGAATTGCAAGGCAAGTTGGCTCAAATATTTCTAATTAAACATAAAATTTGTGGTTGTAATCACGTTTATGCAAGCGACTTACCTTCTGCGTTTGATTAACATAGGGATTTGTAAACTGAAGAATCTGCAAGAGCTTGATTTGAGTCGAAACAAACTGTCTGGTCAGTTTCCCTTATGTTTAACTAACTTAACTGGACTTCGAGTTCTTGATCTATCATCGAACCAAATGACTGGGAAGGTACCATCTGCTCTTGGTAGCCTTGAATCCCTTGAGTACTTATCGTTGTTTGACAACAACTTTGAAGGCTTCTTCTCAGTTGTTTCGTTTGCGAACTTCTCAGAGCTGAGGGTGCTCAAACTCGGTTCACTATCCAACTCACTTCAAGTAGAGTCTGCAAGTTCTTGGAAGCCAAAATTTCAGTTGAATGTTATTGTACTACGATCATGCAACTTGGAGAAGGTTCCTTATTTTCTCCTACATCAGAAGGGTCTACGTCAAGTTGATCTCTCTCACAATAAAATACCTGGAGATTTTCCTTCTTGGCTAATGGAGAACAATACGGAACTCAAAGTTTTAACTCTACAGAATAATAACTTTACGAGCTTTCAGCTACCACAGTCTGCTCATGATATTCTTATGCTGGACATGTCGGTGAATGGCTTCAGTCACCTGTTTCCTGGGAACATTGGTTTGGTGCTTCCGCATTTAGCGTCTTTGAATATATCAAATAACAGGTTTCAAGGAGATCTGCCATCTTCTCTAGGTTTCATGAAAAGTATTCAGTTTTTGGATATTTCTCACAATAGTTTCCACGGGAAGCTACAAAGAAGTTTTGTGGAGGGTTGTTATTCATTAAGAATCTTGAAACTTTCACATAATAAACTAAGTGGAGAGATTTTACCAAGTTCAACAAACTTCACTCATATATGGGAGCTGTCTATGGATAACAATCTGTTTACAGGGAAGATCGGACAAGGTTTGCGAAAATTGGAATACTTGTTACTGCTTGACATTTCGAACAACAATCTCACAGGTGTTATTCCAAGTTGGATTGGGGAACTTTCGTCTTTAAATGCAATACTGCTATCAAACAACTTGCTGGAAGGTGAAGTACATGTGTCCTTGTTCAACATTTCCAATCTTCTGTTGTTGGACCTCTCTGCAAACATTTTATCTGGGGGTATACCTCCACACGTCAGTTCTGCAAATCCTGTGGCTTTATTCCTACAAGACAACAATTTATCAGGATCTATTCCCGCCACGTTGCTAGTGAATGTCACTATACTTGATCTCAGAAACAACAGATTGTCTGGAAACATTCCGGAGTTCGTCAACACCCAAAACATCAGTATTCTTCTTCTGCGGGGGAATAACTTAACAGGTCATATTCCTCATCAGCTGTGTGGCCTAAGAAACATCCATCTTCTGGATCTAGCTGATAACAAACTGAATGGATCCATACCTTCATGTCTTAGCCATACATCATTTGGTTTGGGAAAAGAGGATATGTCATATGATTATGATTTTAAGTGGGGCTACATGGGTAGTAATTTCAAGGATGCTTTTACTCTGGAACAAGATTCAACTTCCACAGAAAATGATGGTAGACATTTCAAATCTCTTCTTGTGCTAGATCCTATTAACTGGTACTTCATGCATGACACCCAGACAAAAATTGAGTTTGCAACAAAACACCGATATGATGCCTACATGGGTGGAATTCTCAAATATATGTTTGGACTAGATCTCTCAGAAAATGAGCTTGCTGGTGAGATTCCAGTAGAGCTAGGAGATCTTCTGGAACTTTATGCTCTCAATTTTTCTCACAACTATTTGTCAGGTGTGATACCAAAAAGCTTCTCAGGTTTGAAGAATGTTGAAAGCCTTGATCTCTCCTTTAACAGATTAGAAGGCCGTATTCCAGCAGAACTAACAGAGCTAAGCAGACTTGCTGTTTTCAAGGTCACATACAACAACTTATCAGGAGCCATTCCACAGGGAAAACAGTTTAACACGTTTGATATACAAAGCTACTTAGGTAATCCTCTTCTTTGTGGGAAACCAACCAACAAAAGTTGTGAGACCAATAACATCCAAGAACCAGATAATGAAGTGGAAGCTGATGAATCCACAATAGACATGGTCTCTTTCTACTGGAGTATTGTTGCAGCTTATGTGACAGTACTTCTTGGAATACTTGCATTTCTCTCTATTGATTCTCCTTGGAGCAGAGCTTGGTTCTACATTGTTGATGTTTTCATACGCAAGGTGAGGAACTTGTTATGGTAATCTACTATTGGTGTTAAATCCTTTAATGTGGTAGTTGTTTTATTCGTCCCGATTTATTGCAGTTCTTCAAAAAAAAAATTATTAGCAAAGTCGGAACTAAATTTATGGTTGGTTCCTCTGAACTGTTATTATCTTTTTTTCGTTGAATAATTTAATGCATCAAATATATCTTAAAACTACTTTGGTGGTGGTTCCTCTGAACGGTTATTGTATTTTTCTTTGAATAATGTAATGCTTGAAACAATCTCAACTTCATGTTTTACAATTGAAGAATAAGTTTGCATAAGTTGCAAAATCTGTGGACCTCCCTGATATTATTGGCCATGTGCGTTCGCATATCATGTATGGATGGCTTAGATCATGGGATCCGAATATAGTGATTCGCAGATTAAATCCCGATTAAATTTTTGTATACTAAAGCAAGAATCACATAATGAATTCCATGACCTGTTAGGCTTTTCTCAAGTCTAGGGGGCAGTTCATCGATATTTAAACTTATGGTTGGCGCGTACATTCGGTTTTCAGTTCAGTTTGATTCGCGGTGATTCTCGGTTCTGGTTTGGTTACTTTGCTTTTCAGTTCAGTTCAGATAACAATGTTAAGAACCGATTAATATCTGATAAATTTTGGTTCCAATCCGGTTTCGGTTCAGTTCAAATTTTTTGGGTAAATTTGGATAATTCGGATAAAAAATTATATTTTCAGTTTTTTTTTAATATTAAATATCAGGTAGTTCGGATAAATTTAATATTTTAGATAAAATAATCGAATAGTTTGGTTCCTTCGAATAATACATATAATTTTAAATATTTTAGATAAAAAATATTTGTATAATGTGATTTTTTAGGTAGTTCGGTTTTTAAGTTGTATTTTAAAAGTATTTAATAATCTTAAAATAAATATAATTAATATTTTTAGGTATATAAACCGTATTTATAATATTTGGGTACCTATTTGGTTTTTGGTTCAGTTCTAGTTTGGTTTCGAGTTTTTGATCCCAGAGATATAAAAACCATTCAGTTATTTGTCGGTTTGGATTCAGTTTTTTTCAATTCAGTTTCGGTTTAATATTTGATTCTGGGTTTATATGTAATGCCTAGGTTAGATATTCATTTATTGATTAATTTTAACACAACAACAAAAAAAAAACATTTCTAGCAACATGCTATTTTTAAAAAAAAATTAATATCCTTGTCTTATTTGTTATGAGTGTTTTCTACAAAGACCTTGACTTGTCTACCATACCATTCAAAGTAAACGATAGCGATCACTCATTTACGTATGTCTCATGACTTTCAAGTCTTTTCATAAACAGAGACTTTGACCTTTTCTACCCTTTCTTGTTGAATTCTTATAACCGTTGAGGTGTTTGCATTGAACCAACATTGAAGTTCATTTTCATTTGCTTTTTTTTTTATTAACTTATTTGCAATGGAAGGAAAGCTTTTCTTAAAACAATACTTGATATGGGTGATGATACTATTGTTGGGGCAGCCGCATGGATACAAAAGCTGTATTTTGAAAGAAAGGAACGCGTTGTTGGACCTCAAGAAATTCTTGATCTCAACTACTGAAGAAGGGCAATCCGAACCTGTTCTCCCTACTTGGACCAATGACACCACGAGCGACTGCTGTCAATGGGAGCGTGTTAAGTGCAATTCTACAAGCGGGCGGGTACTCGAGCTTTCCATTCGTGGACTGAATCTCAAAAAGAGTTCTCTCCTAAACTTTTCTTTGCTGCATCCCTTTGAAGAAGTTCAAAGTGTAGACCTATCAGAGTCCAAATTTGGTGGTTTCTTCGATGGTCCGGAAGGTTATAAAAGCCTCAGTAGATTAAGAAACCTGGAGATTCTTGATCTCTCGTCAAATAAATTCAACATCAGCGTCTTTCCTTTTCTTAATGCTGCTACATCACTTACAACTCTGCTTCTTCAGGGAAACAACATGAGTAGCCCTTTTCCTGCTAAAGGTGTGTTTTTAATTTGTAACTAGCATGGCTTATTTCATCTTATGTTTGCTGGAAACCCTTTAAGAACTTATAGATTTGAAAAAATTGGAAATAAGACCTGAGTACAATTTTTTCTTAACGGCTGCATATAACATTTTTATATGGTTTGCATCATGTTTTCGATAACCATGTACGTTAGTAAAGGTGTCTACCTTTGTGTGGTTTTGTATTGTCACAGAGCTTTCTGCCTTGGTGAAGCTGAAATTTTTGGATTTAAGTGGTAATGGATTTTCTGGCTCAATGGAATTGCAAGGCAAGTCAGTTCATAGCTTTAAGTTTTCCATTAAAGTTGTGAATTCACTTTTGATTATGTGAATTAATGTTTTGCATTTGATTACCGTAGGGATTTGCAAACTGAAGAATCTACAAGAGCTCGATCTCAGTCAAAACTATCTTGTAGGTGACTTTCCTTTATGTTTAACTGGCTTGACTGGACTTCGAGTTCTTGATCTCTCCTCGAACCAAATGAGTGGGAAGATACCATCTTCTCTCGCTAACCTTGAATCCCTTGAGTACTTCTCATTGTTCGATAACAATTTTGAAGGCTTCTTCTCCC
This sequence comes from Brassica oleracea var. oleracea, assembly GCF_000695525.1. Classification (NCBI taxonomy): domain Eukaryota; kingdom Viridiplantae; phylum Streptophyta; class Magnoliopsida; order Brassicales; family Brassicaceae; genus Brassica; species Brassica oleracea. Next base: position 27,513,864 of record NC_027753.1, read on the forward strand.
TTGATTCCCTTGCCAACCTCTCAATGCTTAAGGTGTTTGGAGTTAATTCAAGATCCAACTCATTCCAAGTGGTTTCAGACGATTCTTGGAAGCCCAAATTTCAGTTAAATGCTATTGCATTACGCTCTTGCAACTTGGAGAAGGTTCCTGATTTTCTCCTACACCAAAAGGATTTGCGCCATGTTGATCTCTCCAACAACAACATATCTGGACAGTTTCCATCCTGGCTGTTGGCAAACAATACAAAACTTGACGTGTTGCTTCTGCAGAATAACTATTTGACAAGCTTTCAGCTGCCAAGATCAGCACAAAATCTGCTGTTCCTGGATCTGTCGGTTAACAAATTCAACCATCTATTACCTGAGAACATTGGATGGATACTTCCTCATTTACTGTCTCTGAATATCTCAAAGAACGGTTTTCAAGGAAGCATGCCATCCTCTCTGGGTAACATGAAGAGTATTAATAATCTTGATATATCTCACAACAGTTTTGGCGGGAAGCTACCAAGAAGTTTCGTAGAGGGTTGTTATTCCTTGTCAATCTTGAAGCTGTCACATAACAAACTAAGTGGAGAGGCTTTTCCAGAATCAACAAACTTCACTCGTGTATCTCAGCTCTCCATGGATAACAATCAGTTCACGGGAACAATTGGACAAGGTTTGAGGAGATTGAGATCTTTGTATATGCTTGACGTTTCGCACAACAATCTCACAGGTGGTATTCCAAGCTGGATCGGACAAAACCAGTTCCTAGGCGCATTACAACTCTCAAACAATATGTTGGAAGGTGAAATACCTCCTTCCTTGTTCAACATATTCAGCCTTCGGCTGTTGGATCTCTCTGGAAACGGTTTATCTGGGGGCTTACCTTCAGAAATCAGTTTCAGGACCCCGGTGGTATTATACCTCCAAGACAACAACTTGTCAGGGCCTATTCCAGACACATTTCTAGCGAATGTCGTAGTACTTGATCTCAGAAACAACAGACTATCAGGGAATATCCCGGAGTTCATCAACACTCAAACCACCAACATCCTTCTTCGGGGGAATAATTTAACAGGCCGTATTCCTCGCCAGCTGTGTGGCCTCAGCAACATCCACCTTCTTGATCTGGCTAACAACAGATTAAGTGGTTCTATACCTTCATGTCTTAGCAACACATCACTTGGTTTAGGGAAAGAGGATGCACCATACAGCTACAGTTTGGGCGTTGCTGTCGTTGCTCCTGGTGACTCCACTTCCACAGATTCTTTTAGCTATTTGAGTTTGAAAATGTCAGTGTATATTTCAGATCCTTTTAGAATGGCCTACCTGTCAGACACTCAATATGATATTGAATTTGCAACAAAACATCGATATGATGCTTACAGAGGCGGGATTCTCAACTACTTGTACGGACTTGATCTCTCGGAAAATGAGCTCACCGGTGAGATCCCATCAGGGCTTGGAGATCTTTTGAAGTTACGAGCTCTCAATCTTTCTCACAACTACTTATCAGGAGTGGTACCAGCGACATTCTCAGGTATAAGGAATTTGGAAAGCCTTGATCTTTCTTTCAACAGATTACATGGCTGGATCCCACCGCAGCTAACAGCGCTAAGCAGTCTAGCGGTCTTCAACGTCTCATACAACAACTTATCAGGAGTCATTCCACAGGGAAAACAGTTTAACACGTTTGATACACAAAGCTACTTAGGTAATCTTCTTCTCTGTGGGCAACCAACCAATACAAGCTGCAAGAATGTTACTTCTCCAGAATCAGATAATGAAGTGAAGGATGATGACAGCTTAATCGACATGGTATCTTTCTACTGGAGTTCGGCTGCAACCTACGTGACAATACTTATTGGGTTATTCGCATCACTCTCTTTTGATTCCCCTTGGAGTAGATTTTGGTTCTACATCGTTGAGGTGTTTATCAACAAGGTGAGGAATCTATTGTGGTAAAACTACTGTTGGCGCCAAACTCATGATTGTCCTAGTTTCTTTACTGTCCTCTTCTTCTCTAAAACCTCTAGTTTTGTGAAACGAAACGAGAGCATAGCTTGTTTTTTGTTTATCATGTGCTGTTGCCTTTGAAATGTAATGCTTCAATCTTGGTGCTGGTTAATTTGGTGGTTAGTTCAATATATAATCTTCAGAAACACAGAACATTTGCATGAAACAATCTCAAAGTAGAAATAATAGTATAATACAGAGTCTTTTCACTTATACGATCATTAAGATCGTAAGGGTATGGATCCAAAAGCAGGGTTGAGTTAAAAAATAAAGCTTTGTTAAGAAGCTCAAGACATACCGATCGATACAAAAACATTCAGTTGATTTGACATGACCTATCGCATGCTAAATGAGTCTTACCCTAAGACCCACGGGGACGGCATTTCATTGACGTCTCACGTACCAGCTGGGAGTCCGAGACAGGGACTGAGAGTGGGGACATGGCGGGGATGTTTCTGAAACGTTTCGGAGATGGTGGAGGCATCAAACTTTTTGGAAACGTTTCTGATGTTTATATGTGTCATTTCTACTCATTAACTTCTCTCTTATGGAAAATCATTTAAAAGGAAACCCATTCTTACTTAAATAATTAGGGTCTATAAAGTTTCCATATCTTCATTATCTTCTTCTTCAATAGCAATCCTCACAGTCGCCATATTTACGGAGTACACAGTAAGTGATATCTTGCATATTTATATTGTTTTATCCATTCACCCATGTGCATTTTGATCATATAGACTAAGATTTAGTCATGTTTATGTTGCATTTTACATACATGAGTCTTTATCAAGTATTGGAGTACCACATGGAGTTCTTGGAGGCATTTGGGTGCATTTGGAGCTCAAAAGAAGTGTTTAAAGCGATCATTGGACGAGCAGAGCAGGGGAGCGAGGTTCCGCAGCGACGTCATGAGGTCGCTCCAAAGCACCTCTCAGAGCGACCTAGCTGGAGCGACCCCGTGAAGTCGCTCGCCATACTCACCCCGTGAAGCGACTTGCCCAGAGCGACCTCCCGGAGCGACATCACGAAGTCGCTGTGTCCCACTTCTCAGAGCGACCTTCCTAAAGCGACGCCATGAAGTCGCTCGCGTTCTCGTTACTCC
>NC_027753.1:27521340-27530637 GCF_000695525.1 Brassica oleracea var. oleracea
ATTGCTTTCATATTATTCAACCAAAGACATTTGATGTTTGAGATATGTTAGCAAATGAGCATTCATCTAGACATAGAGTTTGCTTAGAATTGTGTCTAGGCTTAAGGTTGATAGTTTGATTGATCATTTGTCATCCTTAGTTCGATACTTGATCACCCAAGGTCTAATCCCTATGCCCATGAGTTCTCTTTTCCATTAGTCAAGAAAGTATCATTCTGTTATTGTTTTCTAGTTTTAGTCATAGCTTAAAACCCATTTAAATCATTGGTTGCACTTAGATTAAGTGAGTACTTGCATTCTCAGTGCTTTGATATCCCTCAGAACTGGTTCGACAATCACTATACTACAACATTTGTCTTAGGAGCCTTGAAAACTCCTAACATCAGTAATTACAAAATATAATTTATGAAATTGTATGATACAAAGACCTTGACTTGTCTTACTACAGAATTCAGAGTAAACGATAGTAATCATTTAATTTTCCTCAATTTCTCATCTGCTACTCTTTTGTTTTCTCCGCACCTTCAGCAGAATGTTAAGGTTACTATAGAAATATATATTTTCACTGAATTCTGCTTTTTTCTTTGATTTACTTAGCTTTTAACCAAGTTGTTGGGGGATATTTCAACCAAAGTCTTTGTTAACGTACTTTGTGGTAAATGGGTCTTAGGCGAGACATATAACACACCTTGATTATGAACCTTGTCTACAAATAGACCTTGGATGTTTTTATCATACGTTTATGAGTAAACTATAGCGAACACTCCCTTAACGTACGTCATGTGACTTTTGTTTTCTTTAGCAGCGACTTGGAATTTTCTAAATGTACAGAATATATAACGGTGGAGGCATTTGCATTAAACTCACAAATCATAAAGGAAAATGGAGGGGAAGTTTTTCTTGTTGATATGGGTGGTATTGTTGTTGGGGCAGCTACATGGATACAAAAGCTGTATTGACAAAGAAAGGAAGGCTTTGTTGGAGCTCAAGAAATACATAATATCAATCACTGAAGAAGAGTATTCCGACTATGTTCTGCCTACCTGGATTTACGACACAGAGAGTGATTGCTGCTGTTGGGAGGGAGTTAAGTGCAATCGTACCAGCAAACGGGTGACCGAGATTGCCTTTGGTGCATTATACCTCAGAGAGAGTTCTCGTCTAAATCTTTCTTTGCTGCATCCCTTCGAAGATGTTCGTAATCTGAACTTATCCAACTATCCATGGCCTATCAGTGGAACCTACTACCAATTGCCTATCAGTGGAACCTACTACCAATTCAATGGCTTGTTTGATGATGTTGAAGGTATTTATATGGACTACCTATTTGATATTACGGTGCTTGGATTCTCTCTGATTCTGCATTGACTTGCTCATGACTGTGTGCCATGTTGTGTATTGTAATGTATTCCCTTTCGCATGAAAATTATAATAAATGATTGAGACATGTATATGCTTACCAAGATTATCGTTTGCAGGTTTTAAGAGCCTAGGGAGATTAAGAAACCTGGAGATTCTGGATCTCTCTTGTAATAGCTTCAACAATAGCATCTTTCCCTTTCTTAAGTTTGCTACATCACTCAGAACTCTTTTTATGCGGGATAACAACTTCAATGTACCTCTTCCTGCTGAGGGTATGTTTTCTTTTCACTTGTAACTAAGTGGATACACTCGGATGACCTTACTATTGATGGTGTCTCTGTTGTTAGTTTGATTCAATAATTATGATTAGAGTCTTTTTGTTGTATTTCTTTTCAGAACTTAGAGATTTGACAAACTTGGAAATACTGGTCCTAAGTGGAAACGGATTTACTGGCTCCATACCAGTACAAGGTAACTAAGAGATTTTAGTTGATATAAGGATTTTTAATAATAAAACCTTTCAATTAAAAATAGATCGTAAAACAATCGCTCAGCTAAAAATTCCAACAAAGAACCTTCAACTTTAATTTTGTTAACATCTCGAACCTTTCGTCATGATGGAGAATTACAAATGTTAACTGAATTAAAATTGAAAGTTAATAATGTTGAAAACTTAATTGAATGGTATTTTTCCGATTCAAAAATGTTTAGACATTTTACCATTAAAAGTCATTAAATAATTTAAAACATTTATTATCACTTATGCATTTTTTAAAACTCTAATCTAACTATACTATAAAAATAGAAACAGTAAAAATGTACTAAAGATCATAGTTGGACAGTTACATTTATTTAATAGAAGCAGTGAAATGTACTCAAAAGTTACATTTTTTGATAATATATTTTAATGTATGTTTATTTAAAATGAAACATATATTTATCTTTAAATATTTATAAAAACTCTTAATTAATATTAGCAATATTATTAAAAATGAATATTAATTCATTTTTGGTTTATAGAATAAGAAATATCATGCGAGAATATTTACGTACAAATAATTCATATTAATAATTAATCTATTTATTATAAGTTTTATTAACTGTAAAATTATATAATTACATATACAGAATAACAAATCTTATGAATTTTACAGCATACTTTAAATTATTGAAACAAAATATTAAAGTAAGATATTTTAACTAATAAATAATTTATACTTTAATATAAATATTTAAGTTAGAATATTAAACGGTAATTTAATATAGTTGAATTTGATAAAAATAAAATACTAAATTTAGTTATATTATGGTACACTGAACTATATGTTATATTTTACAATTACAGCTTATACAGATTATCACACAAAAATGTAAATATATATTAAGTATAAGATGGGCTGAATGACACATAGTTAATTTTATTATAATGAAATAAATTTGAACAATATAAGAAATTAAAATAAATTTATATTTTAATTTTAGTGATTTAAAATATAATAAAATTATAGAAATTATATAAATGATTTATATGATTTTCATAAAATAAAAATTTTAATTTAATTATCTATAATTTAAAACAAATGTTTTTTATAAAATATACATGCATACAAAAGTTAATTTTCAGTAAGTCATTAAAACTAATTTATAACTTATGAATTATTTTATCAATCTTATAACTGATTTATAAAGATTTTATAAATATGATAATACTTTTCAATTATTAATAAGACTTAACAACGATTTAATTAACTTTTATAATTCCTTCTACTTATTAGGGTAAGATAATGCAGTGTTAGTGAAAACATGAAGTAAAATAATAAAACAAAAGACACAAGTTTCTTATATCACTAGTGCCAAATATCAAATAATTTAAGATTTTTAAGTTGCATTAAGTTTTAAGTACTGTTGAAGATAATTAATTTAAGATATATAAATCACTTATATATTAATTGAGAAACATTACAACATTTTTTGTAGACATGTGTTATCACTAGGATGATTTTTAGAATATTTATAGAAATAGATTGGTCCATCTATATATATAATATATTTTTTTATTAAATCAGCCATAAATTTATTATTAATGTTTTTCATTATTTGTTAAATTAAATTGTGGAATTTCCTAATGTGGCTAAAGTATATATGATAATTAATGATTTTGAATAATAAAGATTTGATAAAATTAGTGTATCTTCTATCATATTTGTTTAATTTTAACCAATTAAAATAAATTAAACAACCAAATTAATCACATAATAAAAATTTAGATTATTATGTATATTCTATATTTTGAATTAAAAAAAAAGATTATAAATTACTAAACTTTTAAAAATCTCACATTTAAATTTTTAAATCATGGTTTAAAATTTTTGTTATGTCAAGATACAAATGATTATAAAATCATATATGTAGAAATTCCATATAATAAGTACTAAGATTAAAACACACACACACACACACACACACACACACACACATATATATATATATATATATATATATATCATTTTAAATTAGACTATATACTATATAAAAATACATAAATATTTTAATTTCAAAATTTTACTTTGAAAATTTTCTTTTGATAAAAGCTTGGAACAAATATTGACAACTTAATTTTTAAAAAATAAAAAATTACTACAACTGTTAATTCCACAACGAAAATTTTGTTATCAGTAATTTAAAATTTTTCGAAAAAGATACAATTGATAAAAAAACAAGATGAGTAGAAAGCATCTTTTAGTATATATTAATATTTAAAATATACTATGTATACGTTAATATCATTTAAACTTAATTACATGCCATATCAAATAAAAAAAAATGCTTTGATTAATAAAATATATTTATATGTTCACACTAATTTAATTATATATGTAATAGTTAATGATTTTTTTAATTATTTGATATATATTTTATTATATCATAATATGTAAAAAATATATATAATACATAAAATAATACATAAAATAATTTATGTGCAAGGCGGGATTTAACCTAGTTAGTTTTTAAAAGTAATGCATAAGATAATGGCTGCATATGCCATTGGTTCGTGTAATCTTTGAAATCATGTTGTCATAGATAAAGGTGCTTACATTTGTGTTGGTTTTGTCCTGTGGCAGAGTTATCTGTCCTGAGGATGCTGAAATCTCTGTATCTAGGTGGTAACCAATTTTCTGCACCAATAGGATCGCAAGGCATGTTTGCTTAATGTTTAGCAAGATTGTCGTTTGTATTTATCCAAAATAAAAGGTTCTCGTTTACAGGTTATAAGAGCCTAGGGAGATTAAGAAACCTGGAAATATTGGATCTCTCTTATAATGAATTCAACAGCAGCATATTTCCCTTTCTTAGTGCTGCTACATCACTCAAGACTCTGTTTCTTGGGTTCAACCGCATGGATGGCCCTTTTCCAGCTGAAGGTGTGGTTTTCCATTTCTATGTTGCCTATTTCTTGGTGATATATATTTTTGTCAATCGATTCAGTTTTATCATTATTGGTCTAACGTTATATGTTTTACATCTAGTTTGTAACATTTTTATTCATGTTGGACTCCCTTTCAGAACTTAAAGATTTGATAAACTTGCAACTGTTGGACCTGAGTCAAACCAATTTGAATGGCTCCATACCAATACAAGGTAGCTCAAAACTACTGTCCATGTAACATTTTTTTTGTGGTTTGTATCATTTTTGAGATCATCATGTTCGTATGTAACGATGCTTACTCTTATGCTGGCTTGTCATTTGGCAGAGTTATCTGTCCTAAGGAAACTGGAAGCTCTGGATTTAAGTGATAATGAATTTTCTGGCTCACTAGAATCGCAAGGCAAGACTAACCATATCCTTAGCTACTCCATTAAAACTGGTGGTGAATTAACGTTAAGTCATCTGTATGAAAAAGTTGCATTTGATTACTGTAGGGATCTGCCAAATGAAGAATATGCAAGATTTTGATCTCAGTGGAAACAAACTAGTAGGTCAGTTTCCCTTATGCTTAACTAGGTTGACAAGACTTCAAGTTCTTGATCTCTCATACAACCAATTGACTGGGAATGTGCCATCTGCTCTTGGTAAACTTGAATCCCTTAAGTACTTATCGTTGGTTGAAAACAACTTTGAAGGCTCCTTCTCAATTGGTTCGCTTGCAAACCTCTCAGAGCTAATGGTGTTAAAACTTGGTTCAAAATCTCTATCATTTCAAGTAGAGTCTGAAAGTTATTGGAAGCCAAAAATTCAAATGAGTGTTATTATACTATCATCTTGCAACTTGGTAAAGGTTCCTCATTTTCTCCTATACCAGAAGGATTTGATTGTCATTGATCTTTCTGGCAATAAAATTTCTGGAATTTTTCCTCCTTGGCTTTTGGCAAACAATAAGAAGCTTGAAGCTTTGCTTCTACAGAATAACCTCTTTACAAGCTTTCAACTACCGAAATCTGCTCATGGTCTTCTTTACCTGGATGTGTATCTGCCATCTTCTATTGGCAACATGAAAAGTATTGTATATCTGGATATATCAAACAACAGATTCCACGGGGTGCTACCAAGAAGTTTTCTTATGGGTTGCTATTCCCTAGAAATTTTGAGGCTGTCACATAACAAACTAAGTGGAGAGGTGTTTTCGGAATCAGTCAACTTAACTCGTATAGTGGAGTTGTCTATGGATAACAATCAATTTACAGTAAAGAATGGACAAGGTTTCCGGAGTTTTGAATCTTTGGAATTGCTTGACATTTCAAGTAACGGTCTCACAGGTGTTATTCCGAGCTGGATTGGCGAACTTCACTTAAGGGCACTACAGGTTTCAAATAACTCGTTGGAAGGTGAGATACCTATTTCTTTGTTCAACTTATCTGCTCTTCAGTTGCTGGATCTCTCTGCAAACAATTTATCTGGGGATATTCCTCCGCACGTCAAGACAACCATTTATCAGGAGAAATTCCAGGCACATTGCAGAATGTCTCTGTACTTGATCTGAGAAATAACAGATTGTCTGGGAACATTCCTGAGTTCACCAACACTCAAAACATCAGTGTTCTTCTTCTTCGGGGGAATAATTTAACAGGCCATATTCCTCGTCAGTTGTGTGACCTAAGCAACATCCACCTTCTGGATCTTGCCAACAACAGCCTGAGTGGATCCATACCTTCATGCTTCAGAAATACATCATTTGGTTTGCAAGAAGATTATTCATTCATTTCCATAACCAATCGTTTTTTCTATCTGTACAATGATTTCAAATCTGTTATTCAGCTTGATCCGTCTTGGTTGGAAGACTACCTGATTAGTCCTCAGATTAAAATTGAATTTACAATAAAACACCGATATGATGCCTATTGGGGTGGAAATCTCAACTTATTGTTTGGAATGGATCTCTCAGAAAATGAGCTGAGTGGTGACATCCCAGCCGAGCTTGGAGTTCTTCTGGAACTACAAGGTCTCAATCTCTCTCACAACAAGTTATCAGGAGCTATACCAGAAACCTTTTCAGGTCTCAAGAACGTAGAAAGCCTTGATCTTTCCTTCAACATGTTACATGGTCATATTCCACCACAACTAACAGATCTGAGCAGCCTTGCGGTCTTCAATGTGTCCTTCAACAATTTATCAGGAGTCATTCCACAGGGAAGACAGTTTAACACTTTTGATTCACAAAGCTTTTTAGGTAATCCTCTTCTCTGTGGAAAACAAATCAACAGAAGCTGCCACAACAGTAACTTCCAAGTACCAGATAATGAAGTGAAGGTCGATGAGAGCCAAATCGACATGGTATCATTTTACTGGAGTTCTGCTGCAGCTTATGTTACAATAAATTTTGTTTGACCCGTTTAACATATTGAACCAACAAAACCGAACTGTTACGAAATCAACTCATAACATATTGCCGACCTGGAGCCAAATCTTGTGCTGAAAGATGTGAAATAAACCAAACCAATCATGGGATCGACATCCAAACGGTCATGGAATCGAAAAGGAATACCACATGCGCTATGACTAGCTAGGCTCTTGGCTAGGCCACAGCGGCTTGAAACCACATACAAGTATACAACCTCAAAAATGCATCGGCTATGTAGTATGTACAAGTCACCGGTTATCTCGTTGACATCTAAACTGACTGGTCTACCACATATGTTACCAAGAGCAGATACAAAAGAAAAGACCAAGCAAAAAAAAAAACAGAAGTTAAAGACTCCCTGTGTTTGCAACATTCTGACATCAATGCACCAGAATGAACAGAGCAGGTTCACTTTTGTATACACGCACAAGTCTTCGGTTTAATTAGATCTCAGCGGAATGTTAATGCTTATTAACCGGTTCTTGATTACTGATTAGCCAAGCCGTAGATGCTATTTATGAGATATGTTATGTCACAAGCCTTTTGTCTTTTCTCTACAGTTTCCACTGTTTCAAACTTAACTATTGAGTTTTTTTACTCTTAAAGCACCATTGGCAATGGTCTCTCAATTAGGAATGTCTCAAAATTAAAAATATTGAAAATTAAGAAAGAAAGAGAAATGGAGAAATTCACAAAAAGAACTTGTCTACATGGACTCATCTAGGTTTTGAAAGCCGAAGATCTTCATGGTACTCACATCTCTGGATGCGTGAAAATAGTGAATTCAGACCGGGTTTTATGACTTCTCAAACTTGGAGCCTACTAAGACTGCATGCTCCTCGTGTTCCATGGTTCAAGGAGATCTGGTTCAAAGAGGCTACCCTTAAGTACTCACTTCTCAGTTGGATAGCAGCTCATAACAGGTTATCGACTAGAGATAGGTTGCTCAGGTGGAACCCTCAAGCAATTTCCACTTGCTGACTATGAAATGTTGTCACTGAAACAAGAGATCACTTATTTTTTGAGTGTTCCTTCTCTGCGTAAGTTTGGAGAGGCACGATCAGGGGTTTGGATGGCACGGGTACTTCTGATTATTGGGCTATTATGTTACAGCGACTGGCGATAGGTCTGTGAGACCATCTATCAACCTTCCTCCTGCACTATTGCTTCCAAGCAGCAGTCTATGCAATATGGTTTGAGAGGAACAAACGCAGAGTTGGAGAAGCTTCATAACATGCTGCTCGACTTCTCATCTTTTTGGATAAGTTGGTTAATAGAATCTCTTTCTTGAGAAAGAAGCTGGAAACAAATATGAGAAGGCCATGGAAATATGATTTGGGAATAGATAATCATTCATTTCCTTCTCAAAAATTTCTATAGGGGTTTTTTCTTTTTGCACAAAGTAGCATTAGGTTGTAAAAAGGTTTTTTGTAGTAAATAAAATTTAAAAAAATTTCAAAAAAAAAAATGTTGCTAGCGACTAAATTCACTTTCAAAACCGTTCAGTTTGTCCCCATCGATGTTTTAGTTAGGTTGTACAAAGGTATTTCAAAACCATTTTCTGACTATATGTTTTAGTTAAAAAATTCTAACCATTTTTTTATTCATCACGAAATGGTCAAAATTAGGTGATAATTATTTTTTTGTCATTTTTGTTGGTCAGAAAAGTGGTCAAAATGTAATATGTTTTCTTGTAGTAGTGTAGTGCGCGACCAATTTTATAGTTAATATGCAATGTGGAAAAACAACAAGAAGGTTTTTTTTTTAATATATAGTGTTTGATTCTTTTTAATCCATCAAAAATACAGATCATTTGTGGAGGACTTTTTCTTGGGTTCACCCCCTACGGTGAACCTTCACCAACCAATAAAAAATTGTCATTTTAGATCTACTATCTTTTAATTAAGGAAACAAAATAACTTGTCAAATTATAATATGCTTTTAAAATAAAAAATAAAAAATTAAATAAATAAAAATAACAATAGTTCTAAAAAAAGATTATTTAAAAAATATATTTATTTTTAAGATTTAGAGTTTAGTGCTTAAGATTTATAATTTAGAATTTATCCAAATGTTTAGTATTTTTCCAAGGGTTTAG
>NC_027753.1:27530814-27550389 GCF_000695525.1 Brassica oleracea var. oleracea
ATTAGAGTTTAGGGTTTAGTGTTTTGTTGACAACATTTTTTTTTATTTGAATTCGTTTTTTATATATTATTTTTATTTATTTTTAAATTTTATTTTGAAAAAATAATATAATTTTTCAAGTTATTTGGTTTCCTTAATTAAAAGATGCTAGATTTAAAATGACAATTTTCTATTGGTTGGTGAACCTAGGTTGAATCATTAGAAGAAGCTCATCGATACCCTAGCTTGTGCTTCTCCAAGAATAACTCTTTGTGGAGAAGCACAAGCTAGGGTATCGATGAGCTTCTTCTAATGATTCAACCATTTCTTAATAATATATTCCTTCACTTCCTTTCTGTCGTCTCCAAGTACATTGCACAATGCCTCGACGTAGTAAGTTAGGAACTTCCGGTTCCTTTTTAAGTACATGATGACTCGTGTCTCGTCTCTTCATAATTGGTCTCCCATGACGTCGTTATGAGATGTAGTGAGATTGTTCGAAAGAGAAGGAGAGAGGGACTGAGCGATGTTTCTCCGTATGCAAGTTTCCACAGGGCTCTTATTCTTGATTACCAAGGTGGTTTCTTTTTACGCAAGTTAAGCTATTGAGGAGCTTCTTCAAACGATTCAACCATTTCAAAGTAATGTATGCCTTCATTTTCTTTCCATCGCTTCCAAATACATTGCACAACGCCTTGACGTAGTATGGTGGGAACTTTCCGTTCAATTTCAAGAAGTACAAGATGTTTCGTGTCTCTTCTTTGCATAATTCATCTGACACCTCGAAATTAGTTGTTTCGGGTTTGTTTGAAGGAGGAGAGTGCGACCGGGCAATGATTTTCTTGTGCAAGCTTCCAAAGGTCTCTGCTTGGCCAAGGAATGGAGAGAGCGACTACGGAGATAGCAAAAATGGAGGTCTTTATTATTGCTTCTGGTATATCTTGGTGATATAAGATAAACAAGTTCATGAACATATATATATATATATATATATATATGTTAGAAATTAAATGAAACTGTAAATTGTCAAGGCTTCAAACTTGGTTCTCATTAACTTCGTATCAGTCTAGTTTCATTTAGGAGCTTTTATTAAGTCCGACTCTGAAGACGTTTCTTTAATTATGAATCTCAGATTCTCAAGTGGACTTCTATATATGCATTGGCTTCACAGGGAAGGTTGGAATCATGGCAGAGAGCTGAGGTAATATTAGTCTCATGAAATGGATTCAAGAATAACAGTACAGGAAAGAACTACTAGGTTAGAACATATAATACATATATGCATCGATCTTGATAAGGCTGCTTTATCCCGGAAAATTTGATGCATGTTGTCTCGACTTCCCAAACACTTCAGATTCCTTTGTCCTGAAACACACAATTTTGTGAAATTGAGATGATAATCCATTCATCATAGAGAGTGATAGGCACCAAGTATTTTAACAAAAGCAGAGAGGTTGTCTTTCTGATCAATACACTCAACCATCAGATTTTATTTTTATCCTAATGCCGTTTCTATGTTCATCAAACTTCAACCCTAATCCACCCCAAATAGGCGTTTAATGACCTAGAAAACAGAGAGTACCTTAATACACAAGCAACCGATCGAAGTTAACGAAACCGTCTGTTATTTCTATGGCACTTCCCATCTCTCAAGCATCCGCAACTCAGAGCTACCCCCTGTAGCTAAGAAATAAACCAACTTACTAATATATTCTAGTCACTTAAAGTTGTTGATGTAGGAAAGCGCTTTCAGATACATCGATTTAATTAGTTGTTAGTTATGTAAAGTTTTAATTTTAACTAGAGTTTGATCGGCTTGCCCCCGCGAATTTTGATTTTTTTATAAATTGTTTAATGGTATTTTTAAACATATAGGCTATTTAGATATTTTTAAAATTTTATGAATCTACTCGGATCCAGAATGATCTGACTTGTACTTCATCTAAAAAATTTATAATATCCGAACGAAGTTTAATTATAAAACAAAAAAAAACGATATAAAAAACAATTCGAACATGAATGGGTATTTGGATGCCGATGTATAACTGATTCTATAAATAAATAAAAAAATTGTTAATCGGTTTAATTTTTTGTCACGAATAGAACAATTTTATTTAAACATGTAAAATTATTATGGTATAATAAAATATTTAAAAATAGGTAACTTTTGTTTTATATTTTATAATAAATGTTGTCAAATTAATTAAAAACGACTGTAAATGAAGTGGGTTGAAGTAGTTAAAATGAATGAAAATATATAAGAAATCACTTAAGAATTAACAATTATTATTTTGTAATTCAGTTTTAATAGAATAATTTTTTTTTTTGAATTTCAGAATATTCTTCAATGGCATAGATCGTAATGTTAGTGAAAGGGACCTCAAAAATATATCGCATATTTTAATATTATAGATTTATAATTTATAACTTTTTTAATTTTTTTTTTTTAGAATTAGTTTGATAATAAACTAGTAATAAAATAGAAACAAGTTTTTTGGAACACATGATATCTAGTTAATTGTGTTTTACTTGTCTCCAAAACAAGATATAGAAATCAGTACTATTGTTTCATTAAAGAAAAATGTGAAAAGAGGATTCTTATAAATAGATTGTTAGGGTTACAACTTACAAGTATGTCAGACGGCTTAATTGACTTTGACGTTTTTTGTTTTCTCTGGCTAGTTCAAGGTGAATTCGAAAGTAAGGAATTAGAGACTTGAAAATCACAAACACAGCTTTGTCTCTTCTGTGTAATTGATGTAGATCGAAGAAGAAGCATTGGCCCAGACGTCTTTATTAATTTTAGCATTTTTCTGTTTTCCTTTTTTCCGGTAGATAATTTTATACTTTTTTCAAAAATAGAATATAAATTGACAAACTATTATTGGATAGGTGAATCTACAGATTTACATAGGGGTGAACCCAAAAAAAAACTAAAACTATAAATATTAGTATGTAATATGGTTTTCATTTATGGTTTATAGATTTTTTATATTTGATCATATTATTTTATACATATACAATTTGTTTTTGTTGTTATTATATAATTTTTCGGACGGACCGGATAAATTTTTATTAAAAATTGTAGAACTAAACTATAGTTAATATATCATGGGTTGATCAGATTTTGACATTAAACAAATTATGACACAAAAATCTTATTTTTTTCAACCAAACACATAATTGAAAAATGTGAACAGTATTGTTTTTACAGTTGAATTATTTTGACATTTATCTTTCATATAGTTTTGAAAGGTTTCAGATTAACCATTAAATTGATACATGTCATTGCAATGATTTTAGTCGTATGCTTAAGGAAAACTTACATTTTTGTAATTTAAAGTCGATTAAAAAAATTCAAAATATAACATATAAGAAAAATATAACATATAAGAAAAATATAACATATAAGAAAAATATAACATATAAGATTTCCTCATTTTTGTAATTTAAAGTGGTTTTAAAAAAATTAAAATATAACATATAAGGTTTCCTCTTTTTTGTAATTTAAAGTCATTTAAAAAAAATCAAAATATAACATATAATAAAATTAAACAAAAATGTGATTAGATTTTTTATTATATGGTTAATGTGATTATAAGGTTAGATTTTTTATTATATGGTTAATGTGATTGTTTAATTTTTTTTTAATAATATAAAATTAAAAAAAATGAAGAAAGATGCAAAAATTGTTATCAAGTCTTTATTATTCATAATCATTAATTTTCATATATATGTTAATCATATTAGGTAATTCCGTAGCTTTTTTTTAAGGAAAGAATACTTTCTTTTTATATTTTGGGTTAATATAATGTTCCATAGTAATTGGATTTGGACCAACATTTTTTTCAATTGATTCTTAAGCCGTCACGTAAACTAAATTATCATCCTAATTAAGCGACACCTGCTTAGGATCTTTTTTTAATTAGTACAAACTTAAAGTTACAACTTTTTAAATATACTCGATTAATATATAGAGGATGTTATTCTTAGAAAACCTTAAAATCTGGTATAAAATATTTATATATATGTCAAAATTTCGAACAACACAGAGTTACTTTAGAACTTATTACTAGATAAAAATTTGAAATACTATTTAGAAAAGTTTTTAAATTATATATATAACAGATTAGAGAAAATAGAGTTATGTTTTATAATTTTGTAAAAAAGCATATTAGCTTCTTGAAATTTTTGATAGGATAAAATTTAAAACATTATATAAAGATAAAGATGACACATACCTACAAATTTAATTATTATAAATATACACAAATTGTTGAAAATTCATTGTATATATTTATATATAAATGTTTTATATCTACAACGGCGAAACTATTTATTTATATAAGTTTCTAATCTACGTAAAGCGTGGATCTATATATAATAAACCACGTGAAAGTGCTTTGTTGTCCATTCATCTGTACAATAACATCTTTTTAATTGTTAATCAACTGTTTTCGATATGGCTTCATGATTAGTTGTCGTAATCACATATTTTTCATTGTTTTTTTTTTTGCAACTACACATATTTTTCATTGTTAGTCAATTGTTTTGCTTCAAAATTTTATAATAGGTTTTAAGTGGCAATTCAGTGCCGTGCCTAGCTTTCTAGGGGACTAAGGCAAAACTTAAAATAAGCTATGTATCATAACTATTATTTAG
Source organism: Brassica oleracea var. oleracea (assembly GCF_000695525.1). Classification (NCBI taxonomy): domain Eukaryota; kingdom Viridiplantae; phylum Streptophyta; class Magnoliopsida; order Brassicales; family Brassicaceae; genus Brassica; species Brassica oleracea. Next base: position 27,535,456 of record NC_027753.1, read on the forward strand.
AACTATCAAAGGAATTATTATAAAATTTATATAACTTGTTATGCTGATAAATAGATGATAGTAATTATATATAGCATTTAGTATTGTTATGAAAAACTATATATAAATTTTATTTTTTAGAAAATTAACTAAGTTAATAAGATATTAAACATTGAATATAAAAATATTATATTATTTTTCTAACACAATTAAAAATATGCTATTCAAAATTTGAAAATATCTGATGAGTTATTTTTGCCAATAAAATTTTTAAAAGTTTGAAATTTATAAGAGAATCAAAATCATGTGATAAATTAAATACCTTATAAAATTATGTAATGTAATTAAAACTATAATCTAAATCATTAAAGAAAATTTACCAATTGAATTTGAGTAACTAATATAGCTCAAATTGTAAATAAATTCACAGATATTTAATCAAATTTACCAATTGAATTTGAGTAACGAAGTCCTAAAATTTGGAAAAAGAGGCCCTTAAATCTGATTAATATGGTGGGGCCTGAGGCTATTGCCTCTTTCGGGACATAGTAAGCACGGCTCTGAGTGGCATGGTTACATTGGTTAGCAAGTATGATGATGTGCTGTTTAAAAATTTGTTTAGTAATACATATTGGCAGTTTTTATATTACAAGACATGTAGCTATCATATACAACATGCTGTTACAATGTACCTGTATAAATTATTATCCATCTGTTCCCAAGTTTCCGAAAGTAAGATTTTCTAAGGTGTTCACGCTTATTAAGAATTCAGTAAATGTTTATAATTTAATTTTTTTTCTTACTTTATTATATATTTTCCAATAAATTTTTACTAATAAAATTTAATCAATTCAAATACTTTCATTTAATATTTTTTATAAGTATAAAAAATACCTTAAACATATAGAAAATCTATCTTTGTGAAATAAGTAAAAAATCTAAAACATCTTGCTTTTGGAAACGGAGGAAGCACAAGACAGCTAAACAACGAATGCTTAACTGTCATGATAACAATCTCCCAAACTTGAGTTTCTCGTGGGTAGTCGAGATTTTTTATAATCCTTGAAAAATACATAATAATTTTTATATAAATTGCTTGTGTAAGTTGTCCTTTCTCCTTGTTCTATATTTTTACTGGCAAAATTATTTTTTAAAATACCAGATTTATAGAAAAGTTAAGTCTAATTCTTAAAATAAAATGTGCAGTGTATAGATAATTTTTCTTTTCGAATATGTAAACGGGCATGTAAGTTTTGACGGATTGTGTCGTCGTTGTTCAGAACTTGTGTTGATCAAAATTCTGAAAGACAAATGGAAACTTCTTAGTACTTGTTGATAGAGGAAACTATAAATATTATGTAAGATGGTTTCCATTTATGGCTTATAGATTAAAATTATGGTTAATTTGCTAAATAACCAAATTTTGAATGAAAATTAAGAATATGTCAATGATTTTGACATAATTAAGTTACTAACATTTTACTTTCATTTCATCCGGTTATGTCCTCGTTCTTTTCAAGTAGCACGTAAAGAGGAAGAAAGCAGATGACGTTGCGATTGTAGGTATGGATAGGATTAAAGCCCCTTATTTACTATTACATCACATGATCTATCCAAATGATACATTATTTACCACATACATATGCACTATAGGAAATAAAATAGATGACTAAAAATTGTTGGTGTCAGATAAGGAATGACAAGGATCCATGCTATATGAAACAATACATAATGTGTTTCAAAGAATCTGAAATGCACAAATACATATTTTGAAAAAAATTAAATGTTCTATTCAACATCGCTGAAATAGTATAGGACTCCAGTCTGATCCACAACCTATGAATACTAAATGTTACTCTAACCCCAACACCAACCCTTAAATACTAAACCCTAAACACTAATCACTAAACCCTAAATCCAAACATAAATTAATATATATATATATATATATATTTATAATAGTTCAGATAAAATCAATATCTAAAAATATATTTTGAAAGGATTTGATTGTTCTATTCCATATTGTCCAAGTAGTATAGTACTCTAATTCGATCCAAAACCAATGAATACTAAATGTTATTCCTACCCCGATCCCAATCCTTAAATACTAAACCCTAAACCCTAATAAATAAACTTTAAATCCTAATCACTAAACTCTTAAACCCAAATATAAACTATAATATATATTTATAATATTTTAGGTGCAATCAATATCTAAAAAATAGAAGACTATATCCAAATAATATAGTAACCTTACATAAATAGTTACACTAAATAACAACCAAAATCAGCATTGGTACAACGATAGATCCAGTCTGTGTTATATGATTCAAAATTGAAAAGTATGAGATTAAAGACATGGTTGTGGGAATAATTGATCTAAGAGGAAGAAAGAAAAACAAACAGTAGATACGACAGACACTAGTAAACATTTTCATCAGTAGTTTTAAGGGGTATTTTGGCAAATAAGATAGAAAATATATTGAATATCATGGTCAACTTATTTTTTAGCTAGATAGTGAACTATAATTTGTTTGGTAGTCATACAATGAAATTTTCCTTAAAATAATTTATACATTCAGCAAAACCTTAAAATCTTGTATAAAATAGAGAGAAATATATATATATATGCCAAAATTTTGGATAACACATGGTATTTTGCAGAGCTTATTACTAGATAAAATCTTAAAATGCTATATAGAGAATTTTTAAAATTAGATATATGGCAATAGATAAGAGAAAATAGTGATATGTTAAAAACATGTTAGCTTCTTAAAACGCCTTGGAAAAGCTTTCAAGCACCAATATGGCTTTTTGGTTTAGCATAGACCAGTGTTATAAAACGCGGGCGCCGTCGGCGTTAAAGACCCACTTCGATTTTAACCAAATCGTGTAATTAATCATAGATATTCTCAAATAGCATTTTTTAAGTTTTTATCACAAAGACGCTCTCATGAAAGAAAATGACCAAAATAACTTCTTTTTATTTTGAAATTTTTAATATTTATTATTTATTTTTAAAAATTTGAAACCCTATAATCAAAACTCCACCTCTTAACTATGTATTATTATTATATACATATATTTATAATTTAAAAACAATAAAAAATAGTCACCGCGTATGTCCCGATTAATTCTCAATTTTTTGATAATTCGTTAGGCACGTGGTCACCGTCCGACTAGCGCCTAGCGTAGTTCCGAAAATGGGTATAAAAAAAACACCTTGGAAAATCTGTTCTCAACTTGGTAGCATATTTTTTCTCTAGCTTGTAAACTCTTTTGATTTATATGATATTTTCAGTTTTGCAGAAAAAAAAAGCTTCTTAAAAACTTTTGATAGAATAAATTATAAATATTATATAAAGATAAGCTGACACATACCTACAATTTAATTATTATAAATATACACATAACTAGTTAGAAATTCATTGTATATATATATAAAAGTATTATTTATTTATATATTTTTTTAGTCGACGTAAAACGTGAAACTATTTATTTATATAGAAGTCTCTAATCTACGTAAAGCGTGGATCTATATATCTAATAAAGCATGTGAAAGACAAATTCTTTATTGTCCGTTCATATGTGTACTCACATAGTTATATAGAAGTCTCTAATCTACGTAAAGCGTGGATCTATATATAATAAAGCACGTGAAAGACGAATGTTTTCATCTGTACAATAACCTTTTTAATTGTTAGTCAAACTGTTTTCGATATGGCTGTTGGATAATTCCAATTAACTTGAGGAGCAAGTTAACTAATTAAAGTGAAGATTGATGGGCTAAGGAAAAAGAAAAACATATCGAGCTTATGAATGTTTCCATATTATTATTAGGAAAAGATGTAGCTTCGCCCTTACGAAAATATGTAGCTTCGTCTTGTATAAAAAATTCTCATGGAGAGATGTTCCATCAAAATAAACACTTTGAAAGGTTTAGTTTTAAGAGAGTTTATAAATCTAATAAGAAGAGAATTTCTTATAATCTTTGTGTTTGTGCAACTTTAATGGCTTCATGATTAGGTGTCGTAATCACATATTTTTCATTGTTAGTCAATTGTTTTGCTTCAAAAATTTATAATAGTTTCTAAGTGGCATGGTTAGCAAGGATGATGATGTGCCGTTTAAAAATTTGTTTAGTAATACATATTGGCAGTTTTTATATTACAAGACATGTACTATATCATATACAAGATACTGTTACAATGTACATGTATAAATTATATAAGTCAACTAAACAACCAATGGTTAGCTGTCATGATAACAATCTCCCAAACTTGAGTTTCTCATGGGTAGTCGAGATTATTTATAATCCTTTAAAATACATAATAATTTTATATAGATTACTTGTATAAGTTGTCCTTTCTCCTTGTTCTATATTTTTACCGGCAAAATTATTTTTTTAAATAATCTGGAATATACAGAATGATAGAAAAATTAAGACTAATTCTTAAAAAAATGTGCAATTTCTAGATAAATTTTCTTTTCGAATATGTAAATGGGCATGTAAGTTTCGACGGAGTGTGTCGTTGTTCAGAACTTGTGTTGATCAAGCTTATTGTGCCGTTGGTGACGTTACGTTGCATGCGACAGAGTTATCTGTGGTGATCAAGCATGATGTGTGTTGGTGTTGACGTGATTGTTGATATAATTGGTGTGTTTTAAGTGCTAACATATTTGGTGAATTATTTAGAAATGTACTCTTAGAGATTTGGAAGATTGAACTCTAAGCTCAGTAAAAAATTAGCTTAGGGTTAAGTATCCTAATAAAGTTTAAACTCTGCCGAAATTTAACTCAAGATAATTTGTCTTCAAGAGCTCATACTATAGAACAACAGTACTTTAAAAAGGTTGTACTTGTATTACGCATATGTAAATTGGCTGTAATTTATTTTTTGATTCTAGTGGATTCGAACGAAATTTTGAAAAATTATAAAATAAACTCTGTTAACAAATTTGATGTGTCGTTTACTTTTGCATTTTATTTTTTCGACTCACTTGCGCTTTTAAAACAATAACAAGAACTAGATCCAGCGCGGATATGAATTTTCAGTTTTTAATTATTTATTTTATTAAATGATGTATTTGTAAAATTCATTCATGTTATATTCATTAAGTAAATATTTTTTTTTGCATCTTAAACTATCTATTTTTTTTATGAATGTGTGATATCATATAAAAAAATATTCCAATGTCTTCCATGCCTTCTGAGCTGAAGCACATTGAGAAATCAACTTAAAGTAGCTTGCGTCAATAGCATTGTAAATCGCAGTCTTGGCCTTAGAGTTGCAACTTGAAGCCTTCTTCTCTGCAGCAGTCCACTTATCTCTTGGCTTAAGAACTTCAACCTTCTCATCATCAAGCATCACCGGAGGACTCCAACCAGCTTCAATAGAACTTCAACAATCCTCATCAAGACCGCTGATAAAAGCTTGCATACGCACCTTCCAATATCCATAATTGGATGAATCAAGACGTGGCATAGACGTTCCCTCTTGATATGCCGCCATCACAAACTCTGTCCTTCTTCCTGAACCAGTTTCTGTCCTCACCCTTCAAGATCACACCAGTAACTTAGGTGACCTGCTCTGATACCAATTGTTAGTGCAGTGAGGTCAGAGTAAAATGCAGAAATAAACAAGACACAAGTTTTTCTCTTTTCGAATTCACTAGAATAAGAAAGTCTTACACCAATCTTTTCTATTACAAAAATCCTTTAGGATTACCCCAATCCTAAGCTAAAACTCACCCTAGAGCCTAGACTTTTGTTTATCAGAATCTTCCCGACCCCGAGCTAAACTCCCCCTGAATCTAGACTTCAATCTTCCAACTCCTCGGAAGTACTTCACCAACTACTTCAGCACCTAGCGCAGTGCAGTGACACCAAATGCTTGATCACACAAGCACAAAACAGTAATCTCTCGACTTTTTCTTTTTCCAGAGACAATTCTCATCATAGAGGTACGTCCTCCATGTATACATAACCAGAACTTGCTCTCCAAGTTCTTTCAAAAGCAACTTAAGCAACTTTAAAAAAATATGGAATTTAATTAATGAAGTAAGAACATTTTCAAATGGATACTTCTCTTTTAATAATGTAGATGTATCATGTGCCGTCAGTGTTAACATAATGGAATAAAGAAGATAAAAAATCACAAACCTATAAATAGACACACATACAGATTACAAAGCCTCATTCAATAACAGTTATAGAGCAATAGAACCGATAAAAACTAAAGAAACGATATGATGTCTTCTTTGTCCACAATATCTCTTCTCCTTCTTCTTTCTCTTTTGTGTGCGGTCATCTCGGTTGACGCGCAGTTTGTCGCGTCTTTACAGCCACTTCCGCTGCCAATACTTATGTCCGGCCCTCACTCTTTCGCCTTTAATTCCACAGAAAAAGGATTCTACACTGGAGTCTCCGGTGGTGCAATCATCAAGTATACTCCCGAGAAGGGTTTTGTCCGTTTTGCACAAATCACAGAATCATCGTAAGTTCCTTTAATTTTTATTTATTCGATGAGGAAGTATGTTGTTACGGATTATAACATAGTATAAAAAAAGTACGTAGACTTCACTAACGATGACAAATTTCACGTGCCATATACGTGTGATGTATATTACCCGAGAAACTGAGAGAATGTCTAATATATAAGTAATACCCAACTCTGATCAATATAAAAAATTTATATGATGTCATACACACAAACAAAACCTACAGATACAAATACTAACATCATTTATATATTTGAATTTCACTGGTTTCAATTGTTCTTATTACAATTCAGGAACTCTTTATTGTGCTACGCTTTACAAGAACCGATTTCCTCCAAAATGTGCGGCCGACCGGCGGGGATAGCCTTCAATGAGATAACAGGTGATCTCTACGTCGCCGATGCTCTATTGGGTCTTCACGTTGTTTCTCCCGCCGGTGGTTTGGCCGTAAAGATAGCCGACGGTGTTGATGGAAAGGCCTTCGAGTCTCTCAATGGTCTTGACGTTGATCCAACAACTGGTATCGTCTACTTCACTTCCTTGAGCTCACAGTTCAGCGCATAGTAAAGTTTCTTCTTCTCTTCTTCTATATATGTACTAATTGTTTCGATCATCATTTAATTAAAAAGTGTGGCGAATGGATTTTTATTCTTACATAAACTAGTTTTAGGGTTACAGATGATATAAAATTATAATCTTTGCAACTTTTTTTAACAATATTTAAAAAGCAAACAATTCTAATAAAATGGATATATCCGAATAAATTACAACGTAATTATTGATGAACTTTTTTTTAATAGTAATAATTAAGAAAAAACCATTCCAAAATATTAACCTATAATGATTTTAATTGGGTTAAAAAAGTACTCACTCAAATATCTTTTGCTTTCGGATACATTTGTTTCTTACTTTTTGTTATGTATGTAGCCAAATGCATCTTCTGTTGCGTCTGAATGACGCCACAGGAAAACTCTACAAGTACGACCCATCAACTAAGGTTGTCACCGTATTGATGGAAGGTCTAGGCGGCGCAGCTGGTTGTACCGTAAGCTCGGATGGTTCTTTCGTGTTGGTTAGTCAGTTTACAAAGTATAATATCATAAGGTATTGGATAAAAGGACCTAAAGCTGGCTCTTCTGAAAACTTCAGCAATTCGCCATCACGTTTACACCCTAGCAGTATCAGAAGAATCGGTTCTACTGGAAACTTTTGGATCGCTGCCGTGCAGAGGGTTACCAACCAAACAGCAGTCGCCAAAGTCGACTCTAACGGTGAAGTGCTTCAGAGAATTTATCTTCCTCTTCTATATGATTTTCTTAGCGAAGTTAACGAGTTCGACGGTAGTCTATACTTCGGGAGTCTCACTGAACGATATGTTGGAACTCTTAAGCTTTGAAACCTTGAATGGAACCCAAGGGTGAACGAAACACAATGGGATAAATTACCTTTAATTTTCAGTTCAATAATATTTGTATTTTATAATAAATAAAAATAATCAACATGTAATGATATGCATATGGTTTTAATTTCCTGGAAAATGGTTCAACCTCTTAAATACAATATTTCATACACAAACTAATATTATTACCATAGTAACAAAATGTTTATCATGTTTTTTCCCAAATTAAATTGTAAAATATGCTGAAAATGTAAAATAGTATATATTTTGGATTCAAACATATATAGTAATACAAAATATTTTATACCGCTTGATTAGCTTGTTCTCTTTGAACTTTACATCTGGCCAAAAATATGAGTTTCATACTAAAGGTCATAACCGTATATTGATCTTGCTGATTTTATATGAAAAATAATATGTTTATATTTCTTTAGTTAACTAGTATAATATGGTAAACTGAAAGTAGAAAATATTGGTTATGTTCGTTTCAATAATTATTGTTTGCAAATCTGTTTGATTTTCTAACAAAGGTAAACTTATAGATTACAATGAACAATTCAAATTATAAATTTATTTTTTTGGGCACCATTCAAATTAAAACTATCATCTAATATGTCTAATTAATTAACTAAAATATCATATCCTATTAATTGGATATGTATATATATAATATATATTATTTTCTTCCTTACCAGGAGATAAATTACTAAAGCTGTTAAAAGTCTCACATTATAATTTTGTATAAATGGTTCAAAACATTTATTATGAAATATATAAATAATCATAAATCATATGAATAGAAAACCTCATTAAATATATCTTCAAATTTATATATATATTTATATTAATATCATCAAATAAATTATATACCATTTAAAATCAATAACTATAAGAATTTGTGTCATAAGTGTTTTGGTTGTAGCTATAAATTTACTAAAGTAGATTTGTTTGTAGAAATTTTTTTCTGTAGTTATGATAACTGTAGCTTTAAACCATTGGCTGTAGTTTTTTTAAATAAAACATGATTGGTTAGATCTGTTGTAATATTTTGGTTATAGTTATTTTAATATAACATGTAAATAAGTTATATGTTCTTAAAAATAATAATAAATAGAATTATCCAAATAGAAAGATCATCTAAAATAAAATAAAACAAAAACCATAATCTGAATAGTAAAAATTTTATCTACGAGAATTCTATAAATAAATTGCAATTCATCTAGATAGTCTTCTAGTGTTGTCGAGAATCGACTATTTGGACATCTTCTTGGTCTCCAATCTCCTCATCTAATGTTGTTTGATGGCTGCCACGTTGCCCCTAATTTGCTTCAAAATCAAAGATTTGGTATTCTTCATTTTTGTATAAAAGTTATCTTTTGATTTTTCTCCTTTTCATCCTTAATTGGAAAGTAAACAAATCGTTTTTTTATCTTTTCCATATTGTTTATAATTACAATTTAATGTATTAGTATTTTTCTATGGCCAAATAATAAGGAAGTATGAATTTTTTTTTAAACAAATAGAAAAAAAAGAAATTTTTATCGTTTTTTGTATCATGAAAAAATAAAGCTGCATTTTGATTGGAAAAGATTTGTAAAATTTTTCTGTAACTTTTAACTTTAAAAATAAAGGTACAACATAATTGGTTAGGATTAGTGATTTTAAAAAAAAAAATAAAGCTAAAATACTAAGTTAAAGCCTAACCAATCATCACCAATATTTTGAACTGAATTGGATGTTAAATCAAATCATTAAAGTATATTTAAATATGTTTTGTTATTATTTCAAAAAATACTTAAAAAAATTATTTGTTTGACAAATATTTTATAAAATATTTCATCCAAATTACCTAGTTATCGATTATAACCCCCAAGAAACATATAAACACAACATATCACGTGCAATCTTTGAAATCATGATGTTCGTAGATAAATGTCGTTATATTTGTGTTGGTTTTGTCTTGTGGCAGAGTTATCTTCTCTGAGGAAGTTGAAATCTTTGAATCTAAGTTATAACTCCTTTTATGCACCAATGGGATCGCAAGGCAAGTTTTCTCAAATGTTTAGCAAGATTATCATTTGCATTCAACCAAAAAAAAAAGATTATCATTTGCATTATCCAAAATAAAAGGTTATCGCTTACAGGTTATAAAAGCCTAGGGAGATTAAGAAACCTGGAGATCCTGGATCTCCAGATCAATAACTTGGACGACAACATATTTCCGTTTCTTAGTGCTGCAAGGTCACTCAAGACTTTGTTTCTTAGGCTCAATAACTTAGACTGCCCTTTTCCAGCTAAAGGTGTGTGTTTTCCCTTTTGTTATGTGCTCAATCCACTCAATTTTATATGGTTTAACATTATTTGTCTTATATTTTTTTTTGATAAAGTATTTGTCTTATATTCGGTTTGTAACATTGTTATATGTGTTGTGTCCCTTTCAGAGCTTAAAGTATTGACAAACTTAGAATTACTGGACCTGTGTGAAAACAAATTTAATTGCCCCATACCAATACGAGGTAACTCAAAACTACTGCCCATATAACTTTTTAGCGTTTGTCATCCTTCATATCATCATGTTTTTTTTTGGTAAAATTGATATCATCATGTTCGTAGGTAAAGGTGCTCAACCTTATGTTGGCTTTGTCTTTGTGACAGAGTTATCTGCCTTGACGAAACTGAAAGCTCTGGATTTGAGTGGCAATGAATTTTCAGGCTCAATAGAATTCCAAGGCAAGACAAAATCCTTAGCTACTCCATTAAATCTGGCGGGTGAATTAACGTTTATTCATGTGTATAAATATTTTTTTTTTTGCGTTTAATCATTGTAGGAATTTGCGAAATGAAGAATATACAAGAGCTTGATCTCAGTGGAAACAAACTAGTTGGTCAGTTTCCTTTATGCTTAACTAGCTTGAGCGGACTTAGAGTTCTTGATCTCTCGTCGAACCAAATGACTGGGAACGTACCATTTTCATTCAGTAACCTTGAATCCCTCAAGTACTTATCATTGGTTGAAAACAACTTTGAAGGAATCTTCTCACTTGGCTCACTTGCAAACCTCTCAGAGCTAAGGGTGTTCAAACTTGGTTCAAAATCCAAATCACTTCAAGTAGAGTCTGAAAGTTCTTGGAAGCCAAAATTTCAAATGAGTGTTATTGAACTATCATCTTGCAACTTGGTAAAGGTTCCTCATTTTCTCCTACACCAGAATAATTTGAGTCACGTTGATCTTTCTGACAATAAAATTTCAGGATTTTTTCCTCAATGGCTATTGGAAAACAATACGAAACTCGAAGTTTTGTTTCTACAACAGAATTCATTTACGAGATTTCTGCTACCAAAATCTGCTCATAAGCTGCCACTCCTCGATGTGTCGTTTAATGAATTCAATCATCTCTTTCCTGAGAACATTTCATGGGCATTTCCTCATTTAGTGTATATGAAACTAGCTCACAATGGTTTTCAAGGAAATCTGCTATCTTCTCTTGGTGACATGAAAAATATTATGTTTCTGGATATATGTCATACAACAGCTTCCACGGGGAGGTGTCAGGAAGGTTTTTTACAGGTTGTTATTCCATGCTTTTCTTAACGCTTTCACATAACAAACTAAGTGGAGAGGTGTTTCCGGAATCTGTCAAATTTACACCTTTAAAGGAGCTTTCTATGGATAACAATAGATTTACAGGAAAGATCGGAGAAGGTTTGCGGAACTTGGAAATCTTGGATCTGCTTGACATTTCATACAACAATCTCACTGGTGTTATTCCAAGATGGATTAGCGGACTTGAATTAACTTCTCTACTGATTTCCAACAATATGTTGGAAGGTGAGATACCTATTTCGATTTTCAGCATGTCCAGTCTTCAGCTATTGGACCTCTCTACAAATATGTTGGAAGGTGGGATACCTTCACACAGAAGCCCAGTAATATTACTCCTTCAAAATAATAATTTATCGGGGGTTATTCCAGACACTTTGCTAGCAAGTGTCTCTGTACTTGATCTGAGAAATAACAGATTATCTGGGAACATTCCTGAGTTCACCAACACCCAAAACACCCATATTCTTCTTCTTCGGGGGAATAATTTAACAGGGTTTATTCCTCGCAAGTTGTGTGGCCTAAAAAAGATCCAACTTCTTGATCTTGCCAACAACAGATTGAATGGGTCCATACCAACATGCTTCAGCAATAAATCTTTTTCTTATGGGGGATATGATACATTAAATGATTATGAATACGGCAGTTCTTCTGCAGGTTCGTTTTTCTTTGCCGATTTTTCTCCGCAGAAGGACTTCGGTGTAAAACAAATGTACGGTATATATTTCAAATCCCTTATTGTGCTTAGTCCGTTTATATTGATATCCGAACCAACCATCCTGATTAAAATTCAATTTGCCACAAAACACCGATATGACTCCTACATGGGTGGAAATCTCCAGTTATTGTTTGGAATGGATCTAGCAGAAAATGAGCTGAGTGGTGAGATCCCTGTAGAGCTTGTAGGTCTTTTAGAAATACAAGGTCTCAATCTCTCTCACAACAACTTAACAGGAATGATACCAGAAAGCTTTTCAGGTCTGAAGAACATCGTTGAGGTATTCTTTTTGAATTATCATATCCTGAAACGAAGAAAACCACTTGTACAGTACATGTTTAGTGTTTATTCAACAGCCTAACCTTAGCTAATGCTCAGCGAAAAGCGTTCTTCATCTTAACAAGAAGTTTTATGATCTCTTTCTTGCTTGCAGTTACAATGTTTCTATGGCTGAACACAGTTCTTTCAGTAGCTGTTTCGCACTCATTGCTTTCTTTAGTCGTCTTATCAGATGACTTCATCAATGGATTCGTTGAGGCTTCAACCGATGCCAGTTTCTCAACAAGAATATTGTTAACGGTGCCAAACACAAGTCTGCGGTTGAGCTTCTCCTTGTTCAGTACCTTGTTTTTATTCTTTGAGTAGCATATGCGTAGTGCTGCATCCCTTTGTTTGGTCAAGAACAAAGAACAGCTCTGAGTTGATCGGATGGCCTGAAGGGTGTAGTTGAAACTTTGTTAATCCTGAGCCAAGATCCCGGAGCAGAAGACCTGAGGCTAATACAATTTCAGAGAGATTTATCTGTGATCAGTGTTAGGATATGTGTTCTCACAGAGCGATGTAATGTAATCTTGGTTAGCTTCATTGTGGCTTGAGTTCAGCCGTCTGACCTTTTAAATCAAGTGTTCAACATTGTGAAGCTTCTTACGGTTTATCTCTGGTGAAAAGCTTGATGTTGTTTCTGAGAAACTGTAAGCTGGATTTCACTGGTCTTAACAATGTTCATCGCCAGAGTCATGGACAACAACATTGCCTATCACATGATCAGTTCTGATTCAAAAATGCAAGGAAAGTTAACATACAATCCTAAGATTTACAAAACTAAGAAAGCTATTGACAGATGTAAGAGTTTAAAACCCTGATCATAGTATCTTAAAAGTTACTTTGAGGTTTTTATCCATTCCAATAGTTTCAGTGTTGATTGATGATGACCAGAGCAACTACTGAAAGTTAATCCTTTTTGCCATTTGTGAAGAGATTGGCTTTCGGCCTTTCGTGGTTCATGGTTGTTATGGATTCACTGCTGAGGAATTGGTGAATCTTTTTAGCTTCCCGACGTTCAAGAATCTTCAAGCTAACAGAGGATATAAAGAGAGAGAGGATCGTCCTGCGGTTTTTTGGAAGGTTGGAGATTGGGCGAACTATCTGACTCCGAAGATGGCTGCTCGTATCCATCGGTTAGTGAAAGATTAATTCAAAGATACTGGCTTGCTTCAACATGATCAGTGAAATGCATTTTCTTTAATCTCTTCAAGATGCTCTGTTTTTCTCTTTTGTTCAGGTTTTACACCATTATCAATAATTTGTATCATCTTATTTATAACGAGGGAAAGGTTTGAAGTTATGATCCTAAGCAGGACTGGCTCGATAATTTTTGTAAGCTCTAGAATAAATAAAAAAACAGAAATTTATGTTTATTTAAAGTTTTTAGTAAAAGTTGTTTTTAATATTACAAGTAATATTTTAATATTATTAAATTTAGAGAAATTCTCTATGATAGCTTTTTTTTAGTTTATTTTTACAAAAATAGCATTCAATGAAAAAAATGACCAAAATAAATTTTATTAAAGTATAAAATACATTTTTACCATAGGGTTAATTGATCTAGACTTAGGGTTTATAGTTAAAGGATGGAGTTTTGGGATAGAGTTTTAAATTTTAAAAATAAAAAATAAATATTACAAATTTCAAAATAAAAAGAAACTATTTTGGTTATTTTTTTCTTGAGTACTATTTTTATAACAAAAAATTAAAAATGTCTATTTGAAAGAATTGTCTTTAAATTTATTATGAAAACATAAATATATTCATATAGAATGATTTTAGACTCATTTTCTTATATTTAATATAAAAGTATATATTTATAGAAACTCGAGGCATTTTGTTAAAACTTTGACAGCACGTTGTAGGGTTCGTGAGCGGTTGCACCACTTCTCCCCTTCCTAACGCTAAAAATGATGTGATTTTTTTTTTTTTTTTTTTTTAAAATGCCTTCAAAATCCTTCCCTCCATGTAGTTTCATCAAGCTAAGTTTGTTTCTCATACCTTTATCAACCATCTTCATCAGAGCTTGGGGGGTGTAGGTGGTTCTCCATGTCGACGTCTGTTGCGTTCTCTCCATATCGCATAGACAGCGGCTTGGAAAGCATAGCGAGTGCAGAACAGCTTGTATTTCTCCAGATGCTGATCAATAAGCAATTCCGCAATACCTGATCATTCTGTAGTGTATGAGTTCTGCAAAATGCCTTTTACTAGGTGCTCCCACACTTGCGTTGAGAAAGAGCACTCAAAGAAAAGATGGTTCCGGGATTCAGGAGTGTTCTTGCATAATACACAGATTGTGTCAATGCCTTGACTCCATTGAGAGACCCGATCCATAGTAGATAGTCTTCCCCTAGTTGCAAGCCAAGCCATGAAAGCAAACTTTGGGGTAGCCTGCGAGAACCATATACCTTT
>NC_027753.1:27550542-27554896 GCF_000695525.1 Brassica oleracea var. oleracea
CTTGAGCGATGCCTCGTTCTTCTTCGAGAAGTCTGAAGAGCATCCCCCACGGTGGCATCTCTTCCAATGCCCAAGTCTATTAAACCTCTCTCCCCCAGAACATCCATTAGTACTCCTAAATCTGACCAGCGATCATACCAAAAAGAAGTGTGTCTTCCATTACCTACAGCCTTCATGTAGAAAGACTTAGCTACATCCCGTAGCTTGAGCATTTTCCTCCACATCCAAGACCCTGCTTGAGTCTTTCCATTCACTTCCCAAAAGCTTCTCTTTTTAAGCAAATTATTCTGTATCCAGTCTCCCCAAAGGGATTTCCCTGAGAGCATTCTCCATATAAGCTTTAGACCATAGACCATATTAACTTCTTTGAGCGGTCTGATACCCAAACCCCCCTCACTTTTGGTGGAACAGATCTCTTTCCAAGCCACTTTTGCGCCTGTGGACTTGAGCTCCGGACCGGTCCATAGGAATGCAGAGCAGAGTCGTTCTATTTCATCCAGACATCTTCTTGGGAGTCTGAATGCAGTGGCCCAGAAGTTGGCTATACTCATTAGCACAGATTTTATCAGTTGCAGCCTACCAGCATAGGAGAGGAAGCGGCTAGTCCAAGTGTTTATTCTGCCTCGAATCTTCTCAATTAGAGGGAGATAATCTTGTTGTCGCATAACCTGTGTCATCAGTGAGAGCCCCAAGTAACGCACAGGGAGTTCACCATCCGCAAAGGGAAAGTTTGTAAAATGATGTGATTTCCCTATTATCACAGACCTACTTCATATGATCGTATATGTATTATGAATATAAAACCCCAAGTTGCAGAGGATCGAGACTACACCATAACATGCAAAGCCAATTCATTTTTCATATAGACAGACAATACATTCATATGAAACAGAAACAAGTTTTATTCATCCAATATATATGTAGCGTAGTACATAGATAAGCGAAAAGAGCAAACTTCTGCTTAAACAAGCATACAAGGATCAGTCGTTTCCCCCTAACAAGAACTAGCTCATTCACCGTTTTCAAGCAAACCAGTACCCTTGAACTTCTCCTCCATTATCCCATCCATACGAGCAGCCATCTCTGGAGTCAGATAATTCACCCAGTCTCCGGTCTTTCCTTTCCCGAAATACGTGCTGTTTGTATACGGAGAAGGGTGATCTTCTCTCTCCTTATCTCCTTTGTTAGCTTCAAGATTCTTCATTGTCTCGAAGCTGCAAAGATTCACAACTTTCTCAACAACCCCATTCTTCTCTTCCTCATCTGTGAATCCATAACCCATGAACTCAGCCAATCTCTTCACGTGAGGCAAAGGATCAGCACTCAAAGTCTCGTACTTGAGGAATAAATCTTATCTGGATTCTCTTGGTGAGCTTTCCAATATGCCAGGACGTGATCAAGATAATGACCGTACCTAGAAAAATCTTGACAGAACATATCAAAACACTCCTCAAGACTTATGGAGTCAACAAAACGTACCATTTAAGTGCAATAATGGAATTTGAATTCCTTAATTCATAGCTTTTGTACGTTTCTTTTTTCAAGTCATAAAGAGGTTTTTGACCAAATCAAAATCCATCAATATACTTTGTTGGGTTTATATTTTACAGTTAAGTAAATACAAAAATATTTTTAAAATAAGATTTTAATATAGACTAATTGACATAAAGTCTAATTAATCAATTAAATCAATATTCAAACCCAAATACCCAAAGTGATACATTTGCTTAGTGTTTATACTTAGTCAAATATAAAACTTTACAAGCTTTTTATATCATTCATTTTGTACTTCCATTTCTCATTCAAAACAACTCCGATTTTGACCAACAAATACACTAACTCATAGTTTTCACGGTGACGATTACACCGTGCCAAAATTCCGGTTATTCCGACATACGTCTCCGTTGAAAAACCCATCGAAAAAATGGTCCACACCACTTTGTCAAAAACGAGTTCCAACACACCGTACCAAATCAGGGAGATTTTGGCCTCCAGCTTTCACGTGAGGAAGCGTGGAGATCAGGTCTTGGTACCGTTTCTGATTCTTTGAAACTCTGTTAACTCCGTCTCGTCATGGTTTGGCACGGTACTGTCTCTTACGGTTTCTGTTGCCATTGGAGATACAGGAAGAAGATTGGAGGACATGTGTTTCTGATCTGTGTGAGATGAGAAATGGTTGTTCGGACAAGATCGGATCAGAGCGGGCTCTATATATTAGAAGCAACGACATAACATTGACGTTTGTTTCTTAATTGTACCTTTCGTCGTTATATTAATCCTAATTACTATATTCATTTTTAATAATACTTTCATTAAAAAAATAGTGCTCTCTGTTTTTTATTATAAGTAGTTTAAGCAAAATTTATTTGTTTCAAAATATAAGTAGCTTTCATAATTTTAAGTAATTTTTATTTTTATTGGGTATAGTGTTACCAATCAAATAATATATACTTATTTATGATTGGTTTAACTACACCTAATTTATATATCAAATATTACTTTTGAAAAAATTAATAATTTTTTTAATATTTGTGTATTCATCTAAAAATACTTACGATAAAAAACAGAGGGAATATTTTCCACATGCTTCATGTGTTTACCAAGGACCGGATCTGGATCCGATTACGTTTAGTAATGAAGCTAATTTCGTTTATCCACGTAAAACATTTATGAGTATGTCGATTTGTGCACGATGTACGATGGTGCCATGGGTGACGGGTCCATGATGGCAGCGATATTTAAAATTCATGTTGTAGATTCTTTAGGCGCTTACTTAACAGAAGACGATTAAAAAAAAAAAAACGTAAATGGAGATAGAGAAGGCTTCTTGTTTACGATTTAGTATTGTTTAAAATTAACCAAAATAAATTAAATTTTATCTTATATAATAAATTTTTTTTTATCAAAACAAAGTTAAATGCATGATTACACAATGGAACTAAATTCTTTAATACAAACAAAGAGCAAGTGATGAGACTAAATCATTATAACAAAAACACAAATCTTGTTTATTAGATCGAGGGGAGAAAAACAGAATTATATGATTAAAAAATCCATTTTTATTTATCTTTTAGTTAATATTATTTAAATAATTATAGTTTATAAATTTGTTTTAGATTTTTGTATATTTATAAAATAATTACTTGTTTTATTTTTAAAATAATGTTGCACAAATGACATCTATGTCACTAAAAAATTAATTGTGATATCTACACCTTTAAAATTAGCTGATGTGACGGTCGATCTATATATGATTTCATCAAAAATTATATAAAATATATGATACTTGAACATTTTTAAAATTATATATAGATTTGTACTAATTAATTTAAAAGTTCAATATGACAATATTTTGAGCCAATAAACTTGTGCACCATGCAAAGCCAATTTCATTTTCCTATTGATAATACATTCACATGAAACATAAACTGTTGGATAATTCCAATTAAATTGAGGAGCAAGTTAACTCATTAAAGTGAAGTTTGATAGGTTAAGGAAAAAGGAAAACATATCGAGCTTAGGAATGTTTCCATATTATTATTAGGAAAAGATGTAACTTCGCCCTTAGAAAAAGATGTAGCTTCTTCCTATATAAAGAGTTCTCATGGAGAGATGTTCCATCAAGAGAAACACATTGAAAGACTTAGTTTTGAGAGAGTTTCTAATCTAATAAGAAGAGAAGTTCTTATAATCTTTGTGTTTGTGCAACTTTAATTGGTATCAGAGCTCCAGGTTTCGAATGTCGTTTACAAGAGGAGTTGTAACTTCGATCAAAACATGGGAGACGATTCTCAAGCACGTGATAAAGGTCTTGAGATGAAGAAGGACATACGATGTCCGATGTTAACATCGACCAACTACACCGTATGGTCGATGCGAATGAAAGTTATGCTTCGTTTATACGAAGTTTGGGATACGATTGATCCAGGGAGCGATGATGCAAAAAAGAACAATATGGCGATTGCTCTAATCTTTCAATCAGTCCCGGAAGCTCTAATACTTTAGATCGGAGAACATGATACATCGAAGAAAATTTTGGAAGCTATCAAATCCCGTAACCTAGGTGCTGATCGCGTGAGAGAAGCAAGGTTACAAACTTTGATGTCTGAGTTCGACAAACTGAAGATGACAGACACAGACACGGTAGATGACTACGCAGGAAAAATTTCAGGCTTAGCATCAAGAGCATCCGCGTTAGGAGAGATAATGGAAGCATCAAAGCTGGTAAAGAAGTTTCTGAAGGGACTTCCAAGAACGAAGTTCATTCACATCGTAGCTTCGTTAGAACAAGTGTTGGATCTAAATTCAACGGGATTCGAAGACATTGTTGGGAGATTGAAGGCTTTCGAAGAAC
>NC_027753.1:27555551-27555717 GCF_000695525.1 Brassica oleracea var. oleracea
TTTTTGTGAAGAAAATGGTGTAACTAGACACCTCAACGCACCGTATACACCGCAACAAAATGGTGTGGTTGAGAGAAGAAATAGAACACTAATGGAGATGACTAGAAGTTTGATGAAAGCTATGAAGATACCTAATCAGCTATGGGGAGAAGCAGTACGTCATTCA
>NC_027753.1:27555790-27556328 GCF_000695525.1 Brassica oleracea var. oleracea
TGTGTAGCTTTTGCAAAAATCAACAGTCCTCATCTCAAGAAGCTGGATGATCGATCAAGGATGGTGATCAACCTAGGCACAGAGCCCGGCTCAAAAGCTTACAGACTCTATGATCCGGTCGCAAATAAGATAGTTGTTAGTAGAGATGTAATCTTTGACGAGAAGAAAAGTTGGGATTGCTCCACACTATCAACAAACGTAGACGAAGAACCAAGATCATTCAAGCTTCCTCATATTGATGTTACAGAAGAAGGAGATGGTGATGAGCATCAAGATCACCAACACCACGAAGAGCAAAACAATAATGAAGAAGAAGAAGCTGTAGACGCAGATGAACAATAGCAAGTAGTAGAGAACAACGATGCAAACCAAGACCCGCATGTAACATCAAGATATGGTCGTAACATCAGAAAACCAAAGCGGTTCGATGATTACATCCTACTCGTTGAAGTTGAAAGTGGCAGACTCTTTTTCACCATCGATGGTGAACCAGAAAGTTACATCGAAGCTGCAGTAATACAAGCTTGGATCGATGCAA
>NC_027753.1:27556429-27556746 GCF_000695525.1 Brassica oleracea var. oleracea
CAGATGGAACGGTGATCAAATACAAAGCAAGGCTAGTTGCAAAAGGCTACGTGCAACAACAAGGCATAGACTTCGACGAAGTATTTGCTCTAGTTTCTCGGATAGAAACCATACGACTACTCTTGGCGTTAGCAGCAACTAATGGATGGGAGATCCATCACTTACATGTGAAAACTGCGTTACTGAATGGAGACTTAAATGAGGATATATACGTGACTCAACCAGAAGGCTTTGTGGAGAAAGGAAAGGAGGATCATGTGTACAAACTTAGCAAAGCACTATACGGTTTGCGTCAAGCTCCGAGAGCTTGGAACATA
>NC_027753.1:27556768-27559647 GCF_000695525.1 Brassica oleracea var. oleracea
GTTATCAAGCAATTCAAAGATGATATGTCAAGAAGATTTGAGATGTCAGACCTCGGGAAGCTTACATACTATCTTGGTATAGAAGTAACGCAAGGAGCTGATGGCATTCACATCAAACAAGAAGGATACGCGCAAGGTATACTTGTCAAGACGAAGATGGAGTCATGTAACTATACTCATGTTCCGATGCACACGAGTTTGAAAGTATCAAAGGCAGAGGAGGAGCCTGAGATTGATGCAACATCGTATTGAAGCATCATAGGATGCTTAAGGTATCTTCTTCATACACGACCGGACTTGGCGTTTTCAGTTGGTGTATTAAGCAGATATATGCAGAGTCCAAGAGAGAGTCATGGAGAAGCAGTGACGCATCTACTATGATACATAAAGGGCACTACAGAGTATGGTCTCTTCTTCAAACGGGATGGAACAACGGAGATTACAGGTTACAGTGACAGCAGCCATAACATAGACGTTGATGATGGAAGAAGCACTACAGGGTTTATGTTCTACCTAGGAACATCGCCGATCACGTGGACATCGTGCAAGCAACCCACAGTGGCACTCTCTTCATGTGAGGCGGAGTTCATGGCAGCTACGGAAGCTGCAAAACAAGCAATAAGGTTAAAGGAGTTGATGGTCGAGATCATGAACAAAGAAGACAAGAAGGTCATGTTGAAGATTGACAACAAGTCAGCGATAGCCCTCACCAAGAACCCGGTGTTTCACGGTAGAAGCAAACACATACTCTCGAAGTACCATTTCATTCGAGAATGTGTGGAGTTCGACTTTATTAAGTGAAGCACGTACCTGGAGTGGAGCAGAAGGCAGACATACTCACTAAACCATTGGCAAGGATCAAGTTCGAAGCAATGCGCAAGTTCATCGGAGTTCAGAAGATCAACATACCTAAGATTCAAGTTAGAATTAAGGGGGAGAATGTTAGATAATTCCAATTAACTTGAGGAGCAAGTTAACTCATTAAAGTGAAATTTGATGGGTTAAGGAAAAAGGAAAACATATCGAGCTTAGGAATGTTTCCATATTATTATTAGGAAAAGATGTAGCTTCGCCCTTAGGAAAAGATGTAGCTTCTTCCTATATAAAGAGTTCTCATGGAGAGAT
Source organism: Brassica oleracea var. oleracea (assembly GCF_000695525.1). Lineage (NCBI taxonomy): Eukaryota > Viridiplantae > Streptophyta > Magnoliopsida > Brassicales > Brassicaceae > Brassica > Brassica oleracea. The sequence continues at coordinate 27,557,894 of NC_027753.1, forward strand.
GTTCCATCAAGAGAAACACATTGAAATGTTTAGTTTTGAGAGAGTTTCTAAATCTAATAAGAAGAGAAGTTCTTATAATCTTTGTGTTTGTGCAACTTTAATAAACAAGTTTTAATCATCCAATATATAACGTAGTACATATATAATAAGTGTGACAAAAGGAGCAAACATATGCTTTAAAAAAGCATACAAGGATCAGTCGTTGTCCTCATTTACCATATTCAAGCAAACCAGTACCCTTGAATTTCTCTTCCATTATCCCATCAATACGAGCTGCCATGTCTGGAGTCAGATAATTCACCCAATCTCCGGTTTTTCCTTTCCTGAAATACGCGCTCTTTGTGAAAGGAGAAGGATGATCTTCTCTCTCCTTATCACCTTTGTTAACTTCAAGGTTCTTTAATGTCTCGAAGCTGCAAAGATTCACAACTTTCTCAACGACCCCATTCTTCGCTTCCTCATCTGTGAATCCATAACCCATGAACTCAGCCAATCTCTTCACGTGAGGCAAAGGATCAGCACTCAAAGTCTCGTACTTGAGGAATAAATCTTATCTGGATTCTCTTGGTGAGCTTTCCAATATGCCAGGACGTGATCAAGATAATGACCGTACCTAGAAAAATCTTGACAGAACATATCAAAACACTCCTCAAGACTGTCAAGCGGGCCACTATCTTATAGATTATGGGAAAGTTATCTTCTCATTAGATAAATAATTACATTATATACACGTACAGCATTAGGAGATTAGGGTATTCTAAGTACTAATAATTACAATGTAAACCCTTAACTAATAGTATTTACATATATCTCCAATACGCCCCCTCAAGATGGAGGGATTGAGATCACTCCAATCTTGCTACAATCTTGCTGAAACTGACTTCTAGGTAGTGGTTTGGTGAGAGTGTCAGCAAGTTGATCTTTAGTGGAGACATGTCGTACACAAAGCTGACCCGCATGTATCATATTTCGTGTGAAATGGTAGTCCAAGGCGATGTGTTTCATTCTTGAATGGAAGACGGGATTAGCTCATAGATAGGTGGCTCCAACATTGTCGCAATAGATAACTGGAGGTATATATAAGTGTTGTTGAAGATCAGAGAGTAAAGAACACAACCAGGTTACCTCGGCCGCAGTATTAGCCACTGCACGATATTCAGCTTCCGTAGACGAACGAGCCACTCCTTTTTGTTTCTTTGATGACCATGAGATTGGATTTTTGCCTAACTAGATTATATAGCCATTCATAGAGACAAAATCATCTGTATCATATGCCCAATCTGCATCTGAGAAGGCATGGGGCGAGAGAGGAGAGTTATGATGTAGGAATATACCATGGGAACGGGTTCTAGAGAGATAGCGAAGTACGCGTTTGGCTGCCTGCCAGTAATCGATGGTTGGTTTGTTCATGAACTGTGAGAGGCGTGTGACGGCGTATGATATGTCAGGCCTGGTGAACGCCAAGTATTGGAGACTTCCAACAACTGAGCGATACTGAAAGCCATCCTCTAATGGTGTACCAGACTGGAGCGTTAGTTTCGGAGATGTGGGTAGCGGTGTAGCAACAGGCTTCGCGTCGGTCATGTTGTTCTTGTGCAGAAGATCAGTGATATACTTACGTTGCATGAGATGAAGTCCTTGTCGTGTCCTAGTTGCCTCGATCCCAAGAAAGTAGTGGAGATCGACTGGATCTTTAATTGAGAAGCGATTAGCGAAGGCAGTAAGAACTTGGGAGATGATCGTTGGATTGTTTC
>NC_027753.1:27563492-27581686 GCF_000695525.1 Brassica oleracea var. oleracea
GTTATCAAGCAATTCAAAGATGATATGTCAAGAAGATTTGAGATGTCAGACCTCGGGAAGCTTACATACTATCTTGGTATAGAAGTAACGCAAGGAGCTGATGGCATTCACATCAAACAAGAAGGATACGCGCAAGGTATACTTGTCAAGACGAAGATGGAGTCATGTAACTATACTCATGTTCCGATGCACACGAGTTTGAAAGTATCAAAGGCAGAGGAGGAGCCTGAGATTGATGCAACATCGTATTGAAGCATCATAGGATGCTTAAGGTATCTTCTTCATACACGACCGGACTTGGCGTTTTCAGTTGGTGTATTAAGCAGATATATGCAGAGTCCAAGAGAGAGTCATGGAGAAGCAGTGACGCATCTACTATGATACATAAAGGGCACTACAGAGTATGGTCTCTTCTTCAAACGGGATGGAACAACGGAGATTACAGGTTACAGTGACAGCAGCCATAACATAGACGTTGATGATGGAAGAAGCACTACAGGGTTTATGTTCTACCTAGGAACATCGCCGATCACGTGGACATCGTGCAAGCAACCCACAGTGGCACTCTCTTCATGTGAGGCGGAGTTCATGGCAGCTACGGAAGCTGCAAAACAAGCAATAAGGTTAAAGGAGTTGATGGTCGAGATCATGAACAAAGAAGACAAGAAGGTCATGTTGAAGATTGACAACAAGTCAGCGATAGCCCTCACCAAGAACCCGGTGTTTCACGGTAGAAGCAAACACATACTCTCGAAGTACCATTTCATTCGAGAATGTGTGGAGTTCGACTTTATTAAGTGAAGCACGTACCTGGAGTGGAGCAGAAGGCAGACATACTCACTAAACCATTGGCAAGGATCAAGTTCGAAGCAATGCGCAAGTTCATCGGAGTTCAGAAGATCAACATACCTAAGATTCAAGTTAGAATTAAGGGGGAGAATGTTAGATAATTCCAATTAACTTGAGGAGCAAGTTAACTCATTAAAGTGAAATTTGATGGGTTAAGGAAAAAGGAAAACATATCGAGCTTAGGAATGTTTCCATATTATTATTAGGAAAAGATGTAGCTTCGCCCTTAGGAAAAGATGTAGCTTCTTCCTATATAAAGAGTTCTCATGGAGAGATGTTCCATCAAGAGAAACACATTGAAATGTTTAGTTTTGAGAGAGTTTCTAAATCTAATAAGAAGAGAAGTTCTTATAATCTTTGTGTTTGTGCAACTTTAATAAACAAGTTTTAATCATCCAATATATAACGTAGTACATATATAATAAGTGTGACAAAAGGAGCAAACATATGCTTTAAAAAAGCATACAAGGATCAGTCGTTGTCCTCATTTACCATATTCAAGCAAACCAGTACCCTTGAATTTCTCTTCCATTATCCCATCAATACGAGCTGCCATGTCTGGAGTCAGATAATTCACCCAATCTCCGGTTTTTCCTTTCCTGAAATACGCGCTCTTTGTGAAAGGAGAAGGATGATCTTCTCTCTCCTTATCACCTTTGTTAACTTCAAGGTTCTTTAATGTCTCGAAGCTGCAAAGATTCACAACTTTCTCAACGACCCCATTCTTCTCTTCCTCATCTGTGAATCCATAACCCATGAACTCAGCCAATCTCTTCACGTGAGGCAAAGGATCAGCACTCAAAGTCTCGTACTTGAGGAATAAATCTTATCTGGATTCTCTTGGTGAGCTTTCCAATATGCCAGGACGTGATCAAGATAATGACCGTACCTAGAAAAATCTTGACAGAACATATCAAAACACTCCTCAAGACTGTCAAGCGGGCCACTATCTTATAGATTATGGGAAAGTTATCTTCTCATTAGATAAATAATTACATTATATACACGTACAGCATTAGGAGATTAGGGTATTCTAAGTACTAATAATTACAATGTAAACCCTTAACTAATAGTATTTACATATATCTCCAATACGCCCCCTCAAGATGGAGGGATTGAGATCACTCCAATCTTGCTACAATCTTGCTGAAACTGACTTCTAGGTAGTGGTTTGGTGAGAGTGTCAGCAAGTTGATCTTTAGTGGAGACATGTCGTACACAAAGCTGACCCGCATGTATCATATTTCGTGTGAAATGGTAGTCCAAGGCGATGTGTTTCATTCTTGAATGGAAGACGGGATTAGCTCATAGATAGGTGGCTCCAACATTGTCGCAATAGATAACTGGAGGTATATATAAGTGTTGTTGAAGATCAGAGAGTAAAGAACACAACCAGGTTACCTCGGCCGCAGTATTAGCCACTGCACGATATTCAGCTTCCGTAGACGAACGAGCCACTCCTTTTTGTTTCTTTGATGACCATGAGATTGGATTTTTGCCTAACTAGATTATATAGCCATTCATAGAGACAAAATCATCTGTATCATATGCCCAATCTGCATCTGAGAAGGCATGGGGCGAGAGAGGAGAGTTATGATGTAGGAATATACCATGGGAACGGGTTCTAGAGAGATAGCGAAGTACGCGTTTGGCTGCCTGCCAGTAATCGATGGTTGGTTTGTTCATGAACTGTGAGAGGCGTGTGACGGCGTATGATATGTCAGGCCTGGTGAACGCCAAGTATTGGAGACTTCCAACAACTGAGCGATACTGAAAGCCATCCTCTAATGGTGTACCAGACTGGAGCGTTAGTTTCGGAGATGTGGGTAGCGGTGTAGCAACAGGCTTCGCGTCGGTCATGTTGTTCTTGTGCAGAAGATCAGTGATATACTTACGTTGCATGAGATGAAGTCCTTGTCGTGTCCTAGTTGCCTCGATCCCAAGAAAGTAGTGGAGATCGACTAGATCTTTAATTGAGAAGCGATTAGCGAAGGCAGTAAGAACTTGGGAGATGATCGTTGGATTGTTTCTAGTTACCAATATATCATCAACATAAACGAGGACGTAGGTGATGTTGCTGCCGTGCGAGTGAACGAAGAGTGAAGCATCTGCATTGGAGTTGACAAAGCCAGTGTGGAGGAGGTGTTGTTTAAGCGATAGATACCATGAACGGGGCGCTTGTTTCAGTCCATAGATAGGTTTGCGTAGTCTACAGACGTGGTCGGGACGATCTTTATCTATGAAGCCAGATGGTTGCATCATGTAGACAACCTCAGTTAGCTCACCTTGGAGGAAAGCATTGTTGATATCTAATTGTTTTATCTGCCAAGCCTTGGTGACCGCAATCTGAAGCACCAGACGAATCGTTGTTGATTTTATAACTGGACTGAAAGTTTCCGAATAATCGATACCATGTTGCTGCGTGTAGCCTTTGGCAACAAGACGACCTTTGGGGTGTTCTTGTTGTCCATTCGCAAGATTCTTGGTAGTAAACAACCAGCGACAGCCTATGATGTTGTGCCCATGTACGTTCGGCTTTAGATCCCAAGTGTGATTTTTGATGTGTGCATCAAACTCTGCTGTAGCTGCACCTCTCCATTTCTCATCTTTCATAGCCTGTGAGATCGTTGTTGGTTCTGTTTTTTGATTCTTTCTTCCTGCAACTGAAAGTGTTAGCTTTTGTATTGGTTTTGAAATTTTATTTTTGGCTCTGGTTTGCATTTTGTGGATATTTTATGGCTGTTGTGTTTGTGGATTTTGTGGTAACATAGGTTGATTTGACCGGGTAGATGAGGTAGGATTTGTATTTGGTGGTTGTGTAGGCTGAGTTGGGGGTTGCAACTCATTTTTTTCTTGAGCAGTGGGCTCGACGGAAGTAGGATTAAGCTGAGCCATTGGTGTTGGCTCATTTTGAGAAAGAGCAGTGGGCTCCAAGGGAGAAGAGACGGGTGGATTGCTAGAGTGAGAAGGCAATACCTGAGGTGAAGAAGACGATCGCGTCGTTGGTGGCTGAGGCGGGTGAAGGTCCAAGCTCGGGTGTCCCTGCGCTGTTGAAGATTGAGGAGTAACGGGTGTGAACATGGAAGTAGAGAGTGGAGTGGAGTCATGAACCTCAGAGAGTTTTTCCGTTGACGTCTTCTCAAATGGAAACACGGTTTCATCAAACTTCACATGCCTCGCTGTATAGATGCGACCCGTAGTTTGATCCATGCAGTAGTACGCACTCTGGGTTGTCGAGTGGCCTAGGAACACACACCTTGTTGATCTATGTTCCAGTTTGTTAGAGTTATAAGGACGCAGCCATGGGAAGCATAAGCAACCGAAAACTCGTAGTTTCGTATAATTTGGTGTCGTACCAAAGATCTTGGAGAATGGAGATTGCTTCTCGAGTATAGGCGTTGGAAGATGATTGATCAGATATACTGCCGAAGAGAAAGCATTGGTCCAATAGTCTTTTGGTATCGATGCCGTAGAGAGAAGTGTGAGACCGATCTCTACAATGTGCCTATGTTTCCTCTCCGATAAGCCATTATGCTGAGGTGTGTGTGGTGGCGAAGTGAGGTGTGTGATTCCGTGTTGTCAGAGAAAGTCTCGTAATGCAATATACTCGCCTCCATTATCAGAAAACAGTGTTCCGATCTTTGTCTGAAACTTGTTCTCTACCAATGATTTGTAGGCAATGAAGACCTCTTTTACTTGTGACTTTAGTTTGAGCGGGTAAAGCCATGTAAAGCGCGAGTAATGATCGACAAATACAACATAGTATTTAAAGTTGTCGATGGAGGTTATTGGAGAAGACCAGACGTCTGTGAAGACAAACTCAAGGGGTTTATGAGAAACAATGGTGGAGTTTGTAAATGGTAATCGATGGGTCTTATTAATTAAACATTCAGAACAAGACAAGTTTTTCTGTTTGGTAGAAGAAAAAGGTAGAGAAAACTGAGAAATGATAATGTTTAAAACTGAAAAAGAAGGGTGGCCGAGCCGAGAATGCCACAAAAGCAGAGATGTTTTTGGGTTCGATGCAGTAACCATGGCCTTTGCCTGAGACAGAGAGACAGACCACTCATACAACTCATTCCTAGTCTTGCCTTGGAGCAATGGGACACCCGTGCTGAGATCCTTCACCTGTAAAGAAGCAGGAAAGAATTCCACCGAAACACCATTAGTATTGCAGAGACGATAAACCAAAATCAAGTTCTTATCAAAGATAAGTCACGTGTTCGAGTTGGTATTAAAGAAGAACCCGTATGAGATATCGGTAGTGTCGAACCATCAGCTATGATAACGTCGTCGCCTCCATGATACGGCTGGGGTAGAGCAAGGGTGTTGAGGTCAGATGTAATGTGACGAGTAGCCCCCGAGTCAAGAAGCCAATTAGTAGCCGTGTATGGAGCATTCATAGCGAGGTTCGCTTGTGGTTGATATGGGCGGAATGGAGTGACCTGAGGCTGAGCCATGATCTGTTGAGCACCTTGATATTGAGAAGCTTGAAACTGAGGACAGCGTCTGGCACTATACCCTTGTGTGTTACACAGTTGACACTTGCCTAAGTAAGGCTTGAACGTACGCGTATCAGATCGGTATTGTCAGTTAGCATCACCATTGTTGTTGTTTCTCCGTGTGTTGTTGTAGTTGTTGTAGGAGCCACCATTGTTGTTGCGATTGGTGTTGAAGTTGTTGTTCTGATTTCGGTTTTGAACCATATTAGCAGACACTGGAGCGACCTCAGTAGCTTGTTCTTTTGTAGCAAGGAGCTTGGCTTCATGATTGAGTAATCTTTCATGAATCTCAGTGATGCTGGGAGCAGTGTCTTTACCTTCGATTTGATCAACTACATTCTTGTACTCCTCTGGGAGTCCACCAAGGATGACACCCCTTCCTCTAATCGAGTTTAGAGACCACGTTCTGGAGGAAGGGGTGTCATCTGACACAGGTTAAATCTTATAATTTTGGTGTTTGTAATACTAGCAATGGAAATTTCTGTAGCTCATTTGGTCAATTTCCTTAATATTTGACACACCTTTCCCTAGTTCAACCAGCCCTCATACATATTTTTTGTTTATTTTATTTTCTATAAGAATTATGTTGGGCTTTGACAACCCTTAAAATCAAATTTGGGTCCGCCACTGATCTCAACTTGATCTTCATGGTCGTATGGCTTGCCAAGGATGGCGAGTTGACCGAGTTTAGAGACCACGTTCTTGAGGTATTCATCGACAGTTTTGGTACCTTTGGTGTAGAATCTGAGCTGATCACGGAGTTGTTTGATATGACCCCTACTTGGTTTCGCATAGGTGTCAGCCAGCTTCTTCCAGATCTGAGAAGCGGTGGTTGTGCGAGAGACCATTGGCTGAATCGTAGTAGAGATGGCACCAAGGAGGCCACTGTAAATGAGTTTATCTTGCCGTGTCCAGCGAACAAACTCCGGATTCTCCTCGAAGACATCAGCCGTGGTGATTGTTGCAGGCGGAATGATAGTGGTGGAATCAAGATGCTTAGCCAAAGCATAACCATCCAGCAGGGCATGAACTTGCAAGCTCCACATCATGTAGTTGGTGCTTGTTAACTTCGAGACGTTGGACATGTTGAGATTGAGAAGAGTGTTTGTGTTTAGAGACACGATTTCATTGGTGTTTGAGGAAGAACTTATTGTGGCGGCTGTTTGGTTTTGTTCGAAAATTTCTAGGTTTGGAGGAGCGTTATGCTCTGATACCATATAGATTATAGGAAAGTTATTTTCTCATTAGATAAATGATTACAATATATACACGTACAGCATTTGGAGATTAGGGTATTCTAAGTACTACTAATTACAATGTAAACCCTTAACTAATAGTATTTACATATATCTCCAATATATCTGACCTTTTCTTTTGGAAGAAATGCCACAAGGAGATAAAAGTGTCCTTTGGGTCTCTCCAGATGTAAACCATCTTACAACCCTTTTTCACAACTGAATCGGGTAGTGACTTGTATGCATATGAGTTGAGAACAGAGTCTTCCCTTTGTCTTTGAGGCTATCAACTTGAGGGAACAAAGGGAACTCGATCTCAAAGAAAGGAATAAGCTCGTGAGGGTTACGTTTTAGAAGAGGGTTTGTGGAATCATCAAAGCGAGATCGGTTGGCTATTATGAATGTTAGTGATTTGAGCCAAGTGGTACCTGTCTTTAGATAGCTACAGATGAAGAAGTCTCTGGGTCGCGCTTGGAAGAACTCTTGCGCGTAAAGTGAACCTTCAAGGATTGTCTGTATCCACCACTGACCACCGTACCTGATAAAGGGATCTTTAAACCTCCAGCCTTTAACGTGAGGAAACGTGGAGATCAGGTCTTGGTACCGTTTCTGATTCTTCTCGAACTCTGTTGACTCTATCTCAGTCTCGTCATGGTTTGGAACGGTAGTGTCGGTTACGGTTTCTATTTCCATTGGAGGACATGTGTTTCTGATAGACATGTGTTTCTGATCTGCAGGAGATGAGAGATGTTTGTTGTTCGGACAAAGATCGATTCAGAGCGGGTATTTTATAACTATTAGAAGCAACGACAATTTTTGCCCCCTAAATATTTTTATAAATAAAAATGCTTATTTAAAAGAAAATTGTTTCGATTAAAAAGAAGTTATAAAATATAGGACGTGTAAGAGCATGTCCATTGGTAAGAGACTATTAAGGGTTCTAATGATTAATTTAGTAGTTAATTTTGTGACGTGAAAAGCTAAGAACCCTTGTTAGTCTAATTAATTTTCTCCTCCTCCAATGGGAGAACCTCATTGAGGTTCTAATTATTTTTTTTTTAAATTGAATGATTGGATTTTATAAGATGAAAGAAAAGCATACATAAAAATTTAAATAAAAATGACATAAAAGCATATTAAAAATACAAATACAAATCGTAAACGAGAAAAAATCAATTAGCTTAAATCTTGATTTGTTCCAAATTTTTGTCATATATTCTCAACCAAATCGGCTCTCAATTGTTGATGTATTGTTTTATCACGAACTCAATTCCGAATGCTCATCATATTGCCGAGATTTGAAGACATATCTGTAGAATACGTGAAATCCACTTGTTGAACTTCGGTTTGAGTGAAAAGTTTTTGAAATTATTGATCGAAAATGTGGTCGACTTTTTCATCGATCATTTCTTCAAGATTATTAGAAGAAGAAGAAGCCATTAAGAGAAGAAATGGTAAGATAACCAAAAGCTTTAATAAGGAAATGGTAAGAAAAACAAAATAACTCAGCACTTGTTCTTCTCAGTGAAATGGTAAAAGAGAATACAAAATCTTTAATAAAGAAATGGTAAGAGTTCACTGATCACAAACGTGAAGACTCTGGTTACAGAATACATGGCTCTATTTTTTTTGTGTCACATGCTCTGTTTCTTCTTGTGACCTTGGCTCCACCTGCAAAAATCTGAACACAAACGATACATAGTGTAAACACAAAGAATAACAACGATACCATAGTGTAAACTGAGAACTAAAGTAGCCACTGAACTGACTTGTAATTTTGGAGAAACAAGTATTAAACTTCAAAGACGCATAGATTGTTACTTGTGTATGTACAATGATAAAGAGCAATTAACATATGTAAGTAAGAAATCTAAAACAATTATTCACCAGGAAAAAGAAAGAAAGAAGTTTACTTACATCAAACCTTAGAAGCAAGCAGGATTTTCCAACACCAGAGTCACCAATAAGCGAAAGCTTGAACAGATAGTCACTGCAAAGACAACATACCCATACATCATTAAGAAAATATTAAAACTCAACTCAAAAAGGATTGTCTTTTGCTATGAACAGATAGTCACTGCAAAGACAGAATACACATACACATACTCATACAGAGAAAAAAAACACAAGGAATCACCTCAAGTTCAGCTTCAAGCTCCTCCTTCTCGTGTCCAGTTGCAATGGGCATAACATCCTCCACCTCCTTCTTCGCTATTGTCTCCACTGCAAAGTAAAAGGGTAATAACAGTCATTCACCACGCTCTTGCACAGATTCAATGGTAAAAGAGAACAACAAAATCGATAGAATGACAGAAAATTGCAGTAACAACGGCGTAAGCATTAAGAGAGAACAGTGGTGAAACGATTGATAAGATAATACGGCGATAATTGCATCTAATCCAGCATAAACAGAATCACAAAGGCGAGATCTGAAAACGTAGACACTATAGCAACGATATACCACCTGATTTAGAGCTGAAACAACGATGGATGACGGAAGAAGACGAAGCAGGATTGGCCACGCGATGGAAGCCAACGGGTCTCGCGGTGGTGGTGGCTATGGATCGGCGAGGAGATGCAGCGGCGACATCGGCGGCTAGGAAATATCTTAATTTTAAATAGAAAATATCTTGATTTTTAACTTTTATAATAGAAAATAATATTTAAATATAACAATACAATATAAGAAATATCTTAATTTTAAATTTAATATTATTAATAAAAGTTTGTTTTTAATTACATATAAAAATTCAGTAAGAGTATAAACGATATTAGACACTCTTAATTTTAGCGTGAGAGCTCCGTTGCGAAAATCACTTCGCAAATAATAGTGTAGATAAACATTTTTAAATTCTTTGCCAAAATATTTTCAAAAATTATCACACTAGGTGACTTTGATTGTTCTAAACATTTTATCTTAAACATAGATAATTCATTATATCTTATGTGATATATATATATATATATAAAAACTAAATATAATATTACTAAACTAAATATAATATAAACGTATATAATATTTTAATATTAGTAAAGTAAATATAATATAAATTTAACTATAACATTATCGCTAGAATTTTTTTAATTACTCGCAAGATAATGATAATGATCAGTTATCAGCTAAATCACTAAAATTGTTTATGAAAATTATTAATTGAGTATAAAATATGACTAGGCCTAAAATTATGTAGAACATAATACATAAGTAAATTTTGCTTCTCAAATAATAATATATATTATAAAATAAATACACCAATATCTATTTTAATTTAAATAACGTTAGTCTTGTAACTTTTTTGATGCAAAATCATTAACCAAATCATCAAACTAGATCTTCTCCAAAATATTATTTTCAGTTGCTATCATCTCTAGTCCATCTAATCTTATTTTTTTTTTTTTGCTAAAACCATCTAATCTTATCTTGTATCATCGTTGCATGCAAATATGACTTCAACAATTTTAGTTTCGAAAAACTTCTTTCTGTAAATAAAACCAGGTATAAGAATATTTAGTAAAATTCTATAAGCAGCAATATCATTTAGAAAACAATTAGCTTGTATCAAATAATTCAAAATGTCAATAGGGTAGATTATCTCTGGTAACTTCTCTAAATAATTTTAATTCTATAAACAATTCATTTCCACTAACGTCAAAATTATCACCTTTTTCAAAAGCATTTGTAAAACTACTATAATTATTTAAAGTCATATCATCTAAAGAAACATTTTCCAAGGTTAACTAAAAAACCAAAAATCTTTTCATATTCTTGATATTGTTCAAACCTTCTAGTAAATGCACTAATTGCATGATCAACTATGCATAAAAATAATCAATCCTAAATAATTCCTCACTAGAATTGGAGCAACTGAAGGTGGACTACATGGAATATCATCAAAAATTTTCTTTGAATATTGGATCAACACCTATCTCTATAGCAATTTTTCTAAGAGTTTCCAAAGCATTTGAAAAAACCAGCATCTCGATACTTAAAAAAAAAATCTCTTCTAACCCCCTAACTTTTTTCAATAGAAATATCAATAAGCATATCTTTAGACAGCAAACTTTTACTAACCAAATTAACAGCATATACCATTTCATACCAAATAACAATGCTCACCAAAAACTCAAATTTACCAAGTTTATTTTATTTGTTGCTAGCTTCACTTCTAATTAGGGGTGTCAATTCAGGCTGGCCCGGCCCGGTCCAGCCCAAACCCGCTAAACCCATAAATATTTGAACCCAGCCCAGCCCGGCCCGGAAATATTTTGGGCCTAGAATTCAAAGTCCGACCCAGCCCTTATAGGGCTACAGGGTTTTTCGGGTTTTTTTGGGCTTTTCGAAAAATAATTTGTCATTGTCATTTCCATCGTTTTAATACATGTGAATTTTCATTAAAAAAATACAGTTTTTTTTAAATATAAAGTGAATTTAAACTTTTCTTCTTTATCAAAAATGTTTTACTATTTCGTATACTTAAAAAAATATTTATACACAAACCAAATTTAAAAAAAATAATAATGATAAACATGGTCATACGATTCATACTTTGTATTTTGAAATAAAAAAACATGTTGTACATAAAAAAGGAAAGTGCATTTACAAAATTTAAAATCTGACACTTGTAATGATCAAACAATAAAGTGCATTAACAACTTTAATATTTGTTTTATTAGAGTTTGGATAAAAATATTAAAATAATATATCAATACTAATAATGGTTTTGATGGCAAGAACGATAACATTTAACCAAAAGTATAAAATTTGGGGTTTTCAGGTCGGCCCTAACCCAAACGGGCTTAGACCCAAAATATCCAAAACCCAAATGGGCTTAGCCCGAAAGGCCCAATTTTTTTTTGCTTATAAAACTAAGCCCAAACCCGATAATTTTTAGAACTGGGCGGGCTCGGACTGTAGGCTTCAACCCTAATTAACATGTCTACTTTTAATTTTAGAATCATTATCACTTTCAGCTATTTGAAGTAAAAATTTGGAATCTAATTGCTTTTACACTATATATGTACATGACTCTCCCACTGAATAGATGAAATAGCTTAAGTGTAAGTTCTTTTATATTATCTTTTATAAATATCTCTCTCTTAGTAGAATTAGCAAATATTGTGTAGATTATTTAGCAAATATTGTGTAGATTATTTGCAGCACTCCAAATAAAATTTAGCTTTCCCACGATTATTAGCCATATCACGTAACGTAGTACACATATAATTAATGTGATTCTTAAATTTATGCTTTAAACAAGCATACAAGGATCAGCCATTTTCCCCAAACAAGAAACAGCTGATTTATCATTTTCAAGCAAACCAATACCCTTGAATTTCTCTTCCATTATTCCATCCATATAGGGGTGTCAATTCGGGATGGTCCGGCCCAGACCGGCCCAAACCCGCTAAGCCTATAAATATTTGAGTCCGGTCTGGCTCGGAAGTATTTTGGTCCTAGAATTCAAAACCTGACTCGGTCTTTATAGGGTTATAGGGCTTTTCGGACTTTTTTGGCATTTTGAAAAATAATTTGTCATTGTCACTTCCATCGTTTTGATACATGTGAATTTTTATTCAAGAAAACAGTTTCATTTTTTTGTTTTAAAATGTAAAATGAGTTTAAAATTTTCTTTTTATCAAAAATGTTTTACTTTTTTGTATGTTTTAAAAACATATTATAAACAAACCAAATTTAAACAAATTTAAATAATCAAATATAACTTAAAACTAAACATATAAAAGAACAAAATTTATGATAAACATGGTCAAATGTTTCATACTTTGTATATTAAAAAAACATGTTGTACATAAAAGAAGAAGGTACATTTGCAAAATTTAAAATGTGACACTTGTAACTATCAAACAATAAAATGCATTAACAACTTTTATATTTGTTTTATTAGAGTTTGGATAAAAATATCAAAATAATATGCCAATACTAATAATCGTTTGGATTGCAAAAACGATAATATTTAAGCGAAAGTATAAAATTTCGGGTTTTCGGACCGGTCCTAACTCAAACGGGCTTAGGCCCAAAATACTCAGAGCCCAAATGGGCTTAGCCCGAAAAACCAAATATTTTTAAACCTGATAATTTTTAAGGCTGGGCGGGTTCAGACTGAGAGCTTCGGCCCTAATTAACATGTCTACATCCATACAAGCTGGCCATATCTGATTCAGATAATTTTCCCAATCTCCGATCCTGAAATATGCACTCTTTGTATAAGGAGAAGGATGGTCCTCTCTCTCCTTATCTCCTTTTGTTAGTTTCAAGATTCTTCAATGTCTCGAAGCTGCAAAGATTCACAACTTTCTCAACACCACCATTCTTCTCTTCCTCAGCTGTGAATCCATAACCCATGAACTCAGCCAACCTCTTCACGTAAGGCAAAGGATCAGCACTCAAATTAGTCTCGTAGTTAAGGAACAAAATCTGATTTGGATTCTTTCGGTGAGCTTTCCAGTAACCTAAGACATGATCAAGATAAGGATTGTGCGGAGATAAACCTTGGCAGAACATATCAAAACACTCCTCAAGACTGTTGAGCGGGCCATGTTCTGACCTTTGCTTTTGGAAGAAATGCCACAAGGAGATGAAAGTGTCCTTTGAGTCTCTCCAGATATAAACCATCTTACAATCGAATCGGGTAAACAATTGTGTGGCAAATGAGTTGCAAAGAGAGTGTTCCCTTCGTCTTGGAGAACATCGATGTGAGGGAACAAAGGGAACTCGACCTCAGTGTAAGGAATATTAGGATCCGCGAGTTCTGTGTTCCAAAATATGTACCGCTCGCGTATCCACTCCATGAAATCAAATTATGTTCTTACTAAAATTATATATATATATATATATATATATATATATATATATTATAAAAAGTTTATTTGTGAAATAGCTAAAAGAAAAAGAGAATTTAGTTTTGTAGAGAGAAAGTAGAAAGAGATAGGAAGAGAAAAAAAAAAAGAGGATGTGATTTTAGTTAGTTAGTAAATTATTGTTTTTTTACGGTTATACCATCCAATTTCCCAATTATAAAATCAACTGAAAAAAAGAATGTTCATAAATAGTCTGACAAAAAAGGATCATAATAAATGAAGACCCACCTTAATTTAGGATTTCTATGTCTTCCACCTTGATCTAGTCTGCCTTCTATGCAATGCGGCCCTAGAAACTCGAGATCACCTTCTTTTTGACTGCTGTTACAGCTGGGAAGTCTGGTCCTCGACGTAGCTTTGCTGTCAGGTTACCACTCCATCATCAACTACTTCAACAGTCTACGACTCCCAAAGCCTCACAAAAAAACACCTCCTAATCGCTTGGCAATGCGCAATATACCTACTCTGGACCGAACGAAACTCAAGGCTCCACAGGAGATGCTTCAGATCGCCCACCTCTCTACTATCAACTCTCAACCTCACTTTCCGAAATAGATGGTCAAGTCTTCGATCACAGAACACAGTCTCGGTTTCAGCTATGATCCAGATGTGGCTCCGATGATCTCTTTAGTTATCTTGCACCGATCGAATCCTTTTTCTTCATCGCCTGCGACTTTTTCCTCCCTTCACTGCATGCTCTATAATTGGCTGTCTCTGTTGGGGAAAAATTGGGATGGGCTCTTATCTAAACTTCTTCTCTAATTATCAGGTTAACTAAGTAACTAAGGCCGAAAACATTACTAAGGCCCAAAAACCTGTATTTTTTCCTTTCCTCCATTTAAATAGAAAGCCTTTGGTCTAAGAAAAGTTGGCCGATTCCGGCACCAACTATCACCATCATGATTTTATATACATGAACCTTTTTTTTTTTGAAAAAAAAATTGTCTTTGTGTATATATTACATGAACTTTAAAGCTATGTTAAAACCTTCGTGAACTATATTTGAAAAAAAATTGTCCTTGTATATATATACATAAACTTTAGAGCTATGTTAAAACCTTAGTGAACTATACTAAATTTTGAAAGCACTACATGACCTATTAAAATATGGTGAAAAACTACGTAACTCATCTTCGTTAATTAACGGTAATGGAGTGTTGTGGTAACAAAAATGTGTTGTTTTAATCTAGGGGCGGGCGTTCGGGTACCCATTCGGATTCGATTTGGATCTTTGTAGGTTCAGTTCAGATTCGGATAACCCATTTAAATAATTTATAAAATTTTAAAATTCATTATATACTTTAAATTTCTCAAAATCTATAAATAAAATAATATATTACATATAAATTTGAATAACATATGTCAAAACACCTAAAATTAACATATAAATTGGTTTGGTTTGAATATTTTGATAGAGAATCAATATAAATTTTAAGTATTTTTTTGGTATTTTCAGTATATTTTAGCTATCTTAGACATTTAGTTTTGACTATTTGTTTATATTTTCAAGTATTTTACACGCTTTAAAAGTATCTTATATATTTTGGATGTTTTTAATATACATTAAATCTAAAAATAATTAATATATTTAGGTATATAAATCTATTTTAGATATATTCGGATACCCGAAATACTTCGGTTCGGGTCGGGTTCGGTTTCGGTTCTGTAGATACCAAAATTTTGAATCCGTCGGATACTTAACCAATTTTGGTTCCGGTTCGGTACAACTTTTTTGGATCGGGTATAGTTCAGTTTTTCGGATTCAGTTTTTTTGCCTAGCCCTATTTTAATCTCTGTTTCATAGTAACATACAAAGACGTTTACCTTAAATTAATATAATAAAAACAAGTTATAAAAATTTTTTTAAAATAATTCCAAGTTACAATTAATATAGCCTTGCATCATTCCAAAATACGGTCTGAGTTGAACTTGAACATGATTATTCCAAACCAGACGACATAGTCTCATCATTAAAAGGTGAACTATTTATAAAAAACAAAAACAAATTGTTAACTATTGTAAAACACGAAAGACAAACATCAAAAATTATGTAGAAAACAGATTTATATTCAAAAATATGTCCATAACATATGCATATATTCTAAAATTGATGTAAAAAAATTGTCATTCTTTATATGTTTTCATAAAATTAAAAATTAAACAAAACCCGTGCAATGCACGGGTCCATACCTAGTATATTATAAAAGGTTTATTTGTGAAATAGCTGAAAGAAGAAGAGAATTTAGTTTTGTAGAGAGAAAATAGAAAGAGATGGGAAGAGAAAAAAGAAGAGAGAATGTGATTTTAGTTAGTTAGTAAATTATTGTTTTTTTTACGGTTATCCACCCAATTTCCCAATTATAAAATCAACCCAAAAAAAAGAAAGATCATAAATAGTCTGACAAAAAAGATCATAATAACTGGTCCACAAATGAAGGCCCACCTTAATTTATGGTTTCTATGTCTTCCACTTTTTAGATGCTATCGTCCGTCACTCCCTCATATTCGCAACCGGAAACTTTCATTTCTTTCTAGAGAAAGCAACAATGCCGGCAAAACAGAGGACGCCTAAGGTCAGCAGAAACCCTGATCTGATCAGGGGAGTTGGTTAATACTCAAGGTCGCAGATGTACCACAAGAGAGGTCTTTGGGCTATCAAGGCCAAAAACGGCGGCGTTTTCCCTCGCCACGACGCTAAGTCCAAAGTTGATTCTCCGGCGGAGAAGCCCCCGAAGTTCTATCCTGCCGAAGACGTCAAGAAACCTCTCGCCAATAGACGCAAGCCAAAGCCTACCAAGCTCAGGTAAAAAACTCTTATCTTGAAATGATATTCAGACAGATGTGACTGCCTTCATTGTGTCTTGTTTGATTTGCTCAAGCCTTTCTTTTGTTTGCAGATCCAGCATCACTCCAGGGACAGTGCTGATCATCCTTGCTGGTAGGTTCAAGGGCAAGAGAGTTGTCTTCATGAAGCAGCTTACTTCTGGTTTGCTTCTCGTGTCCGGTGAGTTTTTCTTTATCTATTCTTGCAGACATCATTTGAAACCAAACTCATTCACTTCCTGCTTTGTCTTTAGGACCGTTCAAGATCAATGGTGTTCCTTTGAGACGTGTTAAACAGTCCTACGTGATTGGAACTTCCACGAAGGTTGACATTTCCGGAGTTGGCATCCATAAATTGGATGATAAGTATTTTGGAAAGGTTGCTGAGAAGAAGAACAAGAAGGCAGAAGGAGAGTTCTTGGAGGCAGAGAAAGAGGTATATCAAGAGGCAGATATTACTATCAAGTTAGAATTTGTATCCTTTGTAGATTTACCAAAATCAGAAACTATTCTTGACCACTTTATCGAATTTGGATTGTGCAGGAGAAGAAGGAGATTCCACAAGGGAAGAAAGATGACCAGAAGGCAGTGGATGCAGCTTTGATCAAAGCCATTGAAGCGGTTCCAGAGTTGAAGACCTACTTGGGCGCAAGGTTCTCACTGAAACAAGGGATGAAGCCTCATGAGCTTGTTTTCTAAATTTCATTACCTTTTGCTGAGGTTTCTAGAGTGTCTGTCTTCTTTAGTTTTATCCTCGGGAATGGTTTAGTATTGTTCTACTGTTTTACATATGGATAGTTCATCGATCATGTTTTTGAACGTGAGGTTTGTAGCAATATGGAGTTGAAATCTTGACTTCATAGAATTTTCCTCAACCATTCATTTGATGATAATAGATGGTATAAAGCTACAATGCTTCTAAAGTCTTATTACTAGTCTCTCTCGAACAGTCATTGTAAAGCATAGATCAACCTGGATGAGTTTTCTAGATTAGTCTGATTACCATCTTTTGGCGTTTCTTTGCCAGAAACAATCGGCAACTTTAGCTGCAGCCTCTACATCTCTGTCCAAGCACCGTTTACATTTGCGTCCCACCCACCATAATAGCAGACCGCACGGATTGGCTTCAGCCACTAAGGCAGTTCTCTGGCGGCGGTGTGCGCGTATCCAGCCCAAGAAGCAGGAGAGAACAGCAAGAACGACAAGAACAGAGATGACTGCAAAGAAGGGGCCAATGGAGCCGGTAGAGTAGTGGTTTGGACCGTAGACAGGGGTGGGCACTTCGGTTATTTTCTCGGTTCGGTTTGGTTAGTTTGGTTCTAGTATTTTTCCAACTGAAGTAAACCATAGTTAGTTTGGTTTGGTTCGGTTCGGTTTGTGTTCGGTACGGTTTATATTCGGTTCGGGTTGTATTCGGTTCAGTTTGTTTTTTGGATCAGTTTAATTAGGTTCTTCTTAGTTTAATTTTTTTAAGAGAAATTATGTTTTAAAACATAAATATGTAAACATAAATTATGTGAACTAAATTCAATATAAAACTGAAACATAATTTTTTTAAAAGTCACAAAAAATATATAAGAATTAAAACAAATGAAAGTTAACTAAAATAAAAAACCAACATCATTGGTAATATCTCTTATAAGACATTAATAATTATATAAGAGACATTAATAATGATATA
This sequence comes from Brassica oleracea var. oleracea, assembly GCF_000695525.1. Lineage (NCBI taxonomy): Eukaryota > Viridiplantae > Streptophyta > Magnoliopsida > Brassicales > Brassicaceae > Brassica > Brassica oleracea. Next base: position 27,581,459 of record NC_027753.1, read on the forward strand.
AGAGACATTACCAAAATTATTTATTTAAATATATCCAAATATGATGTCTCATTTTTATGTGTGTTTGCGTTGAGCACATTTAATTTGTAGTTTGTATATTTAATAACACCTTGTTGCGTGCCGTTCTATGGTTTTAATAAATGTGTTGTCATTTTATTTTTATTACTACTAACATGTTTTTTTAGTGATCAGTGATAATGTATTTTTAACGTTATGTATTATATTTTA
>NC_027753.1:27581801-27584185 GCF_000695525.1 Brassica oleracea var. oleracea
GAGCACTATCAATTATGGAAATTATATTATGATTTTATTTTACTAAATCTTTCTTTCAGTGTATATATTTTTTTTTTATATTTTTACAATTTTATTGTCTTATTCTTTAATTGCAGAGAATTGCTATTTCCAATTTTTGTTTCATATACCTTAAAAGTCTTCGGTTGATTTTTGTTTGTTTTATTTATCCAATTACAATGTACAGTTCGACCGTTTCTTTTTTCTGGGATCAAACTACTAATATCATCAGATAGAAAAACTTAAACTTCAAGAACGGAGTGAGTATTTGTGCTTGAGAAAACTGATTTAGCCACTAATATAGTGAGATATTATAATATTAGAAGGTATGAAAACTCTTCTCAGCTGTCCTACACTGGACATAATTAAGTTGTTCTCAATTGATTCTACATTTGTGATAACTGGAAATACATCTTTATGTCTTCCTTACATCATCCTTAATTGGTTTACTGTTCGACCATTTTTAATATACTGAAAGTAACATAATATTAGATGTTGATTATCTCCTTCCAATTAGGAATGCACAGAATGAGAAAAATTCAAGGTGTGACCACTTTACAATTTTGTCCTCGTATCTATATAGAGTTAGTTTATAGATTACTCTATCTCTATCTGTTTCAAAATGTAATCCGTTTTAATTAAAATATGTAATATTTAAAAGTTATTACTTTAGAAAACTGTCATTAAATATATAAATTTAATCAATTATACAGTAATTTACATAATTTAATTGGTCACACAATATCCAATAAATATAAAGTAACATTGAAATAAAAAAAATTATATAGCGAAACAAAAAAATACTTTTAAACCATTATATTATAAAACAAAGGGAATATTCAAATTATATTAAAAACATTAGAATAGTAAGAATCAGAAAAGCTGAAATCTCAACGTCGATCATTTACGTCGGCCATGTCTTAGAACATCTCCAATGTATTCCTCTATTTTTTTTCTCTAAAATAGAGGAATTTCATAATAGAGATGGATTTGTCTCTGGTGTATTTTTCTATTTTCTCTTCTGAAAAAGAATATTCTTGATATATTCTTTTCTAAGTTTACAAATAATTCTTTTTATATGTGAAAGTTGAAAATCAACCCAATTTATTTTAGTATTTTATAAATTATGATATTATTTACACTAAATATTTTTTTACAAACTATTATGTAAATAAAAAATATAATTATATTTATATAAATAATATATTTAACTAAAAAAATATTTTTGGTTATAATTGTTTAAGTAAAAAGTTAAAGGATAATTTTGTAAAAACAAATAGAGGAGGTGACATGGCAAAAATATAGTTTCTCATTGGCCGATTATTTTCGCCTATGTGGACACTCTATCTGAGGCTTATATCCTCCTTTTATTACTTGTTTAATTTGCTTTAGGTTTTAGATTTAGATTTAACATCCACGTTTACATATACAAAAATATATACATACAAACTTTTCTATTTTTTTAAATCAAATATTTTGATGATTACATATTAGGTTAGAAGAATATATGTTAGTGAATGAAAAATGGAAAATATGTGGTATAGTATTAGAATTTTAGTATATTGGTATTACTAATATTTTTAATTTAATTAATTACAAAACGGTTTCTCGGTTCGGTTCGGTTTAAACCGAACCATTCGGGTTGGAGAAATCTTCAACCAAATGGTTTGAAATAGACTTTGGTTCGGTTTGAATTGGTTTTGGCTCGGTTGGTTCGATTTGACTCGGTGCGGTTCGGTTTTTTTGCCCACCCCTAGTAGATTAGCATTTGTGGCCGTAGGTTCGATCTCATTGCTTCCTAATGGCCATTGCGGTTGTTGTTGGGAAGGATACAACAACAAAGTGCTGCTACTAGTACTAGTCATTGCCATTGGATCATATGATGTTTCATTCTCGTGGATCAAGATTTAGTATATGTTGATAGATCAATGGGATCTTTAGTTATTGCTTATCTACGGATGAAGATCTATAGGGCTGTGCACATACATGCACATGAGTATTTTGAAGAGCTTTTAGCGGACCATTGTTTTGTTAAAGAATGACATGTAAAGGTGAATAAAGGGGAATTCCTCATCAGCTTCATCAAAAGCTTTTCAAACTATAGTTTTTCATATTATGGACATTAGGGGAGCTTCTTCCAAAGCTCCCTCCCCTGTGAACTCAAGGCATAACGACTTTGACTTAAAGAAACGTCTTCCAAGCCAGACTTAATGAAAACATCTTAAGTGAAACTAAACTGATATCAAGTTAAAACCGATGGAACATGAAGTTAATGTGAAACAAGTTACAACCCTTGACAATTTACAGTTTCAGCTAATCTCTAACATATATATATATATATATATATATATATATATATATATATA
>NC_027753.1:27584206-27585466 GCF_000695525.1 Brassica oleracea var. oleracea
TGCAATTTTCTCTCTTATAACACGATAAACCAGAACCAAAATAATGAAGACCTCCATGAGAACCATCGTCTTCTTCGTAGTCATTGTCTCAGTTTCTGCTATCTCCCTAGCAAAGCAGAGCCATCTACAAGGAGATGAGAAACATCATCTCAGCTAGGAGACTCAGAAAACATTTTAATTCTCTTATGCCTATATGGATAAGATAGTCTCTTGTTTAGGCTTATCCAGGGCCGGCTCAAGTAAATTATGGGCCCTTGCACAAAATAGTTTTTCAAAAAAAAAATTACATATACTCTATGGATAACTTAAAAATTTTGGGCCATTTTTTAATTTTTTTTTCGAAAATCAGGCTCCATTTTAACACTAATTATGCAAAAAAAAAATTGGGCCCTGGGCCCACACCCCCTTTGCCCCTATGCCTCAGCCGGCCCTGAGCTTATCCTTTTTTGATCCATCTTGTTTTTATTTCTTTTTGCCAAGATGACTCAGAACTAAAATCTTTTTGTAAGTTTTTTTATTCATTTATATGATAATTACAGTTTAGCAAAAAAAAATAAAAAAAATGCAGAGCCGTCTGGACACTACAAGAAAACAGCGGTATTCTGACGGACATTCCGACGGAAAATGAAATCCTCGGAATATCCCAAGGAATTTCCGAGGAAATTCCAAGGAAACACAAAATTTGGTTTCCTCGGAATTTCCTCAGAATATACCGAGGGAATTCCGAGGAAATTCCGAGAAAATACTAATCCGTCGGAATATTCTTATGGATTACCGAGGAAAAACGTATTCCTCGAAAAAAACCGATGAATTCCGAGGATATATTTTAGCCGTTAGAGAGCCGTTGTGGGATTTTTAAAATTCCGAGGAAATTCCGACGAACTAGCCGTTGGTGTCGGAATTCCGTCGAAATTTCCTCGGGCAGTCGGAAGGATTTCAACTATAAATACAAGCACCCCTCTTCCTCTTCATTCACTCCATATCTTCATCTTCCCTCTCACTCTCTTACACACTTATTAAGTGTCTTAGACTGATTATGAAGTCAAAAATTTGTTCTTTACCCTATAATAAACACTTTTCCGATTGTATGAACGAAATCCCCACAACATAAGAGAAACACTTATACACTTTAATGAACGGTAAAAGGAATACTTTCAATTCGTTTTGAAATTTGTTATTTCATGGTTTATGATCATCTATACAAATAATCCTCAATGGTATGCATTACAATTGTATAAGAAATGAAATACGGCAAAAAAA
>NC_027753.1:27588319-27591505 GCF_000695525.1 Brassica oleracea var. oleracea
CTTGAGTGTTTTAGTGTTTAGTGATTTTGATTTAGAGTTTAGGATTTATTCTATAGTTCAGGGTTTACCCAAGGGTTTAGGGTTTAGGATTTAAGGTTTAGGGATTAGGATTTAGCGTTTAATGTTTTGCTGACGACGTTAAAAATATTTTTTTTGTAATTACTACTATTTTTTTATTATATCTTTTTACCTTTTAATTTTAAAAATATAATATAATTTGACAATATTTTATTTTTTTTAAAATATATCGAATATGAAATAACACAATTTTATTGGTTGGTGAACCTAGAGATTCACCCAAAGGGGTGAACCCAAGAATAAGTCAAATTTTAATAATTAGGTTTTGAATTTTTCTAATCCATCAAAAATTACACATCTTTCATGGAGAAGCACAAGTTAAGCTATCAACGAGCTTCTTTGAATGATCCAACCATTTCCTAATAACGTATGCCTTAACGTATGCCTTCACTTTCTTTTCATTGTCTCCAAATACATTGCACAATACTTCGACGTAATAAGTTGGGAACTTCCCGTTCATTTCTAAGAAGTACATGATGACTCGTGTCTCATCTCTACATAACTGGTCTCTCATGACGTCGAAATGAGATGTGTTGGGATTAATCGAAGGAGAAGGAGAGAGTGATAGTGCGACGTTTCTTCTTATACAAACTTCCACGTAGCTCTTATTCTTGCCTACCAAGCCACCAAGGTGGTTCCTCTTGTGCAAGTTAAGCTGTTGAGGAGCTTCTTCGAATGATTCCTTCACTTTCTTTTCATCACTTCCAAATACATTGCACAACGCCTCGATGTAGTATGGTGGGAACTTTCTTTTCAGTCTCAAGATTGTTCGTGACTCATCTCTGCACAATTCGTCTGTCAGACCTCGAAGTTAGATGATTCGTTTTTCTTTGATGGAGGAGAGAGAGAGACCGGACAATGTTTCTTCTAATGCAATCTTCCCACTACAAGAAAACAGCGACATACTGAGGGAAAAAATCGTCGGTATGTCGTCGGAATAACGTTATTCCGACGACATACCGACGATTTTTTCCCTCAGTATGTCGCTGTTTTCTTGTAGTGGGAAGATTGCATTAGAAGAAACATTGTCCGGTCTCTCTCTCTCCTCCATCAAAGAAAAACGAATCATCTAACTTCGAGGTCTGACAGACGAATTGTGCAGAGATGAGTCACGAACAATCTTGAGACTGAAAAGAAAGTTCCCACCATACTACATCGAGGCGTTGTGCAATGTATTTGGAAGTGATGAAAAGAAAGTGAAGGAATCATTCGAAGAAGCTCCTCAACAGCTTAACTTGCACAAGAGGAACCACCTTGGTGGCTTGGTAGGCAAGAATAAGAGCTACGTGGAAGTTTGTATAAGAAGAAACGTCGCACTATCACTCTCTCCTTCTCCTTCGATTAATCCCAACACATCTCATTTCGACGTCATGAGAGACCAGTTATGTAGAGATGAGACACGAGTCATCATGTACTTCTTAGAAATGAACGGGAAGTTCCCAACTTATTACGTCGAAGTATTGTGCAATGTATTTGGAGACAATGAAAAGAAAGTGAAGGCATACGTTAAGGCATACGTTATTAGGAAATGGTTGGATCATTCAAAGAAGCTCGTTGATAGCTTAACTTGTGCTTCTCCATGAAAGATGTGTAATTTTTGATGGATTAGAAAAATTCAAAACCTAATTATTAAAATTTGACTTATTCTTGGGTTCACCCCTTTGGGTGAATCTCTAGGTTCACCAACCAATAAAATTGTGTTATTTCATATTCGATATATTTTAAAAAAAATAAAATATTGTCAAATTATATTATATTTTTAAAATTAAAAGGTAAAAAGATATAATAAAAAAATAGTAGTAATTACAAAAAAAATATTTTTAACGTCGTCAGCAAAACATTAAACGCTAAATCCTAATCCCTAAACCTTAAATCCTAAACCCTAAACCCTTGGGTAAACCCTGAACTATAGAATAAATCCTAAACTCTAAATCAAAATCACTAAACACTAAAACACTCAAGGGTTTAAGGTTTTAGTGTTTAGTGTTTTTTATTTAAAGTTTATGATTTATCCAAGGGTTTAAGGTTTATTCAATGGTTTAGGGTTTAACTAAGGGTTTAGGGTTTACAATTTAGGGTTTAGGGATTAGGATTTAGGTTTAGTGTTTTGCTGACGACGTTTAAAAATATTTTTTTTAATTCTTTTTTCTGTAACTACTTTTTTTTTTACCTTTTTTCTTTTAAAAACATAATATAACTTGACAATATTTTGTTTCCTTTTTTAAAAGATATCGAATTTGAAATAATGAAATCCTATTGGTTAAGGATTACGGTTTGGGTTTAGGGTCTAAGACTTGGGTTTAGGGTATAGGGTTTAGGTTTATAGTCTATATTTTGGGTTTAAAGTATATAATTTGGGTTTAGGGTATAGGATTATAATTTAGGGTTTAGGGTTTGGTTTTAGAGGTTTGGATTTGGGTTTAGAATTTAGGGTATATGATTTAGAATTTAATATTTAGGGTTTAGGGTTTCGCTAGCGGCATTAGCGTCCTTAAAATTAGCATTTTTATTTTTTAGCTTTTTTATTTAATTTATTATTTTTAATTAATAATCTATGTAACACTTTGATCGATTTTAAAAAATGTGGTGAGTTTAAAAGTTCACCTTAGAGGGTGAACCTAATTTCTGTCATTTTTTGTTTTGGAAAACATGATATCTAGATCATTGCGTTATATTGGAAAACATGATATCTAGATCATTGCGTTATATTGTACTTGTATTAATTATTTTTGTGAGATAATTCCGTATCTATATTATTAAAAGAAAAGTACTCATTTGAAAATGTTCTTATTTCATTAATTAAACTCCCTATTTTTTTACTTGTCTTTTTCAGTTGCATTTATGAAATATCCTAAAACGAATAAAACTGCCTAATTTATTACTTATCTTTTCAGTTACAATAATGAAATATGCTTAAATAAATTTAAACTTCCTATTTTATTGTTTGTCTTTTTCGGTTACCTTAATAAAATCTATATTATTAAAAGAGAAGTACCCATTTGAAAATGTTCTTATTTCATTAATTAAACTCCATATTTTTTTACTTGTCTTTTTCAGTTGCATTTATGAAATATCCTAAAACGAATAAAACTGCCTAATTTATTACTT
>NC_027753.1:27591597-27619471 GCF_000695525.1 Brassica oleracea var. oleracea
TAATAAAATATCCTTAAATAAATTTGGACATAATGTCATTTAATCAACCAAAAAAAATTCATGAGTTATCCTTACGTACATAATTTTAATAAATGAGATTTTAAAAAACGTGCATCATTAAAATGTTACCTAAAATATGCAGCACTAATATATAACATGCATCAATAAAACAAGAATTTGACTCACACAATTGTACGGATATTATTTTCAGTTGATTAAATTTAAAAATAATTATTTATTCAAAAAATATTTCAGAATGACAATGTTTTTAAAAATTATATGGTACTATTTGCTCATAACTCATTTGTCATTTGCTAAATTGTTAGAAAAAAAAATTTAGCATAATATAACTCAGTTGTCATTTGCTAAATTTGTGGTTTTTATTTGAATTCTTTATTATTTAATTATAATATTTTCATTTTATATTCGAAAGATAAATGAATTTTCTTTCAAACAATATTTTTGAAATTTGTATTTTTTTAAAAAATAATCAATTTAAATTGTTATTATCATTAAATATAATTATTTTTGACATGATTTAATTTTTCGTTTTCATCAAAACCTATCATATTTTAGGATAATTTTAATTTAAAATGTAATTTTCATATTTTTCAAACAAATTGTAAAAATATTTTTTAATATTTTGTTATAATTTTTTAAAAAATATTGAGTTGCATTTCAAATAAAAAGATGAATATATTAAAAATATTATAATTAAGATATGTAAAATTTAATATAGTTTTAAAGAAATGGTCAAAATTTTAAAAAAAATTACAAATAAAAAAAATAATGTTTTTTGTTAATTGGGTGGATCATTATTTATATGATTATCGCACACGAAATAAAATTTCTGTTTTTACAATTATCTAATTAACTCTATATACTCATTTTTTTTATATGATATCACACATTCGTAAAAGAATAGATAGTTTAAGATGCAAAAAAAATATTTATTTAATGAATATAATATGTACGAATATTACAAATACATATTTTAATAAAATAAATAATTAAAAACAAAAAATTCATATCCGCGCGCGCGGATCAGGTTCTCGTGTTAAAATTAAATAATCACGAGAGGTTGTTATTACGAGCAACTATAGTAACTTATGTGGAAAATTTGCCGGATTAAGCAATTGTGTAAGTCAATTTTACTATTTTAAAATGTATTTGCTTATTTCTTTAGATATTTTTCATTTATGATTGATATAGTAAACATAAAGCAGTTTCCATTTTTGATTTACATATTAAACCCTTTTTTAGAGAAAACCTTACACTTTTATAAAAATGGATAAAACAGAGATATGTGTCAAAATTCTGAAAGATAAACGGAAACTTCTTAGTACTTGTTGATAGAGAAAATCATAAATGTTATGTAAGATTGTTTCCCTGTATGGCTTATAGATTAAAATTTTACTTTTAGAAAAACCTTAAAATCTTGTATAAAATAGATATATATGCCAAAATTTTTAAGAACACATGGTTACTTTGCAGAACTTATTAGTTATTACTAGATAACTAGGTGTTTTGCCCCCATGGTTACTTTGCAGAACTCATGTTACAATTATTTTTAAGAACACATGGTTACTTTGCAGAATTTTTAAGAACACATGGTTATTTTTAAGAACACATGGTTACTTTGCAGAACTCATGTTACAATTATTTATCATTACATTTGTTGTTAAAAACTACAGATTTTGATAATATATTTAATTAGTGTTTATGCATCTTTCTATTTAAATTTCCAGTTCTTTTATTTAAAATTTTATTTTCGGATAACAACATAATATGTAGAAATTATCTTTTATTTTTAAGATATATTTTTGGCTACTTTATTTATATTACATTTATGAACAATTAGCTAACAAATATTTAATTATTTATTATTCATTAAAGGTATAAATGATATTAACCAGTTTAATATTAACATGAAAGCTCCATTGTGAAGTTTTAAAATAATGGTATAGAAATCTTAAAATACTATATAGAGAAGTTTTAAGATTATATATATATATATATATATGTTTAAAAAAACACGTTAGCTTCTTAAAAAAATTGATAGAATAAATTTTAAAATATTATATAAAGATACAGCTGACACATACCTACAAATTTAATTATTATAAATATACACAAGTCTTTGAAAAACTCATTGTATATTTATATATAGATATTATTTATTTATATAAATTTTTAGTCGATGTAAAATGTGAAACTATTTATTTATATACATAAGTTTCTAATCTTGGTAAAGTGTGGATCTTATCTAATAAAGTACTAGGTGTTTTTGCGGACTTAATAATTATACAAAATTTGTAAATATTGTAATACTAAGATATTTTTGATATTTAATATTTAATTAAATATTATTTTTTATATACGATAAATTCTTTTATAAACTTTAAAACATTCATATATACATAAAACTATATACATGGATTTATATTTATTTTTAAAATATTATGATGTAAAATATTTTTTGATAACATAATAATAGGGTCTTTTAGATAATGATAATTATCAAATTAATGAAATTCGTTTTTAATTTGTGAGTGATTATATATTAGCAAATACAATCTAATTATTTTAAGAGTAATGAAGACTTTAAAAGTTCTAATTTTTAGCGTCGCAAATAATGGTATAAAATGTTTTGATAAGATCAGGTGATAGTCAGACAAGTTGCCAACTTTTTTTATAAATTAAATTGATAGAAAATATGATAAATCAGCGAAATTACTTATTAAATAATAGAGTAGGTGTGAAAGACGAATGTTTTGTGTTAGTGCAAGATGACACTACAATATAGTAATGCAGAAAGTAAACCAAGAGACAAAATAACTGCAAGCAAACACTATGCTTTATTAGAATCTCCTTTGAACAATCTATTACAAGACCTTGTTTATTCAGCTTTACTTGTCTAGTGTTAACACCCTAACACACGACACTGAAGGATTCCTAAGCTACCCGCTTATGTCTCTCTCCCGTCAAGTACCTCAACCACTGCTTCAACACGACCCAAGAACAATTCCAAGAGCTTATCTCTCTCTATAAGATCAGCCTATGTATCTCTGTCTCTTTACAGACGACCCACAGCTATCTTATATTATTCTCCACGTTCCTGAAACCCTAGTCTCCAAGGCAACATGGATATGGACATCTTCCATAACATTAAGTGCAACTTTCCTTTTCTTGGAATGCACTTATTCCTCTTCCTTTAAGTCATAAACTTACTCCTCAAGTTTATTCATCTTTCCATATCTCCAAGATACTTTTTTGCTCTCCAAGTCTACACGACTCCAGCTCAGCACCTTGACTCCACATGGTCTTCACCACTCACCACGACGTCTGTTTCAGCAACTACGTCAGCGACTACTTTAGGGCGAACATCTTACATCTTCAATCTCCCCCTTTTAGCTTTGTGTGCCGATCAAGCACAACATTCTTTTGGTTCAGCAACCACGTTCCGCACCTGGAAACTTCCACACCAAATGTGCTTTTCTCCCCCACGAGATGTGCACCACACCATGCTTTTCTCGCCCATGAGATATGCATACTCTGTACCAGAACATCACCATTCTCCCCCTGCTTGATTGCATACTAAGCTAAAACAGATGCTTAGATGTCAAGCCTTACAGACCCAGCCGTCTGCTTGTTCATGTATAATCATGACACAGCCCCTCCAGCAGCGGAATAACAAGTACTGCATCACGACCTGACGCACCTGTCGAACTACCCTTCGACCAGCTTATGTTGAGGACCTGGCTTCTGTCATGTGTTTTCTTCTTGACCATTAGCCCTTCCCCATCCACACCGAGTGCCCTCTGCACTCGTTGATATTGTCTTGGAGTGATTTCACTATCACCCTCCTGAAGATCATCTCGCATCACTTCATGACGCACTTCGATCTCTTTCCCCTTTGTGCCACAAACAACCTCGTGTCCTGGCCCCAGACTTGATGCTTCTTGATCAACCTCAATATCACTCTTAACAGAGCTGCACCCTTCTTCTTATGTCTATTCCTTGACCTCATCAAGTAAGCTACTCTTGGCTAAGAGCACCTCTTCAACCCTCCTGGGTTTAATGAACGTCTCGTTCAACTTTTTGGCCATGTTTATGCTCTTCTCCCGAGCAAAACACTCCACCTTCTTGTGTCCAACCTTCCCACTGAACCAACATCACATCTAATTTTGCTTCTTGTTTGGCCTGACACAGTTGCTGATGCACCGATCAGTCTCCTTCCTTGTACCAGCTGCGTAACCATGCTTCAGAACCTCCTGTCTGACCTTCATGTTGTTGCACTGATGTACTCCCTTCGGCTTGTTACTCACAGCTACGCGATGTAGAACTTCATGCCTTACTTCTTGTCTTATGTCCTGACGTACTTCCTGACAAGCTTCTTTGGCTCCACTTTTTGATGTGCTCCCTTGCACGAAATGTGATAGCCACTTCTGTTGGACTTCCCTCAGATTGCTAACATCCTGCTCCAGAGACTCATTCTTCTCTTTCATAGCCCAAAATTCTTCACTGACTTCTTTAAGCATCTCTATTAGCTTATGAGTCATATCCTCCCATCTCAGATTCTGATCCTTGAGATTCAACCACTTGTTGTACAACACGTGATACTCCTCATCATCTATACCAACATCTAAATCCGAGGATTCACTAGATTCTTCCTTGCGTGCACCAAATGCAACAAGGTTTTATATCACCTTTCCATCTTCCTCAGACTCTGAATCATCAGACGACTGCAATGGAACTTCTTTTCCTTTCTTTAAGTTTGGACATTCACGCCGTGTGTGTCCAACACCTCTACACTCAGAACACTTAAGTTCTCTCCGTTGTGTCAGCCTTTATATGACCAACACCTTCACACTCATAGCATCTAAGACGTTATATTCTTCTGCTATTATCACGATCACCTCTCTGGCGACCATACTGATTCCTCCCACCAGAGGAATTCATCATCTTACCCAGATTCCTAGCCAACATCCCCATGGCATCATCAACAATCAGAAATCTATCTCCATCTTTGTCAGCAGCAAGAGCTATACTCCTTGATGCACCACCTGGCGTAGAGACTGAACTACTGTCTGTCTCCATCTCTTCTACCTTCAGTATACCCACAAGCTTGTCAAACTTGAGCTCATTCGTGTTTGTGGTCATATTCAAGTCCGCCTTGTCAGCTCCAAACTTCGTTGGAAGATAAAGTAGTAACTTCTTTACCAGCTTCTTCTCCTTGTACTTCTTCCCAAGTACACATGCTTCATGCGCCATAGCACTGAGTTTGGCACTGAAGCTCGCTACATAATCATTATCAGACCACCTGAGATTCTCAAACTGCGACCCAAGATGATCCAGGCGTGTCCTCTTGGCACTCTCATCTCCCTCAAACGAATTCAGCAGGATCTCCCATGCCTCTTTAGCTGAAGTACTCCCCTGAATCAGCTGCAACTGTTCTGCTTCAACGGCTCCAAAAATCACCGAAAGCGCCTTTGCATTAAACTTTGATGCATTGCGCTCAGCCTCTGACCAATCCTCTTTTGGCTTAGGCTTCTTCTCATCTCATGTGACTATGGTAGGCTCCTCCAAACCAATCTCCACAGCTGTCCACACATCCTCATTGATTCCTCGAATCATCTACTTCATGCGAGCCTTCCAATGACCATATTGGTCCGCGTTCGACATGATTGCCTTCTGCATTGAAACAATCGTGTCTATCTTCACCTTCAGGATTACACCGATAACTTAGGTGCTCCGCTCTGATATCACTTGCTAGTGCAAGATGACACCAAAATATAGTAATGCAGAAAGTAAACCAAAAGATAAAATAACTACAAGCAAACACTATGCTTTATTAGAATCTCCTTTAAACAATCTATTACAAGATCTTGTTTATTCAGCTTTACTCGTCTAGTGTTAACACCCTAACACACGACACTGAAGGATTCCTAAGCTACCCGTTTATGTCTCTCTCCCGTCAAATACTTCAGCCACTGCTTCAGCACGACCCAAGAACACTTCCGAGAGCTTATCTCTCTCTATAAGATCAGCCTCTGTGTCTCTGTCTCTTTACAGACGACTCATAGCTATCTTATATTGTTCTCCACGTTCCTAAAACTCTAGTCTCCAAGGCAACATGGATATGGACATCTTCCATAACATTAAGTGCAACTTTCCTTTTCTTGAAATGCACTTATTTCTCTTCTTTTAAGTCATAAACTTGCTCGTCAACTTTATTCATCTTTCCATATCTCCAAGATATTTTCTTGCTCTCCAAGTCTACACGACTCCAGCTCAGCACTTTGACTCCACATGGTCTTCACCACTCACCACGACGTCTGCTTCAGTAACTACAACAGCGACTACTCCAGGACAGACATCTTACCTCTTCACTTTGTTGTCCATTCATATGTATACTCAAATATGTTTCATTGTTAGCCAACTGTTTTCTATATGGCTTCATGTTTAGTTGTAGTAATCACATATTTTTCATTGTTAGTCAATTGTTTTGCTTCAAATCTTTATAATAGTTTTTAAGTGGCGAATGGGTAGCAAGTATGATGATGCCCCGTATCAAAATTTGTTTAGTAATACATATTGCAGTTTTTATTTTACAAGACATGTACTATCATATACAACATACTGTTACAATGTACCGGTATAAATAATACAAGACAGCTAAACAACGAATGCTTAGCTGTCATGATAACAATCTCCCAAACTTGAGTTTCTCATGGGTAGTCGAGTTTTTCAATAATCCCTAAAAAAATACATAATAAATTTTATATAACTTGCTTGTAGAAGTTGTGCTCTCTCCTTGTTATTTATTTTTATCGGCAAAAATATTTTTTAATTAGTCTGGAGATATTCCAAATCTATTAAAAAATTAAGATTAGTTCTTAAAAATATATGCAGTTTATTTTGACGGTAAGTGGTTTGACGGTGTGTGTCATTATTCAAAGCTTGTGTTGATTAAGCTTATTGTGACGACGTAGCATGTGACAGAGTTATATGTGGTGATCAAGCATGACGTGTGTTGGTGTTGACATGATTGTTTTTATCATTAGTGTGTTAAGTGTACATATTTGGTAAATTACTTAGAAGTGTAATTTGGAAGATTAAAGTCTAAATTCAGTAAAAATTTTGTTTAGGGTTATGTATCTTAATAAATTATAAATTCTGTTGTTTTAAAGAATTCACTAGGAGTTTTCCTGCGCCATGCGCATATATAAAATATTTAAAAATGTTATATATAAATAAAATTTTCTATTTTTATATTTTAGTTTTATTAGTTTAAAAAATAAAACCATAATGTAATTGTTTTTAGTTTGATTTATTCAAGTTTACTTTGACCTTTTAATTTTGCATTATTTAACTTTTGATAAAAATAATTGAAATTTATAAAGTTACTTTATTATATTATTATTTATTTAATTACCATTTTTAAATATGTCTATTTGTAAATATATAAATTATTTCTAATAATATATACATTAAATAAAAATAACTTATATACGTTGATAAAATATATTTTAAACTACACTTATTTTAATATATATTGATGTAAAATTTTAATATTCGTAATTATTATTTATATATAAAAATATTATTTTAATTGATATAGAAAAGTTATTAGGTATCATAAAATCTTACCAAAATGAATATTTACTGAGAAAAAAATATTTTTGATATAAAATTTATTAGTTATTACTATATTATGAAACTTTTCCAAAAATATAAATCAGTATATAGAAAATCATCATTATTATATTTAAGAAATCTTACCAAAAACATAAATCTAAATATAGTAAATTTTACATGTCACAATTAAATTTATGCCATGTCATATTTCTTTTAAGTCATGTTATCATTTTTTGTGAAAATTAATGTAGTAATGACACATATACAAATCACTTCTCAAATATAGTCTAGAGAATACTCTAGTACAGAGCATGATTTAAAAAGGTTGTATTCGTACTACGCGTGTGTAAATTGATTATAGTTTAATTTATAATTTTAATGGATTTGAAATCCGAACGAAATCTCAAAAATTCGAAAATAAACTCTGTTAACAAATTTTATGTGTTGTAATTACTTTTGCACTTTGTTTTTTTCGACTCATTCCCCTTTTAAAAATAATAACAAACAAGAATGTATCATGTGCTGTCAATGTTTTAACATATGGAATAGAGAAGACAAAAATCACAAACCTATAAATAGACATACATGCAGATTACAAAGCCTCACGCAATAATAATTATAGAGCAATACGAAAAAAAAAACTAAAAACACGATAAGATGTCATCTTTGTCCACAATATCTCTTCTCCTTCTTCTTTCTCTTGTTTGTGCGGTCATCTCGGTTGACGCGTCTTTCCAGTCACTTCCGCTGCCAATACTTATGTCCGGCCCTCAATCTTTCGCCTTTAATTCCACAGAAAAGGGATTCTACACTGGAGTCTCCGGCGGTACAATCCTCAAGTATACTCCCGAGAAGGGTTTTGTCACTTTTGCACGCATCACAGAATCATCGTAAGTTCTTTTAGTTTTATTTATTCGATGAGGAAGTATGTTGTTAGGGATTATATAACATGGTATAAAAAAGTACGTAGACTTCACTAACGACGACAATTTCACGTGTCAATATACATGTGATGTATATTACCCAAAAAATGGAGAATGTCTAATATATATGTAATATCCAACTCTGATCAATATATTTTTTTATATGATGTCATACACACAAACAAAACCTAGAAATACAAATAATAACATCATTTATATATTTTAATTTCACTGGTTTCAATTGTTCTTATTACAATTCAGGAACTCTTTATTGTGCTACGTTTTACAAGAACCGATCTCCTCCAAAAGGTGCGGCCGACCGGCGGGGATAGCCTTCAATGAGAAAACAGGTGAGCTCTACGTCGCCGATGCTCTGTTGGGTCTTCACGTTGTTTCTCCCGCCGGTGGTTTAGCCGTGAAGATCGCCGACGGTGTTGATGGAAATCCCTTCAAGTCTCTCAATGGTCTTGACGTTGATCCAACAACTGGTATCGTCTACTTCACTTCCTTGAGCTCACACTTAAGCGCATAGTAAGTTTCTTCTTCCTCTTCCTCTCTTCTTCTATACATGTACTAATTGTTTTGATCATCATTTAATTAAAAAGTGTGGCAAATGGGTCTTTTTTATTACATAACTAGTTTTACAGTTACAGATGATATAAAATTATATTTTTCGCAACTTTTTAACAATATTTAAAAAGCAAACAAGTCTAACAAAAAGGATATATCCGACTAAATTACAACGTAATTATTGATAAACTTTTTTTTGAATAGTAAACGGTCTTCATAAGAAAAACCATTCCAAAATATTAACCTATAATGATTTTAATTGGGTTAAAAAAGTACTCACTCAAATATCTTTTGCTTTCGGATACATTTGTTTCTTACTTTTTGTTATGTATGTAGCCAAATGCATCTTCTGTTGCGTCTGAATGACGCCACAGGAAAACTCTACAAGTACGACCCATCAACAAAGACTGTCACCATATTGGTCTAGGCGGCGCAGCTGGTTGTACCGTAAGCTCGGATGGTTCTTTCGTGCTGGTTAGTCAGTTTACAAAGAATAACATCAAGAGGTATTGGATAAAAGGTCCTAAAGCTGGTTCGTCTGAAGACTTCAGCAATTCGCCATCACGTTTACACCCTAGCAGTATCAGAAGAATCGGTTCTACTGGAAACTTTTGGATCGCTGCCGTGCAGAGGGTTACCAACCAAACAGCAGTCGCCAAAGTCGACTCTAACGGTGAAGTGATTCAGAGAATTTATGTTCCTCTTCTATATAATTTTCTTAGCGAAGTTAACGAGTTCGACGGTAGTCTATACTTCGGGAGTCTCACTGAACGATATGTTGGAATTCTTAAGCTTTAAAACCTTGAGTGGAACCCAAGGGTGAACGAAACACAATGGGATAAACTACCTTTCATTTTCAGTTCAATAATATTTGTATATTACAATAAATAAAAATAATAAACATGAAATGATATGCATATGGTTCTAATTCTTTGGAAATTGGTTCAACTTCTGTAATACAATATTTCATACAGAAACTAAATATTATTACCATAGTAACAAAATATTTATCAAAAAATTTCAAACTAAATTGTAAATATGCTGAAAATATAAATACTACTAGTTGATGGTCTGCACCTTGTGTGGAATTATATATATATATACATACATAACATTTTTAATTCTAATGTTTTTTATAAAAATAAATAAATTATTAAATTAGACAGAATTTTAAATTAATATTAAAGATTATAAAACTTAAATATTCATTTTGGTAATGAATGTATTAAATTATATTTTGTGTTTCATAGTTTTAAAAGAAATCTAGTAACACTAAAAAGATAGGATTATAAACAATCACAATCCATAAAACATCAACAAAATAACAATAGCCAACAGATATACAATATAACCTCTATAAATTAATACTCGATAAATTAATAATCTCTATAAATTAATAAATTTCGCGGTTCCAATTAGGACCAGTTCAAAATTTGACACCAATCGATGAAATAATAAGATAATAAATTTTTTAAAAATTATATGTAAATATATTGTCCCAATAAATTATAAATTAATAATTTATACGTATACATATTTTATATAAGTAAGAACATATTATTATATTATTTGTTTTATATTCACAATGATATTATCTTTATATTTTCTTAACACTTAATATTTTTTGATGATATTTAGTAATATTATATCTAAAATCACATTTAAGTTCTATGCAATATATATTATATACACCAAATAATATAATAAAATTAATATAAATGTCAAATTTCAAAAAATAATATTTAATGTCTATACACTAAAATCAAATATTTTTTTTATCTTAGAATAAATATATCTTAAAATAAGAAATCTAAATAATTTTTTTTTAAAATTAATAAAATTTCAAAGTCTCAATATTATTAATTTATAGAGATTCTACTATAATATATTCTTTATATTTAAATTGTTAAAACAACGAGAAAAAACACAATATTAATAAATTACAATGTTATATCTGTATTATCGTACAAATAGTCAAAAACAAATGTCTAAAATAGCTAAGAAATACTCAAAACTCCAAAAATATGTTAAATATCTATTGATTTTCTATCCAAATATTCAAGTCAAACCAATTTATATGATAAGTTTAGGTATTTTGACATATATTGTTCAAATTTGTATATAATATATTATTTTGTTTTAATATTTTGAGAATTTTAAAGTATATGTGAATTTTTTTGAAAAAAATAATTTAAATAGTTTATCCGAACCCGAACCAACAAAGATCTGATCCGAACCCAAACCAAAATTTATAAATACTTGAATGAGGTTGAAATCTTTAACCCTGAAAATCCGAGACCTGAATAGATCCTAACCAAATTCGAATGGGTAACCGAATGCCCACCCTAAGAGTCATAAATGTTTTGTAATCTCATATTGTTTGAAAAGTTTATTTAAAAATGATAAAAGATAACTGGATTGTTATATTCCGAATTATTTGATCTAAAAACAATTATTTTACAACTATTAAAATTCTCTTTTAGTATCTATTCAGATATTAAAAATAAACTAAAAACAAATTTAGGATTATTGATTAAAAATGCATACGTTTGATTTTGATTCTATATGTTTGGTAATATTCAGTTCGGATCAAATTACAACTATACATTTAATAACAAATTGGTAATAACATAGAAACAGGTTTTGGAAAACCTGATATCTGTATGATTTTAAATAATGGGTTATACTTGTATTATTTACTTTTGTGAGAAAACTCCATATGTTAAAACTAAATAATCATGAGGGGTTCTTATTGCGCGCAACTCGAGTGACTTATGTGAAAAAATTTCCGGATTAAGCAATTGTGTAAGTCAATTTAACTATTTTAAGATTTCGTGCTGGTTGTTACAGTGTTTTCTTTCCGGCCTGTTCGCTCGTTCTTTGCATCTCTTGTTTAGATTTAGAAGTGGCTTAGTTTCTTCACAGTGTCTTCTCTCGTTTTTCTTCCAAAATCTTCCTCATGTGTGAGATTTATCATTTGGAGTCGGACTTTGGATCATGGTATGTTTTTCTCGAGCCGCTATTGTGGATAAAAGTAGAGTATTTGCTTTATTTTTGTCACGATGCAATTCTAAAATATGCATTTCACTGTTTTTGATACTTATATGAATGATTTTCTTTGTCTTGGTCATAGACAGGGGCAAAGGTAGGATTTATTATTACTGGGTGCATAATTCATAAAGGAGAAAATAAAAACCATAGTTGGTGTCGAACCTTGGATGGTTTGCACTTGTATGTAGCCATTAACCAGCTAGAATTTAAAATTTTTACATACAAAACTCATTAATATTCATAAAATTATGGGTGCACCTGTACCTACAACTGTTTTACTGGCTTCGCCCCTGGTCATAGACTACAAATACTTAAATATGGAACTCATATATTTTATTGTTAATCGTGTACTATTGTACTGTAGCATATATAACGTACGAGGTTATATTCTAGTATTTAAAAAGTTCAAAAAGAAAGTTGTGAGTCAAATCTTTGTCAATCAGGAGTAAATCACTATCAAAAGGTCAATAGTTAATTCGTAATATAAACCAGCAGCGATACTCACATATATACCATTTTCATCTCATAGATATGTTAATTTAAAAAATTTGAAAAATGATGTTTGGTATATAGGATATGACCTTTTGGTAACATACCGTGGATATATGTATTGGTTAATTATGCTTAATGTTATGGAAATATTAATTGTGTTCAAAGTGAATTTCTCTTTAATATAGGTGAGATGAATACCATTAAGTTGCCATTATTTTCTAGGTATATTCTAAAACATAACTTGGTATTTTATTTAAAGCTGTCATCTGCCCGGCAAATCTCGCTCACATAACAGGAAGATCTTATGTTTATGGTTTCAATACCATAATGTATCAATCTAGATAAATAAAATTCTCAAAGTTGACAAATATTCTTTAGCAATTTGATCGTGTATTCTAACTTCTCACACATTAAGTACCTATATCGATGAATTAATATTATAAATCTTTGGCGTTAATTCTCAGCGTGGTTCCTACTACATGCTATATGAGCAAGTTATGCAATGCACCTTCTTTATGTCTCATTAAATTTACTATATACATTTTATCCTACATTATAATATACATGTTAATATTATCAATAATGTAATCTGCAAACTTTGTATGAATATATAATGCACCTTGTTTTTTTATAGTAGTTTCACCCCGCACCTTGTGCGTATCTCTACCTAGTATAAATACTATTTAGTTATATAAATTTTTAGTCCATGTAAAACGTGAAACTATTTATATATATATATATATATAAGTCTCTAATCCTAAAGCGTGGATCTATATCTAATAAAGCATGCGAAAGACAAATGCTTTGTTGTCGATTCATATGTACAGTAACATTTTTTTCATTGTTAGTCAACAATTTTCGATATGGCTTTCATGGTTAGTAGTCGTAATCACATATCTTTCATTGTTAGTCAATTGTTTTGCTTCAAATCTTTATAATAGTTTTTAAGTGGCATGGTTAGCAAGTATGATGATGACTTTTCAAAATTTGTTTAGTAATACTTTTTTTTTTCATCTAGAAATTAAAACTATATCAATATGATCTGAAATACGCAAGCCGGCAAGGACAGCTGCCTTCCGGAGCCAAGAGCCGGCAAGAAATACAATATTGGCAGTTTTTAAATTACAAGACATGCAACACTGTTACAATGTACCTGTATAAATTATACAAGTCAGCTAAACAACTAATGCTTAGCTGTCATGATAACAATCTCCCAAACTTGAGTTTCTCATGGGTGGTCGAGTTTGTCTGTAATCCCTAAAGAAATACATAATAAATTTTATATAGCTTGCTTGTAGAAGTTATTCTTTCTTTTCGTTCTATATTTTTTTCGGCAAAATATAATTTTATTAATCTGGAGACATTTCAGATGATCTATAGAAAAATATGGACTAATCCTTCAAAAAAGTAGAGTTTATAGATAAATTTACTTTTTGAATATGTAAATGAGCATGTAAGTGTTTGATGGAATGTGTCGTTGTTCGAGCTTGTGTTGATGTGTTGTGATGTTGGTGTTGACGTTGCTTGTTGCTATCATCGGTGTGTATTAAGTGTTGACGTAGTTGGTGAAATGTACTTTAGATATTTGGAGGATTGAAGGCTAAACTTCAGTTCAGGGTTAGGTATCTTAATAAAGTCTAAACTCTAGAGAAATTTAGCTCCAAATAATTTGTCTTAATAAATTTATACTATTGAATAAACCAGTGATTTAAGAGGGGTTGTACTTGTATTACATGATGTGTCTAAATTAGTTATAATTTACTTTACTGGTCTAGTAGATTTGAAATATAAAAGAAATCCCAAAGATTAAAAATAATCTATGCTAACAAATTTTATGTGTCGGTTAATTGTGCACTTTATTTTTTCGACTCATTTACACTTTGAAAAATAATAACAAACAAGAATGTATGATGTGCCGTCAATGTTAACAACTTATGGAACAAAGAAGATAAAAAATCACAAACCTATAAATAGACATACATACAGATTACAAAGCCTCATGCAATAATAATAATAGAGCAATAGAAAAAAAAACTAAAGAAACGATATGATGTCATCTTTGTCCACAACATCTCTTCTCCCTCTTCTTCTTCTTTCTCTTTTGTGGGCGGTCCTCTCGGTTGACGCTTCTTTCCAGACACTTCCGCTGCCGATACTTATGTCCGGCCCTCAATGTTTCGCCTTTAATTCCACAGGAAAAGGATTCTACACTGGAGTCTCCGGTGGTACAATCCTCAAGTATACTCCCGAGAAGGGTTTTGTCATTTTTGCATGCACACATCACAAAATCATCGCAAGTTCTTTTAATTTTATTTATTCGATGAGGAAGTATGTTGTTAGGGATTTTAACATAGTATAAAAATGTACGTAGACTTCACTAAACGATGACAGTTTCACATGTCATATACATGTGATGTAATATTACCCAAAAAAGAGACAATGTCTAATATATATTCTTATATGATGTCATACACACAAACAAAGCCTAGCGATACAAATACTAATTTATATATATATTAATTTCACTGGTTTCAATTGTTCTTTTTAACAGGAACTCTTTATTGTGCTACGGTTTACAAGAACCCATTTCCTCCAAAAAGTGCGGCAGACCGGCTGGGATAGCCTTCAATGAGAAAACAGGTGATCTCTATGTCGCCGATGCTCTGTTGGGTCTTCACGTTGTTGTTAGTGCAGTGAGGTCAGAGTAAAATGCAGAATTTAATAAGACACAAGTTTTTCTCTTTTCGAAGTCACTAGAACAAGAAATTCTTACACCAATCTTTTCTATTACAAGAATCCTTTAGGATTACTCCAATCCTAAGCTAAAACTCACCCTAGAGCCTAGACTTTTGTTTATCAGAATCTTCCCGACCCCGAGCTAAACTCCCCCTGAATCTAAACTTCAATCTTCCAACTTCTCGGAAGTACTTCACCAACTACGTCAGCACCTAGCGCAGTGCAGTGACACCAAAGGCTTGATCACACAAGCACAAAACAATGATCTCTCGACTTTTTCTTTTTCCAGAGACAACTTTCATCATAGAGGTACGTCCTCCATGTATACATAACCAGAACTTGCTCTCCAAGTTCAAAAGCAACTTAAGCAACTTTCTTTTTTCTCCCAAGGAATAACTCTCTTGCCTTTTTCTCTTCAAGTAATATCCATTAAACTTAATGTAAATCTTCCAATAAACATATTGCTACTTCTCCAAGCTTAACAAGCCCACGAACATCACAACATGCGAACTTCAACCAAGCCCATCTTCATGACACACGCATGTACTACCTCCTGTAGTACTTCACGAACTGATACAGAATATACATCTTCAATCTCCCCTTTTTTGACTATGCATGTGAACTCATCACCTCTGGATAGAAAACCACGTCTTCAATCTCCCCGTATGATTCACATCATGGTCAAAAACTAACATGAAGATCCATATCCTCCAAAGTAAGGAGGAAATCCCATTCCACCATCTCCATAGTGATCAAATCTCGTAGACCACGTATTCATGAGCCCAAATCCTCCATGATTAGCTTCTTGAACAGACTTGACACAATCACGCCGCATATGCCCTTGAACTCCACAAGAATAACATATAGGTCCATTAAACCTCAGACCATAAGCTTGCTCCATCTGATTCTTCTCCCTCAATAACTTGAAACACCATGGTCTAATGTGTCCAACAACACCACAGTGATAACAAACAGGCCGAAACCTTTGTTGAGATCCACTCTTCAATCCAGAAACTCTCTCTGGAGCAGTCGCCGTATCAGTTGCCGTAGCAGTACTCGTAGCAGTCACATTCTTCACACTAGTTGCATGATTCACTGCAATCTTCCTATATGTTGCATTCCCAGCAAACCTCTTAACCTCAGGCTTTTTATCAGACGTAGCTACATCCTTAGTTTTTCCTGCTGATACAAAAACACCTTCAGCCTTAGAGCATTCTCCTTGATATCCAAGACCGCATCTATCACTTTGCCCAATACTGAGAAGTTGATCTAGCTGATCCGTCCCATTATTCAGCATCCTCAAACCCTTCTGAGTCTCTGCAAGTTGAGCAACAGCCTGTCGTGCTTCTTCTTCTTTCTCTGAAGCATACTTAATTGCTTCAGCAACTTGAGCTTCTAGCTTGGCTTTCTCTTTAACCAAATCTGAGTTCGCCTCAACCAACTTGAGCCAATGCTCATACAGCTTCTCATAATTCCCAGCAAGATCAAAGCTTCCACCATCATCATCTTCACTTCCAGCATCATCATCACCTCCACATGAAGACCCTGACACAGACGCAGAGGCAGATCCCGCTGTAGATCCCGTCGTAGATTCTATCTTGGAACCAGGCACAAAAGTTGTGAATGCCACAAAGTTCTTTAGCTTCTCACCATCATCTGAATCATCATCAGTATCATTCTTGTCATCCCTCTCCTTTTGCTTCAGTAAATTCGCACACTCCTTCCGAACATGCCCAAATCCATTGCACTCAAAGCATTGTACCTTTGATGATGATCTACCCAAATCACTTCTTCTTCAATTCTTTATCATGCCTTCTCTTTCCTCCAGATAGCTAGCAAAATTTATTGACAACATCGACATATGATCTTCAGAAGTTGAACCCTTTAAAGCAATTCCATATGGATCTTCTTTCTTCTTCTCCTTTTTTCCATATGATCTGCTCAGCTCAAAAGCTTGAAAAATCCCAACAAACTCATCAAAGGCCATCTCATCCAGATTGTGAGCTTCTTCTACAAGAATGTCTAATATATAAGTAATACCCAACTCTGATCAATATAAAAAATTTATATGATGTCATACACACAAACAAAACCTACAGATACAAATACTAACATCATTTATATATTTGAATTTCACTGGTTTCAATTGTTCTTATTACAATTCAGGAACTCTTTATTGTGCTACGCTTTACAAGAACCGATTTCCTCCAAAATGTGCGGCCGACCGGCGGGGATAGCCTTCAATGAGATAACAGGTGATCTCTACGTCGCCGATGCTCTATTGGGTCTTCACGTTGTTTCTCCCGCCGGTGGTTTGGCCGTAAAGATAGCCGACGGTGTTGATGGAAAGGCCTTCGAGTCTCTCAATGGTCTTGACGTTGATCCAACAACTGGTATCGTCTACTTCACTTCCTTGAGCTCACAGTTCAGCGCATAGTAAAGTTTCTTCTTCTCTTCTTCTATATATGTACTAATTGTTTCGATCATCATTTAATTAAAAAGTGTGGCGAATGGATTTTTATTCTTACATAAACTAGTTTTAGGGTTACAGATGATATAAAATTATAATCTTTGCAACTTTTTTTAACAATATTTAAAAAGCAAACAATTCTAATAAAATGGATATATCCGAATAAATTACAACGTAATTATTGATGAACTTTTTTTTAATAGTAATAATTAAGAAAAAACCATTCCAAAATATTAACCTATAATGATTTAAATTGGGTAAAAAAAGTACTTACTCAAATATATCTTGCTTTTTCGGATACATTTGTTTCTTACTTCATATACGTGACTATTTTGCTATGTATGTAGCCAAATGCATCTTCTATTGCGTCTGAATGACGCCACAGGAAAACTCTACAAGTACGACCCATCAACTAAGGTTGTCACCGTATTGATGGAAGGTCTAGGCGGCGCAGCTGGTTGTACCGTAAGCTCGGATGGTTCTTTCGTGTTGGTTAGTCAGTTTACAAAGTATAATATCATAAGGTATTGGATAAAAGGACCTAAAGCTGGCTCTTCTGAAAACTTCAGCAATTCGCCATCACGTTTACACCCTAGCAGTATCAAAAGAATCGGTTCTACTGGAAACTTTTAGATCGCTGCCGTGCAGAGGGTTACCAACCAAACAGCAGTCGCCAAAGTCGACTCTAACGGTGAAGTGATTCAGAGAATTTTTGTTCCTCTTCTATATAATTTTCTTAGCGAAGTTAACGAGTTCGACGGTAGACTATACTTCGGGAGTCTCACTGAGCGCTATGTTGGAATTCTTAAGCTTATTTAAAACCTTGCATGGAACCCAAGGGATATATAAACTACCTTTAATTTTCAGTTCAATAATATTTGTGTATTACAATAAATAAAAATAATAAACATGAAATGGTATGCATATGGTTTTAATTCCTTGGAAAATGGTTGCACTTCTTAAATACAATATTTCATAAACAAACTAAATATTTATATTACCATTGTGACAAAATGTTTAGCGAGTTTTTTCTCCAAATTAAATTGTAAAATATGCTGGAATTTATAAAATAGTACATAATTTGAATCAAATATAGTAATACAAAATATTTTATACCTCTTGATCAGCTTGTTTTCTATGAACTTTACATCTGGTCAAAAATATGAATTTGATATTAACGGTCACTAGATTTTGACATGCGCTTTCAAAGCACGGAATTATTTTAAAAAAAAACCAAATTTGTATGATATAAATTAGTATTTTTGATTGCATATGAAAATTTAAATGTTGCACATGAAGCGTTATATTCATTTTTCTGAAACCCGACCCGGACCCGCGGTAAAACGTCGGTGACCCTATATGTAATCTGGTTTGGTTTTCAAAAAAAAATGCAATTTAAAAATTCTATAAAATCCGCAAAAACTCCCTAAAACCTGGGACCTAGCGTAATGAATCAATATTTGAGAGGATGCATAGTAAAATAGAAATAGATTTTAGCATCAACGATTCGTATACGGTTATTACAATTTAGTGATTTAAGTTTGAAATAAATATAATCATTTATTTACTTATTTAGTTTACTTTTATTGTTCACATGTTATTAATTTTTTCTATTTTTTGTTTTTGGTTTATTTTTAATTTTAACTTTAATTTCATTAATCATATTAGAAATTTAAATATTAATAAATTTTATTTTTGTTATATATTTTTATTATATATCTAATAATAATTTTTATTATTACATTTTGACCCGCGCTTTAAAGCGCGAGATTAATTAAAATTCAAAAACTTATTTACTCAAAACAAGAAATCTTATACATATGTATTTTTTATAAAAACATTTTTAAAGTGTATATAATTAAATTAAATTTAAATCAATATAGTTTTATGAAAATAAGATAATTCATTTATATAACCCGCCTCGTATCAATTTCACTTATATTTTTAAACTTTAAAATTTTAGTAAAAATTTATTATTAATTTTTATATTGGTAACTGTTTAGTTTATTATTATAATTCCGCATTATTATATCTACTAACTATTTTCATTCAACCTGTTTCATACTTGATAAATATATTGAATTATTTTTAATATTCTAATTTAAATATATATATATATATTAAAATATGAAATTATTTATTAGTTTATATATATCTTACTTTGATATTTGTTTCAATAAGTTGAGGTATGTTGTAAAATTCATGAATATATTTTATTCTGTTATTTTATAATTTATAAAATAGTTAATAAATGGATTAACTTATATTCATTAATTTGTGTAGTAATTTAATTATGAATATATATTATGTATATATAAATATTATAGAAATTTCATCTCTTATTTAATAAATGAAAAATGAATTAATAATTGTTTTTATTTACATTTTATATTATTTATGATTTTTATTATTTAAAAGTAAATATTAAAAGAAATGTATATTTACATTTTAAGTAAAAGATATTAAAAATATTATTAAAATGTAATCTTAGAAAATGATACTTAAGAATATATTTTTAGATATGTTATTTTGAAAAATATTAAAATAATTGGTTAGATATGGTATATATTTAATAACAAGTAAGTTAGTTGTATGAGAAATTATAGGAAGTTAAATAAGTGTAATGGTCCGACCTACACTATTTGTAAGTAGATAAAAAGTGTTTCTGTTTTAATAGTATTGATAATTAAACATATATTGATCTTGCTGATTTTATTTGGCAACAACAATATGTTTATATTTATTTAGTTTAATCGTTTAATTTGGTAAATTGAAAGTATATAATATTGATTGTGTTCGTTTTAAATTATAGTTTTGCAAATATGTTTATTTTTCTAACAAAATATAAACTTATAGATTACAATGAACAATTCAAATTATAAACTATCATCTAATATATATGTCTAAATTAACTAAAATATTATATTCCTCTTAATTAGACATATATATATATATATATATGTATTTTTTCTTGCCAGGAGATATATTGTTAGAACAAAGAGACGTAATATAATACAATTAGTGTAGTCCTATTCTGTAATTTTCTCTAAATATTTATTCACTCCCATATTTATATGTTAAAGCTAGAATTATAATGAGTAAACCAAATTTCTGAGAAACATAAAAAGAAAGAGAGAGCTAAATAAACCCATAAAA
Source organism: Brassica oleracea var. oleracea (assembly GCF_000695525.1). NCBI lineage: Eukaryota > Viridiplantae > Streptophyta > Magnoliopsida > Brassicales > Brassicaceae > Brassica > Brassica oleracea. The sequence continues at coordinate 27,612,637 of NC_027753.1, forward strand.
CAGAAATACAAACAAATAACAAAAAAAACCAACAATAATAATGGAAGCCAAGACCCATACCCAAAACAGTGAGACAAAAGATAAGTCAAGATACATCGAAGTCGAGGGCCAAAACATGACTAAGAGTTTGCGCCTTAACTTCTATAATTTGTACGTAGCATCCTCTGTTCAAATCCATTGCAACTAAAGAGCCCATCGCTAGCAATGTAAATTTGGTATCTTAGACCATGATTATCGCTACACGGTTTCATAGGTCGATTTTTAATTTTTTTTTTTTTTTTTGCTGATTAAAAAAAAAAATTAAAAATCGAACCAATCGCGGGCCGCCACGTGTCAGTGGGGCCCGCAAACAGTGCAAGAATTGCACCAAAGTCGATCCTTATTTAACCTCTTCTATCACCGTTTTTAACACAAAATGTGGGACCCCCAACTTAAAAACCCCACTTATATGCTCCGATAATCCTGCCCTTACATCTTATGTGACACTAGTGCTATTGCATATCAGCACATAACTTTCACCCCGAGGGATTTTATTTGGAAATGGTATCCAGTACTTACACTACAAGAAATTCTGGTTTTAGCCACGAAAAATGTTGCGGCTATCGACTAATTTTTGTGGCTATTAAACGCTTAGCCACGAATCGTCACAAAAAAAATTCGTTGACTATGAGCTTGTGGCAATCGGATGATTGTTGCTATTTGTTGCTGTACTTCTACGACTTAGCCACAAATGATTTTTGTGGCCGATAGCTACAAATAGCGCTAACTAGGGTTTGTTGCAATTTTAGCTACAAAAAGTCACATTCTAAACTGTAGAAAATATTTTACAAATAGCTACAAAACTAATCGTGGATTTGATACACAAATAGCCACAATAATTTTGTGGTTTTATTAGCCACAACTCGTGCCACTTTAAAATCATGGCTTTTTCTACAAATATCAACAATTTATCAAGTCAAAATTTGTGGTTTTAATTTACAAATTGCCACAAATTTATGTGCTTTCCGTGGCTTTATTATTTATTTTAAGTTTATCTTTAAACTGTGTTTTATTAATAATGTGAATTCTAATTTAAATCATTAAACAAAATTATGATATTAAAAGCATAATAATTAATTGAAACATTCAAATACCATTAAAATTATAAGTTTTTTACAAAAGACATCTAATGATGTTCAATAGTTACAAAAGACATCTAATGCTGTTAGAGTTTAACTTAGTATAAACACAAAAGACACCAAGATCAGATGGAGGAGTTAGTGTACGGGAGAATTTTGATCAAGTTCTTGGCTTGATTGGGGAGTTGGAACAGAGGCATCACTCTCACGCTGAATAGGTTCAAAGGTAACAGGATCCACTCCATTTATCTTCATCAGCAAAACATCTTTCCGGATGCAGTCGTCTATCCCAAACCTATGAAAAAAACACCAAAACGTTTTGTTAGATGAGGCAAAGACCAATGTAATCCCAAAGCATTACAATAGCCCTTATACTTAGACCTAGTACAAGATTACTGTCTGAACTCATAACTCAAGCACAAAACTTATCAAATAAATCAAACACTCAAACACCTAAAAAAAAGGTTTGGATTTTAAATTTGAGATTAGATTTTTTTTAAATGATTTAATTTGATTTTAAGTTTGAGATTTATATTATAAGTTTGAAAATGTTAGATGGAAGGTTTAAGTTTGGGGTTTAGGGTATTAGATTTAGGGTGTAGATTTAAGATTTAGTGTTTGAGGTTTATAATTTAGATTTGAGATTATATTTTAAAAATGATATTATGATAGTGTTTGATCTTGTCGTAGCTATTGTGGTATAAGATATCAATCGTAGCATATAATGTTATCTAGCAATGTAAAGGAAGAAGCAATACCTTGGTATTTGAGGTTTAGATTAAGTTTGGCCTGAGTTTTAAGATTTGGGGTTTGGGAATAGGGTTGGATTTGGAGTTTAGATTTATGAATTTAAGTTGAGTATATATGATTGTTAAATTTTATGATTTGGAATATAGAGATTAGGTTTAGAGTTTTGGGTTTCAAATATAGTGTTTGGATTTAGTTTTAAGATTTGGGGTTCGGGTAGGGTTTAGAGTTTAGATATAGGGTTTGGAATTTAAATTTTACATTTATGGTTTATAAATATAGTGTTTGGATTTAGTTTTGATTTCTCATTTATTGGTTTGTGTAATAATAACCTATTATGAAACATTTAATCAAACTTTTAAAAACCATGTTTAAGTATAACTTAGGAACAGAAGTTGAAAATAATAGATTTATCTTTGGTAGTGTTGTGTTGAAGCATTAATTTTTCTGCCTCCAAAATATTTGATGTCGTTTGCACGGTTATAATGTTGAACCTATACATTGTGGCATAAAGTTATTCTTTGAACTTCTATTTTTTTGTACTAAGAACATCTACTACAATAGTTATAATGTTGGCAATACATAAATTATTTTTTCATGTCTTTTGTTTTCTTTTTTCTTTTTAAGTTCCAATCTAAAGTAGGCGAATTTAAAATTTGATCAGTCTATAGCCTAAAAAATTGATACCAAATAGTTTGTCTAAAACTAAATAGCATAATGAATATATAATATAACAAACCACAATCTTAAATAGTTAATGTAACTAAATGGCATAGCAGTACATAATGCATATATAGTGTCTCGATATTATAGAACTTGATTCGATTATATTACTATCTTAAAAAGTGATTTTAACATTCCAAAGAACATTGTAAATGTTATAAAAATTTGGTATTACATATATATTATAATTTTTTTAGGAGTGATAAGTGCATTTACATGTTACACTATTTGCTACGGATAGCCACAATTTTTTTTTGCAGCCACGTATTTTAAGTACCCACAAATAACCACAACTAAGTTTGTAATTATTTTAATATTTTAAAACATTATTGCTCTGAATAGCTACGGACACTGTTGTGGGTATATTGGCTACAAATTATATTGTAGAATTTTGTGGTTATTTACTTCCACAATTTATATTGTAGCTAAATTGTGGTTTTACGTCTTCGGACAACCACAAATAATATTTTGTAGCTAAATAGCCACAAAAAACTACATAATAACCACAAATTTGTGTTGTAGCTATTTTGCGGATATTTTGTGGCTATATTTTTGTCGCCACAAAATGTGTGTGGCTGGGTCGTGGCTATATACTAGTTTTCTTGTAGTGTAATTAAAGTTAAAAAAAAACTTAAAATTATTGTTTTTTATAACATTAATTGGGCCGAAATTAGTCTACTGAGCTTTTATTTTGGAAATATCAAAAGCAAAAGCGATAGACCTAACTCATTGAGTTATTTTCACTTTAAGGCAGTTTTTATGTTTTTATGTCATAAAAAAGCATTTTCCACTACTGGAGCAGTTTTCATGTGAAAAGACCCAACTTGTCCCTTAGAAAGACCTAACCAGCCGGTCCCTTTTGTTATTTCTTAGTTTGGTTTTTGAATTTCGAAATTTTAAATCTGGGTGGTGGGCTCATAGGGAAAAGGAAGGAAATTCACCATAATTAATATTAAATCACAAAGACGGATCTGAAGGAAAAATTATTCACTTTCATCTTCGCTTTTACCGAGACCAGAAGGAGTAAACGAAGAGGCGATTTCGGGGTAAAAATCGACGGCGCGGCGCGACGACGTTAAACTGGATGTCTCGACGGCGGAGTCTGCGGGGGAAAGAGATAGCTGACGGTTAGTAAAATGCATTCCCCCTCTCTGTACACGTAGTTTGATTAACTATTTGTGTTTATTGCCCCCTGATTATCGTTGTTTGTTATTTTGATTGGACCAGCGGAGGCAGAGGATGTACAGGCGAGGCTACCGAAGAGGTTATTTGCTACGGATCGCTACCCATGCAAGAGGAACAACATGTACTCGACTATAGATAATCTACTGTGCGTTAGAGACGCACTAAACGGCACCAAGGAGATGGGGATATTGTTGAGGTCTTGCTTTGGAAGCCTTTTTAGGTTGCCGGTTAGGAGGTTGCTGATGGGGAAAGTGATACACGGGATGTTGACTAGGTAGGTTTTAACGAAGAAGAAATATGAGTTGTGGCCGGTTTTTGGTGGAAACCCCTTCAGATTTTCTTTGGTGGAGTTTGGGGAGGTGACTGGGTTGCCCTGTGGGGAGTTCGAAGAGGGTTATAGCATCGACTACGAATTGCAGCCGACGGAGGAGAACTACGCGTACTAGGAGAGGTTGATTGGTCCTGACCGGGATGTGACAATCGAAGAGCTTGTGGTGATGGTTTTAGGCGATACGGTGATGCCAGCCTCGCGCAAGTTGAGGTTGTGTTTAATAATAATTGTTGATGGGGTGCTAGTGCCTACATTCCAAAAACCGAAGCCGAGTCTGAAACATGTGAATCTTGTGAAAAACCTCAAGAAGTTCTTTGCTTTTCAGTGGGGTAGGGAGTCGTTTTTGTGGGCAATAAGGACGATGAAGCCAGGTCCAAAAGAGATGGGTAAGTGCGAGGATCCAAATGGAGATTTATGTAAGATGCTGAGGCAGAAGACTATTAAGATTTTGGGTTTTCCGCTGGCGCTGCAGTTGGTTGCGTTTGAACTTATTCCCCAGTTGCTCAAACAAGCACGCGGTGATGATAGCATTACTTTGCTTACTTTCCCGGGGCAGGTTTTGCCACAGCATGCAGGGTTGAATGTTGTTGATTTGCGCAAAGCGGAGCATAATCCGAGGGTAAGGACTTTGTTTTATGTTTCTTTGTTTTAGATGTTGACTAGTTATTGTACTTTGGTACAATAAAGTAGTGTACATGGACACGCGTGTGTGACAGTGTACATGTTTAATAGATGTACGCTAAAACTTGTAGTGTGTACAAAACAAAGCGTGTATGTTTAGTTGTCCACGTGTACGGATAATTTACTGAACGGGTTTTATACGATGTGCCTTTTGCAGTTGGCTGTGCTGTCCATGATGGAGATCAGTGGTACACATGACGACCGATGGGCAGCCTGGGATAATGAGAAGTATGACAAAAAGGTGGACAATTTGCTTGGGCTTATAAAAAGCGGGCATGTGTTTAGCAAGGGTGATTGGGGCGGCGGCGATGGAGGGGAGCCAATTTTTGTGTACCGTGACAAAGTGAATGGTAAGAAGCAGAAGGGCGCAGCGCACTGTGGAGTTACCGAAGCACCAGTTTTAAAGCAGAGACGTGTTAGTGGTTATTTCAGACGTGGAGCCATGGTGGATGTAGAGCAGTACAGGAGGATGGAAGCGCGTGTGCAAGAACTGGTGTTAGAAGTTCAGCAGCTCAAAGACGTGGTGGAGAAACAAGGTAGGAAGTTTGAGAAATGGAAGACCTTTGTTAAGGGGAAGAGCGCAATCAAAAAACAAGGGAGTGTGAAGAGTAGGGGCAAGAGAAGAACCGTAGAGGGAAGGAAAGGAATGGAACTACGTTCCCAGGACGACGAGGCAGAGGACGACGACGACCGTGTGGAGGATGATGTTCCAGAGTTTAGCGCCGGTGGCACGCAGGGCGAAGGGGACGAGAGAACACCTGAACAAAGTTCTCGGTCAATATCAGAGGAAAGGCCGTCTTTGTTAGTCAGGTTGCCAGCGGGTGACGGTGTGCCTTTGCAATGGGTTGAACCAGGGACTGGGGACAAAGTGGTTTATCGTGCCTTGCACAGTCAAACTTTCTTTGTGAGTGAGGATGAGGTTCGTTTCGTGACTGTGTGTTAATAAAATTAAGAGGATTATCAAGGGACTAATTTGTTTGCGATGCTGTGCAGGGTAACAGCGTTGGTGGAGGGAGCCGGGATCAGGGCAGATCAGGTGACGGACTGGACGCGAGTGTAAGTAATTTGTAACACATTAGGGTGCGTGTTTTGGGTGTGTAATCAATGAAGGGATTGAATTTGATGTGTTATAATGCGTTTTCAGGCAATGACTGATTTGGATGCTTTAGTGTTGGCTGCTTCAGGAGATATGGCTGGTGGCAGGCAATCAGAGGTAAGAGAGATCTTTGGCTATTAATATATAGAGAAAAAGACAAAAATAGCACTAAATCAAGTTTATGTTCCCAAACTAGCACTCAAGGTCAAAAGTCACAAAAATAGCACTTAATGTTTTATCAAAAGTCACAAACTTAGGGTTTAGAGTTAAAGGGTGGGGTTTAGGATTTAGGGTTTAGGGTTTAGAGTTTAGAGTTTAGGGTTTAGGGTTTAGGGTTTAGATTTTAGGGTTTAGGGATAAGATTTCAAATTTTGAAAAAGAAAAAAATTAAAATTTTCAAATGATAAACTTAGAAATGTGCTATTTTGGTCATTTTAGTTTTTGAGTGCTATTTTTGTGATATAAACTTAGAAATGTGCTATTTTGGAGATTTGCCCTAATATATATCCGTTTTTGATATTTATATCAATGTTATTTATGGTGGTTAACTTTTTCTTAGGGGACCACTGCCGAGGTTGCTGATGTGAGTGGAAAGGTTGTAGATGTAGAGGTTGGTGCACCTGGTGTCCTTTTAGAGCAAAGTATGATGTCGTTTGAGAATGAAGCGAAGGTAAGTTTACATCACAAAATCTTTTAGTTGCAATCTTTGGCTGGATAAATAAGTGGGCAACTTAGTTGTGGTGGATGTGGGGGTGTAGGAGGGCGTGACCGTAGGACCTCATAGACTGGGGTCGCAAATGAAGGGTTCCCGGGGAAGTGAGGGCGAGGTATATTGTTGTGTTGCACAAAACTTTTTTAGATGTTTTGGTTTTCAGTATATGTTTATGTTTTTGTTGCACTGACGCTGTGAAATAACTTTGTGATGCACAAGGGGACCACGATGTTGTGCCCCTT
>NC_027753.1:27619478-27621142 GCF_000695525.1 Brassica oleracea var. oleracea
GGGGGGGGGGGGGGGTTGAGGAAAATGGGGTGGGAACAGAAGCAGAGAAGAAGGTATGTTTTGACTTGTTATAAGACTATTTGAGTGTACACATGTACTAAGTAACTTTGTGTGTACGCGTTTGCGAAAAAACAAATGTATGTACACGTGGACAGTATAGTAAAGGTTGTTTTATTTTTGGGCGATGCGCAGGAGGAGAAGCCCGATGGAGCTGAGGAAATGGGTGAGCAACTGAGTGTGGATGAGGCTGGCAGATTTCAGGTACCATTCTGTGGCAAAGTAATCTAGGCAGACTGTTGTATGCGACTGTGGGGTCTATAGCTGAGTTAGATTGATGTATTTGTTTCTGCAGGAGGGTAAGAGTGGTTGGACTGATGGATTGGGTGAGCAAGGTCGCGACGTTATTGAAAGCGAAAGACATGTATTGTCGCATCCCTGTCCCGGGTTCTTGACATAGGGCCTAGACGTTTCGATAGAAACGAGACTGCCTTTGTTCAAATCAAGAGAATTGATCGTGAACAAGGTGGGATGAGTGAAATGAACAGAATGGATCATGAGAAAACACAGTCTATGTCAATAAATGGATCAAAGGACTTAGACGGATTGAATAGGATGAGGAGAACAAGTTGGGAGAGTTGTACAATATCTGGAAGATGTAGACGGGTAGCTCGATTAGCTAAACAAAGCTCGATCAAGTGCCGTCTAGCTCGGTCCAAGTTATGTCAGCTCAACTAGCTGAGCTACTAGCTCACTCAGCTGGGTCAGCTGAGATTCAGCTCAACTCAGCTGGACTGAGTGTTCGAGTCTCGGGCAGTTGGGCCGGGTCCGAACTATGGTCGGGCCATATGGTCGACCCAAGGTGGCTACGGGCCGGTGGCTCTTGTGGTCGGGCCATGGGCTTGGGATATCAGTTTGGCTTGGCTTTGACATGCCTAGATGTTGTTGGACGTGCCTAGATGTATCTGGAAACCTCCAAGATCCAACAGATGCAATATGGACCTTTGATTGTAATTGATGGCCAAGATCTGTTCCGAAAGGATGCTTGGAAGAGATGTGTTCCTTCGCACATGCCCTTTGGTTTTTTATATAAAGGGAGGACGTCCAGGGATAAATTCATTCAGACTCATTCTGTCTGAGACAAAGGACACACGTCCTAAACAAAGGGATCCCCCAATGAGAACCGAGGATCGAAGCCGGAAGGGCAGGATCCGGGATCAAAGCCATAAGGCACGATCCGGTTCATGGTGAGTATGGCTTTAGCCATATGTGGCCGTGGCTTATAGAAGCCACTGAGGCCAATAGGAAGACCTATTATTGGAGGGAAATAGGCGCAAAGGACCAAGGGTCCAAGGGCGGTTAGCCGAGAGACGAACTGACCGATCGGTAAGGGCTATAGCGGTTGTGAGTGGTTCTATCTCTGTTTCTTTATATTATTATGTCTATATGATATATATATATATATATGGAACGTGATAGTTAACCATGTTACCACGTCATAGACCCTGGTGTCATGGTTGGTTACGTTGATCGCTAACCATAGCCGAGAGGTTGGATCAAAAGGGTACTAGTCGCCAAAGGTTGCGTGTTGCCAAGGGTCATGAGTTACCAAAGGTTGTGAGATACCAAAGGATGCAAGTAACCAAAAGGTACGAGATACCAAGGGT
>NC_027753.1:27621462-27623089 GCF_000695525.1 Brassica oleracea var. oleracea
TGGTTGGATGGTTCTAGCCGCAAAGGCTAAGTAGGATATCTTACAGTAAACTTCGGGTTGGTGAGTAGGATAGGCGCCATATGCCTTATGTAGGGCGTAGACCCACATGATGGCAATGGAAGGCCGGTTATGTCAATACCTGCTAAGTAGACGATGGCTTATCAAGTCTAGTGGTCGGATCATGTTTCATGACGATGGTTCAATGGCCGAGCACTAGTATGGATAGTCACGTTGCTGGAGTAAGAGTAGTGATGTGATGCTTCTAGATATCAACCTTGGTGTTGGTAGCTTCGAGATTGGCTAAGAGTCATGACGAAGTGTATGGTTAGTACTATGTGTCGTAGACCATAAGTATTGAGCCTAAGTATGATTGTTCAAGGAAGACCGTGTAAGATCTGATCATGGTTGAGTATGGACGACCTGACCTCTGGATGATGGTTCAAGGTGTCAGAACTAATCTGATTAATGAATGCATCGGTTGGTATGAACAAATCATATCTTTTGTCTGGGTTAAGTCCCAAGGCCGGTCAGGCCAGATGATGACTCATCAGTTCCAAGTCATGTGAGGATGGTTGGTTGATTGACTTAGGATCTAATGAGCTTTGTCAGTTCAGAAGATGGACTGGGTACTACTGCCTATAAGGCAAAAGGGTTTCGGAGTGTGCATGAGCCGAGAAAGGCCAGATGTATATCCTTATCCTTTCAATGACTTCTCAAAGGTTACTTATGTCTGTGGGGATGGTTGGTTGAATGACTAAGTACCTAGGGGAGTTGTTTAATGCAGGAACAAAGATAAAGACCAATAAGAGACTCAATGAGTTGAATGGTTAGTTCGAGTCAATGGAGGACCGATGAGCTAGTGAGCTCCGTAGATGTGGCAAAGGTAAGATCTTGCAATACCTGCATAGATCTAGAAATAATGGTTTAGGGGAAAGGAACCTCAAAATCGTATGACTTGGGTTGGGTTTAGGATTGACCTTTAAGCTAATCGGTAGTTGTGTAAACTGACCAAGGCTAAGGTGATTTGACCAGACAAGTGTTAGATTGGTTTTAGACCAATGGTTAATTAGAGAATAATCCGCTGCGTATCTGTTGAAAGGATCTAGGCTATAAATGACTAAGAAAGTCTTTAGCTAAGATCTAAGATAGCCCTCGCCAATGGGCGATATTAAAATTAAAGGGCGAAAATTAAGAGGTTCGGCCAGGAAGTGGACCGAGCGACGTAAGGCTTCGACCGCGGCCTAGTCGGCCGGATCGGGGTGTTACAAGTTGGTATCAGAGCATGCTTGATCCTGTTTAGGACAGCGCTCAAAGATGTTGAGTTCCAAACCGAAATTATTTCTGAAAACTATGATGACTATGAAACCTTAGTTGGGATGAGCCAAGAGGGAGCTGAGGTAAGGGGTATCATGCTTGTGAACGGAGTAGTTTCAAGATGAGCCAGCTTAACCAAGATGAACTCTCAAAGGGCAAGATCCTAAAAACAGAAAGGTTGGTTGATCTAGTTATTTAGAAGTAATAGACGGGTTGGAAGGGATAGAAGCAATGCGAGATTTATCTATGGATGACCTGGACAACGGAAGTAACATGGACCAGAGAGTGGCTTAGGTTGAAATAAAAGTGCAGC
>NC_027753.1:27623128-27630253 GCF_000695525.1 Brassica oleracea var. oleracea
TAATAAGTGAGCATATGCAATGTTAAATCTGACTCAAGGGAAACACTACGTGACAAGTACACGAGTGGACTTGTGATCAGATGGATCAGCTAGGACTCGGTACAAGTCAAGGTTGGTTTCCTTAAATCTAGTTGGATGGAATGAACCAATTCCAATCTGAATCCGTCCAAGGAAAGAATGAGGAAACTCAAGATGTTCGTTTCAATCAATGAAAGAACATGATGATGTTAAGTATCTTAGTATGATACATGATGTTAAGTATCTTAGTATGATGGGGATTCAGGTATATTATAATTGCTCTTGTGAATGGTGTCAGCATTCGCAAAAGTAATACGCTTTGGAGAATAGTATGGGACGTTTTCCAAATGTGTGATCAAACCGAAATCCTACTCATCTAGGTACCCACTGGAAGTGGAAGTATTGAAGTTATTGGCAATGCAATGAGGGATGTTATGGGACGTCCTTCGTGGTATGGTCATGAACCAAAGTATTTTCCATGAGACAGTGGTATATGATTACAACAAGATGTTGTTAATCATTCTAAGGTAGTTTATGTTTACGGTTGAGTGGTCTGGGGAACAAGGCAGTCCACTAAAGCTTGGTCGCTTAGGGATTTGCAGGAGTTTACCAGGACTCAACAGAGATAAGCATTACTCCTTAAGGATCCATATGGGATCAGATAGGGCTCGACCAGTATGGCGAGTGACCTAGCGGATGGACCAAGGTGGTATGCAATCGAGTCCAGAGATGGACCAGGGTTGGCTTACCTGAACGAGTTCATATCTCTGCTAGGGCCCTTAAGCAGAAATGCTTGGTCTGGAACCTAGAATTGTCTAGGGGATTCTGATGAGGGGTCTCTGATAGGAACCCTCATGATTGGTGGTGTAAAAACCCACGTACTTTCCGACACAGGGGCTACACATAGGTTTTGTAAGTCCAAGAACTGGTCGGAAAGGGTCTGTTTTGTCTGGACGCTGGTGATAATTTTGGGATAGTGAGGGCAGCCAGTGGGCAAGCCAGGAACTCATTAGGTCTCATGTCGAATATCCCAATGTCAATTCAGGGAAAGGTATTCCCTGTGAATCTGTCTGTGTCCACCTAAAGAATCACGAAGTGATCCTAGGTGTGGACTGGTTGGGAAAGTATCGGGCCACTCTCGATTGCCATAAAGGTCGTGTGCAATTGGAGACTGAGCTTCATCCGATCCAGTACCAATGTATGTGTCCGGCTCAAGAGAAAGTAGTGGTTTCAGCAGTTCGAGCGATTCGGATGCTGGAACAGGGTTGTCAGTCCTTTTTGGCTACAATTACAACTACAGAGCCTGGCAGTTCTGTCTGTCTGAAAGACCTTTTAGAGGATTCGTTGGTGTCTAAGTTCCCAGATGTGTTCCAGTCGCTACAGGGTGTCCCCCCTGATAGGTCAGATCCATTTATGATTGAACTAGAGCCAGGGACAGCTCCGCTGTCCAAGAGTCTGTTTTTGTCGGCTCCCGCCGAGATGGCAGAGACGAAGTTGACCATGTCCGGGAGAGGACCATGGTCGCAGTACAACCAAGTCGGAGTTTGACCTAAGGTTGAGAATGATCAAGTCCAGTAAAGGACAAGGATCAGGCCACGACCTATTCGGAGATGGACCTATGGTCGGGGTGAAACGGTCGAGTCCCTGAGTGGACCAGGACCGGAATACGATCACGTCCGTTAATGGACCAGGATCTAATTATGACAAAGTCCAGTGAAGGACAGAAGTCAAGTCTGAGGCGTTTTTAGTCTGGAGGGACTAAGATCGCAATGTGGCCAAGCCTGAAAAGGTTTTGGCTAATTAAGGGGATGATCCAGTACGTTGTGGCTGAGGTCATGAGCCTTATTGTCCATGAAGGACAAAAGAATCATAACAATCTGTTAGGACTCGTTGAAGGACGAGCAGCCTAAAGATTGGAACGAGTTCATGAGGAATTGACTGGTACATCAATGGTCAAAGAGATTCAATCATTGGAGAGTTCATTTGGTTCTTAAAGAATCAAGTTGTTCTGTTCAATACGAGACTAAGTTCAGTTGGGACATTTTGTCATGAGACAAGGTATAACCACCACTGGATTCGAGGACGAATCCATCTCAAGTGGGGGAGACTTGCCGCATCCCCGTCCCGGGTTCTTGACACAGGGCCTAGACGTTTCGATAGAAACGAGACTGCCTTTGTTCAAATCAAGAGAATTGATCATGAACAAGGTGGGATGAGTGAAATGATCAGAATGGATCATGAGAAAACACAGTCTATGTCAATAAATGGATCAAAGGACTTAGACGGATTGAATAGGATGAGGAGAACAAGTTGGGAGAGTTGTACAATAGCTGGAAGATGTAGACGGGTAGCTCGATCAGCTAAACAAAGCTCGATCAAGTGTCGTCTAGCTCGGTCCAAGTTATGTCAGCTCAACTAGCTGAGCTACTAGCTCACTCAGCTGGGTCAGCTGAGATTCAGCTCAACTCAGCTGGACTGAGTGTTCGGGTTTCGGGCAGTTGGGCCGGGTCCAGACTATGGTCGGGCCATATGGTCGCCCCAAGGTGGCTACTGGCCGGTGGGCTATTGTGGTCGGGCCATGGGCTTGGGATATCAGTTTGGGCTTGGCTTTGACATGCCTAGATATTGTTGGACGTGCCTAGATGTATCTGGAAACCTCCAAGATCCAACAGGTGCAATCTGGACCGTTGATTGTAATCGACGGCCAAGATATGTTCCGAAAGGATGCTTGGAAGGGATGTGTTCCTTCGCACATGCCCTTTGGTTTTCTATATAAAGGGAGGACGTCCAGGGATAAATTCATTCAGTCATATTCAGTCTCATTCTGTCTGAGACAAAGGACACACGTCCTAAACAAAGGGATCCCCCAATGAGAACCGAGGATCCAAGCCGGAAGGGCAGGATCCGGGATCAAAGCCATAAGGCACGATCCGGTTCATGGTGAGTATGGCTTTAGCCATATGAGACAGTGGCTTATAGAAGCCACTGAGGCCAATAGGAAGACCTATTCCTGGAGGGAAATAGGCGCAAAGGGTCAAGGGTCCAAGGGCGGTTAGTCGAGAGACGAACTGACTGATCGGTAAGGGCTATAGTGGTTGTGAGTGGTTTTATCTCTGTTTCTTTATATTATTATGTCTATATGATATATATATATATATATGGAACGTGATAGTTAACCATGTTACCACGTCATAGACCCTAGTGTCATGGTTGGTTACGTTGATCGCTAACCATAGCCGAGAGGTTGGATCAAAAGGGTACTAGTCTCCAAAGGTTGCGTGTTGCCAAGGGTCATGAGTTACCGAAGGTTGTGAGATACCAAAGGATGCAAGTAACCAAAAGGTATGAGATACCAAGGGTTGCAAGTATCAAAAGGTACGAGGACCAAAAGGTACCAATGACCAAAGGGTGCATCGTGATCCCAAGGATGTAATGTATCGTGATCCAAGATCTGAGATCATGTCGTGATCCAAGAGGTACGAACGTGTCGTGATCCAAGAGGTACGAACGTGTCGTGATCCAAGAGGTACGAACGTAACATGATCCATGGGATGTGAACGGGTCGTGACCGAAAGGGTACGAACGGGTCGTGACCGAAAGGGTACGAACGGGTCGTGACCGAAAGGGTACGAACGGGTCGGGACCGAAAGGGTACGAACGGATCGGGACCGAAAAGGGTACGAGTGATTCGATGGTTAAAAGGACACCACATGCATTATGTTGGGCATGGACCACATGATGGCAATGGGTTGTCAGTTAGGTCAATACATGAGTGTAGGGAAATAACGAAGGCCTTAAGGGCTAGTGCAATCCGTACAGCATGATTGATGTATGAACCATAATCCATGGTTAGTGGTTGGATGGTTCTAGCCGCAAAGGCTAAGTAGGATATCTTACAATCAACTTTGGGTTGGTGAGTAGGATAGGCGCCATATGCCTTATGTAGGGCGTAGACCCACATGATGGCAATGGAAGGCCGGTTATGTCAATACATGCTAAGTAGACGATGGCTTATCAAGTCTAGTGGTCGGATCATGTTTCATGACGATGGTTCGATGGCCGAGCACTAGTATGGATTGTCACGTTGCTGGAGTAAGAGTAGTGATGTGATGCTTCTAGATATCAACCTTGGTGTTGGTAGCTTCGAGATTGGCTAAGAGTCATGACAAAGTGTATGGTTAGTACTATGTGTCGTAGACCATAAGTATTGAGCCTAAGTATGATTGTTCAAGGAAGACCGTGTAAGATCTGATCATGGTTGAGTATGGACGACCCGACCTCTGGATGATGGTTCAAGGTGCCGGAACTAATCAGATTAATGAATGCATCGGTTGGTATGAACAAATCATATATGTTGTCTGGGTTAAGTCCCAAGGCCGGTCAGGCCAGATGATGACTCATCAGTTCCAAGTCATGTGAGGATGGTTGGTTGATTGACTTAGGATCTAATGAGCTTTGTAATGCAGGAACAAAGATAAAGACCAATAAGAGACTCAATGAGTTGAATGGCTAGTTTGAGTCAATGGAGGACCGATGAGCTAGTGAGCTTCGTAGATGTGGCAAAGGTAAGATCTTGCAATACATGCATAGATCTAGATAGAATGGTTTAGGGGAAAGGAACCTCAGAATCGTATGACTTGGTTTGGGTTTAGGATTGACCTTTAAGCTAATCGGTAGTTGTGTAAACTGACCAAGGCTAAGGTGATTCGACCAGACAAGTGTTAGATTGGTTTTAGACCAATGGTTAATTAGAGAATAATCCGCTGCGTATATGTTGAAAGGATCTAGGCTATAAATGACTAAGAAAGTCTTTAGCTAAGATCTATGATAGCCCTCGCCAATGGGCGATATTATAATTAAAGGGCGAAAATTAAGAGTTTCGGCCAGGAAGTGGACCGAGCGACGTAAGGCTTCGACCGCGGCCAAGTCGGCCGGATCGGGGTGTTACATGTATAGTTCTGTGAACAACAAACATGGTCTGCGTAACGTATTTGAGATTGTTGGTGTTTTGGTCGTACTAACGGTTTCAGATGTTTAGGATGTTCTTGAGAATGTTGGGGCAGTGTTTGGGCTGGGTGAGCCTAATAAGGTGGTAATAGAGACGGAGGCAAAGGTATTTTTGCTTGCTTTCCGTAAATTTCATTGTCCACATGTACACAAAAAATTGTGTGTACATATTCCTTAAAGTTATTGAGTTGTCCACGTGGACGTTATAGTTTAATGTTGATGTTTTTGGGCGATGCGCAGGAGGGTAAGGCTGGTGGCGCTGAAGAAATGGGTGAGAAACTTAGTGTGGAAAACGAGAATGATTGGGACAAGGACGATGGATCTCAGGTAGCAATTTATTGTACAATTCTTCTTGGTAGTCGGTTGTGTGTGCTGGCAGTATGTTTTGAAGGGAGGTTGAATAATGAATGTGTTTGTGCAGGAGGGGAAGAGTGCTGATGGATTGGGTGAGGACGGCAGGGACGTGGATGAAAGCGATAGCCAGGTTTAGTTTTGTGTATACCAAACCTTGGCTAGTTGTACACGTTCTTGAGTACACGTGTGGGTAAGTGAATCTTGCTTTTTTGTTGATGGCAGGTGGGTGATTCGGAGGATGCAGACATAACAGGGGTGGCTTCGAAAATGGCTGTTTTGGATGTAAGTGATACATCAGATGAGGGCCGAACTGCAAGGGACGAGCCAATTGAACAGGAAGGGGAGTTGGCAGCAGTGTTGCTGGCAAAGGATCAGTACATTAGACCGGCTATTGTCCCTACGGCTGATGCCAACCTGAAAGTGTAAGCGATGATTATATATTTTAATTTGTACTCAAATATAAGCACAATTTTTAAATGTGGTTAGTGGATGTTTTACTTGCAAGATGCATATTAATGCGAGTGGATATGATCTGGACAACGAGTTTTTCATAGACCTGGCGACACCATGCAAATGGGTTAGTAGCACGGTATGTATTTTCTCCAACGCTTTGTGTTCAGTGGTACTATGAACTCTGCTACTTGGGTTTGATTCTTCTACATAATGTTTGCCTTGATTAGCATATGGATGTGCTGGCCGACTACGTTGGAAGATTGCACGCGGAGGACTTGAGAGGAAACCGGGCGATGTTGGTTGCCCCGTGGTTCTCAGCACACTTGCAAGTGAAGGAGAGATCTTTCAAAGTGGCGAGACACAAAACCCGCATTGCAACTGATTTGAAGCTAACGAAGTTCCTTACAATGGAGGGGAAAAAGTGGGGTGTTGACGTGGACACGTTGTACGCCCCAATGATTTGGGGGGGGGACCATTGGGTGGGACTTTGCATGAGGCTCGCGACGTGGGATATTTTGGTATTTTATCCGAACCCACGTTTGAAGACTGAGGACCAAGTTGCTTCGATGATGTAGCCTGTTGCGGCAATCCTGCCTTACCTTGCAAAGAAAGTGTGTCCACCGCATGCTGTTGGGGATCATCAGCTGGCACCGTTCCATGTTGAGAGGGTAGCTGGTTTGTATGAAAACCGGCGGAGCGGGGACTGTGGGCCTTTGGCCATAAAATTTCTGGAAATGCACGCGACAGGGAATGAGCAACCAACGATGGCTGGCCTGACAGATGACCTGTGTTGGGGTCAAAAACGGTTACGACGAAGTTAACGTCTAAATCCCCGAAGAATAAAAAACGTAGAAAAATTCTTCGACAAATATATTTTCGAAATAGATTCTTCTTTACAAAAAACCTTTACGGAAGAAACGCGAATCATCGAACAAGAGCTCGAGAAGGATCGTTACGCAGCGACCAAACGCGTGCTCCGCTCGGTCGCTACGTAGCGACCGAGTTCGAGCCAAAGCTCAGTCGCTACATAGCGACCAAACGCCCATTTCGCTCGGTCGCTAAAGTTCGGTCTTCCGAAACGTCGATACGACACCAGTCCATGCATTCTCGTCTACCCTTCGATGCTATCTCCCGAATACCGTAGCGAACCCATCTCACGTTCCCCGCCATTTCTAAGTTATCAATCAAACTTTACCGTAAAAAACGCGGAAAGTTCATTCTTTATCGAAAGATGCCGTAATAAATTCTTCGAGTCGAAAGACGGCCCAAAGGGACCTAAGACACGACTCGAGG
>NC_027753.1:27630302-27630583 GCF_000695525.1 Brassica oleracea var. oleracea
CATGTCTGTTTACGCTTGGTCCGCAAGGGAAGACAAATGTCAAGTTTCCGCGGATAAATACGAAATTTTGAAGATAATTACGAAGATCGGAAAAAATAGAATATCCCCATTTTTATGCTATGGCGGCTTAAGGGCAGAAGAGGAAGGGCGTAAACCAACCGTGGAGCCAGTATATAAGGGGTCCTAGGCGAGAGGCATGAGGGGGATATTTTTCAGAGAAAACTTAGCACTTAGAGCAATTAGGCAACTTTCCGTTTTTGTTATTTCGAGCTGCGACTCAA
>NC_027753.1:27632431-27633082 GCF_000695525.1 Brassica oleracea var. oleracea
AGCCAACAACGTTTCGAGAAAAGACGATTTCACATCGTCTGCCGACGGAGACGCTTTGAGCGTCGAAACTCAACATGAGGCCGGAGCCGACACTACAATTCAACCGGAACATCCGAAAGAGAACACTGACCCTGCCACAATCATCTCGTTCAAGGCGGTCAGCACAGCGACAACCGCCGAGTAAAAACGCTCGCGGCATAATACATAACTACGAGATTGCTTGATCCTCTAAAGGGGTACGTAGGCAGCTCATAGAAGGACGAGTTCAGCTATCCCCCTCTCCAAAAAGGGGGGGGGGAGTGGGTGCGTATACTCGTATAATCCCACATAGGAAAAGATGCGTTATTGTAATCGAATTCTATCAAGATTTCAAAAAATTTTACGAAGTATTCGTCGCTCTTTTTAAGACAAAACCGCAAAACAATCTCACTTCAGCAATATACGTATAGTCTTCGAAATAACTGCGAGACGTCGCCAAGTTAAAAATCGAGATGATACGAACAAATTGTCCGAACGCGACCACTACAAATCTTACACTCCGTTCCTCGATTGGCCCCGGCGAACACATCAGCCGTCTTAAACAAATGCAACCTGATCACTCTTTTGATCTTCAAACGTCCAACACAAGGACGAAAGCGCGCTACAAAAAAA
>NC_027753.1:27633124-27633419 GCF_000695525.1 Brassica oleracea var. oleracea
AGAACCTATCGCGGACTTTAAATCGGTACGAATCAGGTAGAAATCGCAACAGGAAAACCGATAGCCGGCTAGTCACCGCACAAACCTTAAAACCGAGAGTAAACCTAGGTCTTGCCCTAAACCCATCGCATTGGTCTCAAACATCTCAAAGACATGATATCTAAACGATACGAGATTCCTAAAACATGTCTCTTCGTTCATAACTCAACGTTCCCGAAAAATCGTAAATTATTTCTACGAAACTCACCTCTCGAACAAACTAACAGATTGAACGCCTCAACGAAGATAAATATGA
>NC_027753.1:27633886-27635269 GCF_000695525.1 Brassica oleracea var. oleracea
AAGCAGGACCAGGATGCACAAACCTCAACGCCTTACGAACTCTCTTCGGCGTAAAAGAAGTCCAGAAAAAAGGACCATTCCTGAGCAGGTCCCTCATCGCAATAATGTCCTCGGGAATTAGAGCAAGAGGGTTGATAGAGGGACGATCGTTCGACAACCTCCGAGGCAGTGGAATACAACTCTCCTCAACGGACGCTGTGTCTACACGAACGAAGAAGAAAAACTTCCTCCACGAGTTGAAGTTAGAAGTGAACCCCTTTACCACTGACATGAACTTCTGAGGAACCAGCCTGTACGTGTCCGTTTCCCGAATGATATGTAATCGAAGAAGCGTTTCGAAGTGATCAACGGTGAGAGAAAGACCATGCTCGTAGCTCAGGACCAGGATCCCTATGAGGTGCTGGATGCCAAGAGGATTCAGTTGGCTTAACGCCACCCCGAAGCGACCCAACACATGGACGATGATCTCGGGGATCAGAAACCATAAACGGCAACGCACTACAAATGCCTCGTAACAAGTAGAAAAGCCCTCAGGGGGACTACTAGCGCACTCTCCTTGACAAGGAATCCTGAATTCAACCGCGTCCGAAATATGGTAGAACGACCGCATGACCTCGAGAAATCCGCTAGTGCTCCTACTCGGCGCACCTGCCTCCACAGGACGATGGTTCATGACCGGGAACAATTTTTCTATGGGAGGCGTGATCAAACCGTAACACGCCACCCACCATGCCTCGTTCTCGGCAGGGTCTACCGAATGAGGAACAAATTCCATCTTCGGCATTCGAAGCTCTTCAGAAACATTTGCGGGCAAAGACCCTTTCTTCGAACTCTTCTTCTTACTCGACATCTCGTGTTTTTCTTTTTTGAAAAAAATCAAGGAGGAAATGACATAGAAAAAGAGAAAGAGCTTTTCAAGAAAAACCTCTCTATGAGAATGAGTATGAGAATGAGTAAGTATGAAGGTTTTGAAGAAGTTACCTCCCTTCTTATAGGCATGAGAAATTTCTATTTACTTGCGGATTTTTGGACACGAAATTCGCACAAATACATCAATCTCGTCCAAACTCACCATACCACGCATTGGGACCTCGCTAGAAATCCACGTTCCCAATGTGCTGGGGGCTAACTGTTGGGGTCAAAAACGGTTACGACGAAGTTAACGTCCAAATCCCCGAAGAAGAAAAAACGTAGAAAAATTCTTCGACAAATATATTTTCGAAATAGATTCTTCTTTACAAAAAACCTTTGCGGAAGAAACACGAATCATCAGACAAGAGCTCGAGAAGGATCGTTACGCAGCGACCAAACGCGTGCTCCGCTCAGTCGCAACGTGGCGACCGAGTTCGAGCCAAAGCTCAGTCGCTACATAGCGACCAAACG
>NC_027753.1:27635384-27644454 GCF_000695525.1 Brassica oleracea var. oleracea
ATCGTCCGAATACCGTAGCGAACCCATCTCACGTTCCCCGCCATTTCTAAGTTATCAATCAAACTTTACCGTAAAAACCGCGGAAAGTTCATTCTTTATCGAAAGAAGCCGTAATAAACGCTTCGAGTCGAAAGACGGCCCAAAAGAACCTAAGACACGACTCGATGCCCAACTTACGATTTCTTAACCAATAGCCCGTAAACCGCATTGGTCCGCAAGGGAAGATAAATGTCAAGTTTCCGCGGATAAATACGAATTTTGAAGATAATTACGAAGATCGGAAAAAATGGAATATCTCCATTTTTATGCTATGGTGGCTTAAGGGCAGAAGAGGAAAGGCGTAAACCGACCTTGGAGTCAGTATATAAGGGGTCCTAGGCGAGAGGCATGAGGGGGATATTTTTTTAGAGCAAACTTAGCACTTAGATCAATTAAGCATATTTTCGTTTTTGTTATTCGAGCTGCGACTCAACTAGGTTATTGCCGTCTTAGGGTTTTAGAACTAGGAATCTCGCCGACAGCTCTCGTAGCCCAGGCTCTTACCTTGTTGTAACGCTCAAACGCAAATTCGGAATAAGATTTACTTTGCTCTCTTTTCGATTTCTTATACTTTATCGTTGTCATTATTGTGTTATGGTTGCTTGGCGTGTGGTATTAGCAGATATCCGGGACCTCTGGAAAGTTAGGGTTTTCCTAGTTTCCTTATTTAAACGGAAATCGACAGTGCGGATTTCGGTTCCCACAACTTGGTGGATATATTCCGGAAGCAGTATGCGATGGAGATTTACAAAGATTGGGTAGTGCCTTTGTACTTGTGATGGTTGTGGAGGGAGGGTTTATTTTGTGTTGTTGTGACATTGTAGAACGGGGAGGACTTATTTTGTTTTTTGGTACTATTTGTGTTTGAAGAACATGTTATGTCAGGACGGATTTTGTAGTATCGGCTATGTTTGGACGATAAGGAAAAAAAATCTGATCTATGTACTTATTGTTGCATTATTGTTTGGTCGAAGGGCAGCAAGTTGATCTACATCTGAATTGGTCTATGTGTTGTGCGAAGTAGGGGGGAGGAACCGGTAGATGAAAGTGTGCATGAGGAAAGAAGATGTGAAACCAGGAGGTATGTAAAAGAATGTACATTTGGGGGTGTATGTAAAAGAATGTACACATGTACACTGGAACGGGTACATGTACACACGAACGATTATGTAGGTGGCGGTATGTGTACATGTGTACACTGGAACGGGTACATGTTCGGGGGGTTGACTCCAATGTGTACATGTGTAAATTGAAAACGAACAAAGGATTCGTAAATGCGGAGATGAATTTTTTGGACATCTGTTGGGGTGTAAACACTAAACTGAAAGCGTCTTAGAAAAGTAAAATTAATGTATGTACTTACTGTCCAATGTGTACATGTGTACATCAG
Source organism: Brassica oleracea var. oleracea (assembly GCF_000695525.1). Taxonomy (NCBI): domain Eukaryota; kingdom Viridiplantae; phylum Streptophyta; class Magnoliopsida; order Brassicales; family Brassicaceae; genus Brassica; species Brassica oleracea. The sequence continues at coordinate 27,636,814 of NC_027753.1, forward strand.
TATTGTTCTGTGTGTCATGTGGAGTAGGGGGAGGAACCGTTTGCTGAGAGTGTGCATGACGAAAGAACATGTAAAACCACGATGTGTGGAAAAAGTGTGTACACTAATACTTGTAAACGTGTACTTAAATGTATTTGTACGTGAAAGCATGTATGGGTGTGTACTTGTACACTGAATACGAAATAGGGATTCGTAAATGCCGAAATTAATATTTTAGATCTCTGTTGGGGTGGACACAAAATACTAAAAGCGTCTTGAAAACAGCTCATACATGTTCATAATTGTTTAGACATGCAACAAAACAAAAAAAATCCCAAAAAAACTGAGAAGTGAGCTGATGAAAGGTGAAGGCGCTATCCAAATGTGGGACCTTGTGGATATAGAATTCACCCGTCGTTACATGGGGACCTTGCAATTGGTCCTGTTGTGGCCAGAAACACCACAACGACCACACCTGTTGAGCTTGGTTTTTTTGGGAACCTGAGGAGATGAGAAGATGAACTTCCTATCAGTTTGGTGTCGTGTTAAAAAGAACAAAAGAAGAAAGAGGAGTTTGGTAACCTGTATTTCTCCTGTGGAAGGGATGTGTTTGTCCTTGGGACGCCCAGAGGGGCGACGGGTTTTGGGAGGCTGGAGGGTGAGGCTTTCAATAGCTAGAGGCACAGGGTGGTCCCCTAAAAGGGCTTCGGGGTAGATGACGCCGGAATATGTTTCCCTCCATGTTTGTGTTTTATAGCAGTCTCCAAAAAGTTGGGAATGTGGGAAACCGATGGAATCAACAGCCAACAAAGCATGTCCGCAAGGGATTTTGAGGTGTTGGAAAACTTGGCATGTGCAAACTTTGTTATCAAGAGAAACAGTGTTGGTATGACCAAATACCCCTTTGACTTGATAGCTCCAACAAGTAATATTTGAGATTTTGCTACCTTTGGTAAGCCTAATGTGTGTCTGCATAACATCATCAACCTCCCGTGTTACAGCCCCCTTGTGTTTAGCTGATTTGGTTCTCCTAGGTGAACACCAACGAGTCAACATCCTTTGGATGAACATGAACAACTCTACAGTAGGTGAAGACCTCGACTTGGATAATGCATTGTTGAGTTGTATCGGTTCCCTGGGAAATATGTTCTCATCCATTTTGCAGTCCCAATGTATTCTAGGTATTTTGCGCACGCTTCATTAGCTTGTCTAATTTTGCCGAAGTTGTCATTAAAATCTTTGCGTCTATAAGAGAAGGCTGCTGTGCACACCATTTTTGCCAGACCCTTGTTCTTGTAACGTGAGACAACATTCCGCATGATGTGAACAATGCAGGCCCCGTGGTGTGCCTTGGGGAATACGATCTCCTTAGCTTTAAGGAGGGAGCTGTGGCGGTCAGATATGATGGTGAGAGCGTTGGAATCCGCAATAATCCTTTCGACATTAGTTAGGAACCAGTGCCATGATTCGTCAGTCTCCCCATCAACGACGGCGAAAGCCAAGGGGAAAACCTTGAAACGTGTTGAAAATAAGGTGTGTTAATAAATGTACACGTGGCCGTATGGCCGGGAACATGTAAAACATGTACATGTATAGATAGCGTGCACGTGTACATGGGAGATATGACTTTGTGCACGGGCTCGAAGTCATGGCAATTTTTCCGATCAACAATGCAAGAGGGGATACCCCCTTGTATTTCCCAGAGAGATGTGTCATGTGTGCCGTCCACAATGAGGACAGGGCGTACACGGCGGAAACCCCAGATGGAAGCTCCGAAAGAGAGGAAGGCATAAAGAAAACAGGTCTGGCCGAAATCATCTAATTCTGTCTCGATGGCAGTTATGGTGCCGGGGTTAGTGGCTTTTAGTCTCTCAAAGTATGAGGCGAGCTCCAGTTAGGAATCCTCTGTGTTGCCCGTGGTGGCTTCGGTGGCTTTTTCCTTTGCCCTGTGGCATTTCATGTATGAGGCAGAGACTCGAAGATATTCCAAAACCATCTGTTGCAGCTAGGATGATTTGGGTCCAGCGTTTGGTTCACCATGTCGGGAACAATAAACATGGGCGATGACTTTTGAGGTGGCTCTTCTTTTGTAAAGGTCACGAGTCTCGAAGGGGCAAATGTGTGCAAGGTTAGCCTTTTTGATAGTGTAGTAGCAACAATTGGTGAGTTCTTGTGCTAAGATCCTCCAGTCACAATGAGTATCGTGGCAACTAAGAACAAATGAATGCCTTGTGGTGCGGGTTTGCCTAAAGTGGAAATGTTCCTTTATTGTGTAGATAGCGCATGCAATTTGACAGTCTTCCTTGGATGCATGTAGCTTCCCCACTGTTGGTTCCCCGTTGGGGTCGTCGAAATTGAGGTCAGAGACATCATTAGCCTGGTATGAGATATCGTCAAACATAGGGAGTACGTCGAATTCCTCGTCGCTAATCTCAGATAGTGGCCGCGTCTCGCGAACTAGCGGAGTGGGGGGGGGCTTGCTGATAACGACCATGGGACATCGTATTAGGTGTACGCGTGGACGACTCGGGTTGTTGAGTACCCGTGGACGAACAGGATGATTGTCCACCCGTACGTTCCCTCTGATGTACACCGAGAAAATCTAGATCTTTCTTCCAGTCAGTTAGATCTTCGCCCGATAAACGGACTGTATGATCGAAGGCATTGCCGTTTCCAGTTGTACAGTGGATGACGGAAGGCATTGGCAGGGAGGCTGTTTTGGAACTTTTTTGCCAGCCATAACCTCAACTGCATCAGACCCACCAAGGTGTTCCTCTAACAAAGGATCCCAAAAATCATGTTCATATCCAGCAGGCGGGACTCCATCAGTGTCTTGAGGTTGCGAGCTTTCTGAGGCAGCCTCCTCGTCGTCATCAACTAACCAACTGTCAGGGATGTTGTCGGGGTCTTCCTTGAACATTTGTTCAAGCATCTCATCTCCGCAAAAAAGAGTTTCTTCGTGAAGGGAATATCGGTTTATTTTGGGGACTCAAGGGGAAGAGGGGAAAGTACTGGGAGAATGTAGGGAGTTGTTGGCATCAACAGGATGGTGAGTTGAGAAATCATGTAGGAGGTCATCATCTCCAAAAAGGGAGAATGATGTGATTTTGGAGGAGGCTGTAGAAGGGGGTCGAAACTGGTTGAGGTTGTGTTTTATAGGTTGATTTGGTGTGGTAAAGGGTAAGGGATTCTCATCCACTTGACTAGGTTGCTGGGTGACGGCTTTGGCTTGGAAAGTGACAAACAAATTCATTCCCAGGTGAGCTTCCAGGTGGAGAAAGAAATAGCCAAGAGCCCTGTCGTTTGTCATTATAACTGGCGGTGTTGTTAGCCCGGTGACAAGCTCTTTTGTGTTAGGAGGCCAGTAACTCAGTACAGGGAGTGGCGCGGTCTCCGTTGAAGTAAAGAACTCCTTCGTAACGTTGCATTCTAACTCTGACAATGTCATGCCAGGGCGTACAGGGACAATCCTGGACATCTTATCCTTATCGATGGCGAAGTTCCAACCACTGTCGCCGGAAGAGCAGGCGCCAGGTATAACCATGCAGTGAGTCGACATGGAGGACCCTGCAGAGTGAAAAATTACTTAATCTAACAGTTAACATGGATTAATTTGTTAATTAAAAGTTATAAAACTAACCACAAGTTTAGCGGAAGATATTTGTGGCCAAATAGATACAAAAGTGTTGATAGCGGTGACAGTTCTTTCTGAAACAAAAAAATAGAAAGAAAACGAGGAAGATGAAGACGTTGGAGAGTAGATAAAATCTGAACCGCAGAAATAAAAAGTCAAATGGTCAATCTAAGGGTTGATAATTTAGACAGATATCTGTCTTGTCATATATGGCAGAATCATTATGGTACGTCGGATGGGGAGGGAGATGTGCGGTGGTGAGCGGTTCCCACCCTTATACTTGTTGGGTCTTTCCCAAGAGTAGTTACGGATGAACTATATTAGTTAGGAACAAGTGGAGAAAGGGGAGCTCGTTAGAAGAAACTGCCCCAGTAGCTGAAAGTGGTCCATAGTGTTATTAGAACCTTGGAAACTGCCTTAGAGTGTAATTTTCTCTAACTCATTCGGGCCGAACGAAATCTGAGAAAGTGACGAGAATGTGGTTCACCGGCGGAGGAGGAGGAGGAGGACTAAGGGAGCTTTGTAGAGCCTCCGCGGCTGTTTTAGAGAACAAGATGAGCTATAACTCTCTGTTGGTGCGATACATGTCGAGAGAACGAGCTGTAAACGTCCGAAAGATAAACCCAAAGGTTTCGATCCAAAAAGCTCACATCATCTCCACTTCTCTCTACGATGTCTTCAAGAAACATGGTCCTCTCTCCGTTCCCAACACTTGGCTCCGCGCTCAGGTTTGTCTACCCCTCTCATTTCTTGATTCAGACCAGATGTTTTACTTGAATGTTGCCTGGTCTTGTCTGTTTGGCTTAGGGATTGAAATGGTCTGAATAGTATTGATATAGAAACATGTTCACTGTATTAATATAATAACAGGAAGCTGGGGTTAGTGAAATAAACAGCAAAACTCATATGAAGCTGTTGCTGAAATGGATGAGAGGGAGAAAGATGCTCAAGTTAATCTGTAATCAAGTTGGTTCCTCTAAGAAGTTTTTTCACACGATTTTACCTGAAGATCGTCAACAAGAGACACCACCTCCTGCTGCTGCTGCTGCTGCGCCAACTGAGAACAAGAAACAAACCTTCAAGGGAAGAAGCAAATAAGGATATGAACAAGAAACAAACCTTCGTGCTCTCGTCTATTTTGCAAGAATATAGGCACATACATTAAAGTTTATTTTTCATTTCCTATCGGTTATCGGTTGATCCGGTTGGTCTCAGAAAGAACGCATATAATGCTATAGAGTAGAGCAGGGCTTGGGCCCTGTGCTGATTAAAAAAATTTCTAAGCTAATCAAATATGTAAAGCAAGATTTTAACTATTAGTGTATTATGCATGTGATTTAATAATTTAGGATCCTTATTCCTTAAGAAAATTGGACAAAAAATAGTGGATCCAGTGCAAATGCACTGTCAGCATTGGATCAGAGCCGGTACTGGAGTAGAGTAGTTTGATAGCGTACCACACTGCATGATCCGAATTTAAAATATTTTCCGACTCGTACATTAAAGTTAAGGAGATACAACATAGCCTAAAAGCTATAAAATGCTTCCTAAACTCATAATTGTAGGCAAATTCCGTCTTGAAGATGGTTGAGGATTTAAAGTTATAAACATCAAATCTCATTACCAAAATTGCCAATGAACAAGATGTAGTGAGATAATTTGTTTGTTCTAACCTAAAGTGTAAAAGAGAAACGCATTAGCCGAACCTGTTAATGGGCCTAAACGGTAGGCCCCCATAGAGTCTAATGTGATATGTAGTGTAGAAGCCGGATAACCAGACTGAATAAACGAAATAATAAAAGCGATATGTTAAGAAAATAAACGATCGTAAAGAGCGAATACAAGAACGATAAAAAATCGTATTCGCAAATGAACATGGAGTCGAGATATAATATCTTTCCTTAACTCTAAATATTCGCTCCGTTAGTGAGACGGTACTGTACGAATATCGAGTCCCAGGATACAACCATGGCAGACGAATCACGCTTCACTCGTGATCGCCCTATCGAACTATAAACTCTACGAAACACTCTCGTATTTAAGACTTACGCTAAGGGAATTTTTGCTGTTGGTTTCGATGTGAAAAAGTTAAGAAATGAATGAAGAGGAGGCGAGTATTTAAAGGAGAGAACCGGATTTGATTTTCGAAACTGTTGCACACGTTTAGCGAAAATATCTCTGAAATCTCGGGAGTGGAGAGTTGAGAAACTTTCTCCGCAAGATCTCTCTTTTGTTGACTCGTTCTGATCAATTTCGAACAAACAAACTTCGTGTCATTTTTAGACGAGAATCTCGCGGAGATCGAGGAAAGTTCAGTTCTGAAACTTATTCTCCAAGACTCGCTCTTATCTCGTTTAAAACTTTCGAGAGGATAAAATGCATGACGTTTTTATTTTCTAAACAAACTACTTGTCGTTTTAAATAAAATTGCATGCTGTTTTTTCCCGAAATAAATGGCAAAACGTTGAGCTTAACTTGGTCCAAAAAGAATATTCTTATCGGGCCGGAGGCTTTCCACCCAAGTCCAATCCCACGCCGAGCCGGCCGGACGGCGGCGGCGGCGCGCGCGTGGGGAGCCATCTCTTCCTCTAAGCCGTTTGAAACAAGGTAAGTGTAATAGCTTATATATACAACTCATCCTCAGCTCTTGTAAGCGATGTGGAATGTTTCCCAATCCTTCACTAACTTATGCCATTCGGCATTGATTACATTGGCCCATTGGCCCATTTCTTTTCACACTTTAATTAAACCCATTTGGTTTAAATTGATCCAACAATCCCCCACATGAATAGAAATGACTCTTCTAAACATATGCAAACTAAATGCAGACTCGATATACTCTATAAACTATACTTATTCTAATCCTGACTAGACTAGACAGACTTATCGAGAGTGTTTGCGAAAAATTCACTGTGTTTGATTTGATGGCATTTTTAAGCCTTGAACCACTCATAGTTAATATCTTTCGGGTTTACTTTACCAGAAGGTGAACATGATGTCTTGAACCAACCGGTGTTTTATGTAAACCGAGACAACAGGCATAACGCAACTTCATTTTCTCGTAGAACTTAGTTTTCTATTGTGTTCATTGTGGCACTGAACTATTCCTGGTTTTCATGAGTGAACTTAGAGAATATAGCCTTGCATTCATTCTCCTAGAAACGGCCCCATTTCACACTCATTAGGTGATTGACCATGAAAAGTATTGAGTGATACTCCGCTTAGAAGCTATGGAATCATTAAAAGCTTATGTTTATCTTTCACACATTCGTTAGCACTTTTATCATCTTATGAGCTGGGAAGAGACTACTTTGTCTCAAGTGCTTTGGTTAGATTCTGTTTGATTTTGTTTTCCCTTTGAACCTACGTCTTGGGATCTCCAGTCATGATAGGTAGGGTTGCAATCAAGCATCCTCATTCGTTATAGGCTTTAAACCCATTCCTTTTGATGATTTAGCAACAACATCTCGTGGCAAACCTTTAGTAAATGGATTCGCTAGGTTGTCAGCCGATTTGATGTAGTCTATTGTGATTACACCAGTTGAGATAAGTTGTCTAGTGGTTTTATGTCGTCTTCTGATGTGACGAGATTTACCATTGTAGAGATTAATCTGAGCCTGAACTATTGTTGATTGACTACCACAATGTATGCGTATAGCTGGCACAGGTTTCTCCCGCATAGGAATATCTTCCAAAAAAATTCTAAGCCATTCAGCTTCTTCTGCTGCTTTGTCTAAGGCTATGAACTCAGATTCCATGGTTGATCTGGCTAACACTGTTTGTTTGGTAGATTTCCATGATATAGCTTCTCCTCCTAGTGTAAATACATATCCACTCGTGGAATTTGAGTTTTTCGAGTCTGATATCCAGTTAGCATCATTGTATCCTTCTAAAACTGTTGGTTCTTTACCATAGTGAAGCCCAAAATCTTTGGTGTAGCGCAAGTAATTGAGTACACTCGTTTTAGCTTTCCAGTGTGTATGACCTGGATTACTTGTATATCGACTAAGTACGTTTACTGCATGCGC